>NC_086103.1:112623202-112924869 GCF_963921235.1 Mobula hypostoma | reverse complement strand
TCCTCAATCTTCGATGTCAATCCCAGTACATGCCAATCACTGAACACTAGGCCTCAAACACCAGACTTATCGATGACAGGATCCCGAACACTAGGCCTCAAACACCAGACTCATCGATGACAGGATCCGGAACACTTAGGTCTCAAACTCTTGTCTCACTGATGACATGATCCCGAACACTAGGCCTCGAACTCTAGTCTCGCCGATTCGCAAACCCAGGAGGCCACTGTAACTCGTTCCTTTTGCCTGCATGGAACTCTGACTCTGGAACCTGCCAACAACTCACTGACCTGAGGACGTCACATCCACTCTTTACCAGTCCAACGTCTGACATCCGATCTGCATTGATGTCTCGCTTCTGCATTGCTGTTCTTCGAAAGCAGAGCAGAGACTTAAGACTCCGGCTTGACCTCCCATTCCCTCACATTCCGGTTCCTAAACCCTAACCTGGCCCTTAATTCCCTCCCATGCACAAAACCATCCTGATGAACCTAAAAACAATTAAAAAATTTTTTAAAAATTTAAAAGCAACTCTCAGCCGCAATTCACTGGAGTTTAGAGCTCGGTGCCATATTGGAAAAAAAGAATAGACCTTCACTCCAGGTTGAAATAAGATGGAATCTTCCCTTTAGGTGTGCCCATTTTGAGCTGGCTTTGCTTTCTCTATACTTATTGCAGAATAGTACCAAATAGCTTGCTGTGCTGTTTCAGAGTGAATAACATCAGTAAGCCTGGAGTCACACTAGAGAACTTCAGATCTTTTTTCTACTGACAAGTTGGTAAATTTATAGCCACCTTCAGTAAACATAATAGAGTTCAGATTATTATCTGAATTTAAATTCTACAGATTTTACCTCGATTTTTAATGAAGTCTGGCCCTGTACCAGATATATTGCGGCCTAAGCATCCTCTGAGTTTTAAAAGTGGTGTTATGGAAATTCAGTGGGAAGTTCTGATGTGATTAAAAAACAAAAATGAAATCCCTACCTATTACCCAGCAAATAATTAGAAGTTCCGTCGGCTTGAAACCAGTTGTTTTCATCCTGAAGAGCTGCCTAGGGTGATCTGTCGTTGACTCATTCGGCAGGAGTTTGGTGCCCTCAAACCTGTCGGCTGCATTCATGATCAGCAGGCCAAGAAAAATCGTGAAGGAAACTCCATGGGCCACAAATTTCATAAAAGGCGCTCGCAAGATCTTCCCCAGCTGCAACATACAGAGAGATTTAAAGTTTATACCTTACTAGTTAAAAAAAATGAGTACCATAAATGGAAACCCAGAAAAGCTGAAAGATGCAGAGCTTGAGAGTCCATGGGAAAAAAAATGATAAAGACTGATACTTCCTCCCAAGAATATACTGGAGTCAAAGTTAAGACACACACAATCAGATACAAACAAACACTGTTGCACAGGAAATGATACATCAAGGCTTGCAATAATTGGATATCATTGTAATTATTTGCCACTGGATGTTAATATTACTTGCTAAGCTATAAAAAGCATTTAACTTTTGAGCTATTTTCACTGTTTCAGTGCACCATCCTCAAATCTCTTTCAATGACCACCTTGGGATTCCTTACACATCAATATATTATCGAATGACATTCGCTCACTGATCCATAGACAGGGACTGATTAGGAATAGCCAATGTGACTTTGTGCATGGTAGGTCACGTCTGCCGAATCTTATAGAGTTTTCCGAGGAAGCTGATGAAGGAAAGGGAGCCGATGTAGTAGGCATGGATCTTAGCAAGGACCTTGACAAGGTCCGCATGGGAGGACAGTCAAGAAGGTTCAGTCATTTGGCATTCGAAATGAGGTAGGAAATTGGATTAGACATTGGCTTTGTGGGAGAGGCCAGAGAGTGATAGTAGATGGTTGCTTCTGTGACTGGAGGCCTGTGATGAGTGGGGTGTCACTGGGATTGGGGCTGGGTCCGATTGTTGTTTGTCATTTTTATCAACAACCTGGATGATAATGTGTTTAACAGGATCAGCAAATTTGCTGATGACACCAAGATTGGGGTGTAGTTGACTATCAAAGCTTGCAATGGGATCTGAACCTGCTGGAAAGATGGGTTGAAAAAATGGCAGAAGGAATTTAATGCAGACAAGTGTGAGGTGGAGGACAAACCACTGGAGGACTTAGACAGTGAATGGTAGGGCATCGAGGAGTGCGATAGAACGGAGTGATCTGGGAATACAGATCCATAATTCCTTGCAGGTGATGTCACGGGGAGATAGAGTTGTAAAGAAAGTTTTGGGCACATGGGCCTTCATAAGTCAAAGTCTGAGTAAAAGAGGTGGGATGTTATGTTTAAGTTGTATAAGATGTTGGTGAGGACTAACTTGGAGTATTGTGTACAGTTTTGGTCACCAATCTACAGGAAAGGTGTCAATAAGATTGAACAAGTGCAGAGAAAATTTACAATGGTGTTGCCAACACTTGAGGACCTGAGTCATAGGGAAAGATTAAATAGGTTCGGACTTAATCCCTGGAGACTAGAGATATGATAGAAGTAAACAAAATTATGAGGGGTACAGATAGGGTAAATGCAAGCAGGCTTTTTCCACTGAGGTTGGGTGAGACTAAAACTAGAGGTCATGGGTTAAGGGTGAAAGGGGAAATGTTTAAGGGGAATATGAGGGGGATGTTCTTTACTCACAGAGTGGTGAGAGTGTGGAACGAGCTGCCAACTGAACTGGTGGATGCGGGTTCGATTTGAACACTTCTGAGAAATTTGGATAGGTGTGGCTACGGTCCAGGTGCAGGTCGATGGTACTAGGCAGATTAATAGTTTGGCATGGACTAGATGGGCTGAAGGGTCTGTTTCTGTACTGTAATATTCTATGACTCTAATACACCACTAATTTATAATTATAATTGAATGTTGGGATTTCAATAGATTAGAGAGTTTGTGATATTCTCTCTCTAGTCTAAATTGGACTGGAGAAAAAGACGTCAGTATAAGATATCAGCAAACAAATATTACTGTATTAGGAATGATACATCACAGCTTGGAAGTCACACTACAGCAAACATTTGCCTGAGCTGATGCCTTTGATTAACAAAAGCATAACACTGTCTGCAGCAATGCACGCTTCCTCAGCATTCCACTTGCTGACAACCGAAGGCTGAAACATTTATGTTCAGCAGTAGGGAGCATGAGGGTAAAATTAGAAACAGAATACTGCAGTATTTAGTTCTTGATCAGTATGTCCAAACAAACAAAATGGACTTGACTCCCATGAAGGGCATTGGCAGATAATTAATTATTTAAATAGAGGAATGTCATGTAGGCAGTACTGGGTTCCAGCTGGAAAAGATGGCAACAAATCATGAAGATGATTAGGGCTTATGGTCACTTGATATATACATCCAGAGTGCAGCATTCTCTATTGAAAATAAATCCATGGTTTTTACCCTTAGCCCGTCATGGGTTTACTTCCCCCATCACTGGTGTGACAAAGTCAAAGATGACTGACCTTGCTGCAAGGTGCAATCCAATAGCACAAGGCTAGGAATGGCAGCCCCAATACTACAGCTAACACAACCAGAAACTTGGTTGCTATTGGCTGTTGACGTAATCCAGAGAGATTTTCATACCAGATAGAGAGAAGCTGTTGTTGACAGTTTGGATGAGCTACAAACTTAAGGAAAGACAACAAATATGATGTTAGAAATCAAAGTGGAGATAATTAATGAAACTTAAAAAATGTTTTATTATTTAAATATGTTGCATTTCCAATGTAATATTCTTACTTTTACATAAAACTATGAATTTAATAAATGTAAACACAAGAGATTCTGCAGATGTTGGAAATCCTGAGCAACACACACAAAATGATGGATGAATTCAACATATCAGGCAGCATCTTTGGTGGGGAATAAACAGTCAATTTTTCAGAATGAGACCCATCATCAGGAATGAAAATGAAAGGGACAGAAGCTCTGGCTGACTTGCCGAGCTCCTCAAGCATTTTATGTGTGTTGCTGAAGTTGATAGATGCGTTAGTGATGTAGTCATACACAACCATAACATTTTTAGAATATATCATTATAATGAAATATTCAATTTCAGAAAACTTTAGATTTTTCATTGACGGGAATACTACATCTAAAGTTTACAACCTCGTCAAGTGATTATTCTGTAACTGTAAAGAAAATCAATTTTTCAAAATCTAAATTGCTGGCAATATCCATGAATTCTAAACTGCATTTGGAAATAGTTGAATAGCCTTACATTTACAGGCAACAGATCCTTCCTTATACACCTTAATCTCTCCTCTGATTCAAATCCTGAATTTCAGCTAACCATCAAAGAATCCCAAAATACCATGTCACAAATAACCAATGTGAAGGCAGTTTTCACAATGGGGGTGGGGTTAAATGGTTGGAGGACTTGAAGAAATGTTAACTAAAATACTAACTCCTGCTGCAATTTGCCTATAGCCACAATAGATCTACAGCTGAAGCAATCTCACATACACTCCACTCGGCCTTAGATCACCTGGACAATAGCAATACCTAATAAGGCTGCTATTTATTGATCACAACTCAATGTTGAACACAATCATACTCTCTGTTCTAATCAACAAGCTCCAAAACTTGGGCTGCTGTACCTCGCTCTGTAGTTAGGCCCTTGACTTCTCTTCGGAAGACCACAGTCAGTGTGGATCCGAAGTATTATCTCCTCCTCACTGGCAATCAGTGCTGGTGCACCTCAAGGATACATGCTCAGCTCACTGCTCTATGCTCTCTGCATCCATGACAGTGTGGCCAGGCACAGTTCAAACTCACCTATAAATTTGTTAACAACACAACCATTTTTGGCAGAATTTCAGAAGGTGATGAACAGGCGTACAGGAGTGAGGTAGATCAGCTGGTTGAGTGATGTTGCAACAACAACCTTACACTCAATGTCAGTAAGGCCAAGGAATTGATTGTGAACTTCAGGATGGGGAGGTTGAGGGAACACACGTGTCCTCATCGAAGATTAGCAGTGGAAAGGATGAACATTTTCAAGTTCCTGAGTGTCAGCATCTCTAAAGATCTATTATGGGCCCAACATATTGATCAATTACAAGAGGGCACGACAGCAACTCCATTTCATTAGGAGTTTGAGGAGAATTGGTATGTCACCAGACACTCCTACAAATTTCCACAGATGTATCATGGAGAACATTCTAACGTATCGTGGAGGGGGAGGGGGCTCTGCACAGGATCAGAAAAAGTTGTAGAAAGTTGTAAACCAAGCCATCTCCACCATGGGCACCAGCTTCCTTCGCATCAAGAATATCTTCAATGAGGTACAGGAGCTTGAAGACACACACTTAACATCTCAGGAACAGCTTCTTCCCGTGCCCCACCAGATTTCTGAATAGACAATGAACCTATGAACACTACCTCACAAATTTGTTGTGCTCTCATTTTGCACTTCTCATTTAATGTTTTATTTAATATATATATGTTCTTCTCACCAGAATTTATAGATTTTTTATTATTGTGCATTACAATGCACTGCTGCCACAAAACATCAAATTTAACAACATATGCTCGTGATTTTAAACCCAATTCTGATTCTAATTCTAAAAATAATAGTGGGATGCATGAAATGAACAGGATATAATGATAAGTGATATTTGTAAACAAAACAGTTGAGCTTATTAGTATTTTCTCATTCAGAGATGGAGCAGGTGTCTTTTTCTGTCATGGAAATCTGCAGCAAGGCATTCAAGGCCCCCATTTGTAGTTTTCTGATGCAATACAGATTCCACCATTACCTTGGAACTGAAAGCATAAGCCACATTGTCAAGATCCAGTTTATAATACAAGCTACTGTTGAAGATTTTTCTCTTCAAATCATAGGGTATAAAATGCTCTCCTGTTCTAAGAAGGGCTTGTACTGAAGGTCTGAAAATTAGAGGATATTACTAGTTCTGATTCATAATACAATACAATTTAAGAAAAACCAAGAAAAATAAAGTTTATCAAAAGTTGTAAACTTCTTTAACTGACTTTGGATCCAAGCATGACTTTGTGAATTCCCGTAAATGAAGAGCCTGCAACCCACTTGTCAATTCAATTCAGTAGAAGTTTCACCATGAAAAAAGAAGGCCCTCTCAATGGTCTCGTCAAAAGAACAATGAGATTACAACAATAGCAAGCCATTAACTGTGTACATCCTGCAAAACTCCTTTCCCGAAAACAGTGTCCATTATAATACCAATAACCTATTACTGGTCCCATGTAGCATCCCCTGCTGATCAAATGCCTTGTCACATCCATTGGCTACTTGCTGTTTGGCACTCAAAGACTATTACCCAAAGCAGACCAGTTAAAACACTGGTTGTCCATGACATGCCCCATGTAACACCCATCGACTATTATACCTGTGCACTGCTACACCAACTATCCATGAAATATGTATTACTTGCAATGGCTTCTGGCCACTAGGTCTCCACAATGACACCCACTGCCCTCTAACTGTGCCCTAAATGATAACGGGACACACTGAATATTGCATTGAAAAATGGTCCACTGAACCCCACAAAACAATTCCTCTAATGTTTCAATAATTATCATTCAGCTTTCTAATTCAAGTTTCTGGTATTATTTCATAAAGTTTTTGTTTGAACTGATAAATCATGGTTTCCATCTCTAGAATGAACATGCTTAAATATCGGAAGCATTAAACAATGATCAGTTAATCTTTAACATATAATCTCATTGATTCTTATTAATAATATATTTCATAAGATTTCAGATGTAACTATGATACAATATTACAAATACTCTACATTAAGTAATCATTACAAACTCATAGTTAAGTGGGAATTCACAATATAAAAATATACTGAATTCAGTGCCTACAATGCTTCTTACCTTTTTGACTTCAAACTTAATAGCTAATTTTAGCCGACTAAGGCTAGGTCGAAATTCACCCTTACTGTTGGGATTTGTCTCCACAGCCCCATTCAAAATGGCTTCTACTTCTTCAGTAATCCGGCACAAGTCTAGAAGTCCAACAACAAAATCTTTGCATTGAATTGATAATTTTTTGTAATCATTCTGGAAAAACACAAATTTAAAGCAATTAACCTATTGAGAGTCTTGCCTTTAATACTCAAGTCCATGCTTAAATTTTACAGATATAATTTCAGATTTGCAGCTTCTAGAATGCCACAGCATTCCAATCACTGAATCTCTGTTTGTCAGGCCTTACCAGCTCTGACATCTGCACACTTAGTGGGAGGAGACTCATTCACCACTACATACATCTGCAGCACATGCTTGCCTCAGATAGCATAGATTTTGCAGTAAGTTTGTGGTTTGCATTTCAGAAATTACATTTTTGACCTCTTGTGTACCCTATTTCTTTTATAAGAAATATTGAAATTTGAACATTTAAGGTTAATAGTAAAGCAAATGGATTCTCAGCTAGAGTTTGCCAGAGACATGTAGGAGACTCTGAAGTCAGCCGGAAGAAGGTTCTATCATCTGTTGAAACCAAAATTGAGCTTTTTGGCCATCAGACTAAACGCTAGGTTTGGCGTAAGCTAAACACCACACATCAAAAACACACCATCCGCACCGTAAAGCATGGTGGCGGCTGCCTCATGCTTTGGGGATGCTTCACTGCAGCAGGCCCTGGAAGGCTTGTGAAGGTAGAGGGTAAAATGAATGCAGCAAAATATAAGGAAACCCTGGAGGAAAACCTATGCAGTCTGCAAGAGAACTGCAATTTGGGTGAAGATTTGTTCTCCAGCAGGACAATGATCCCAAGTAAAAAGCCAAAGATATATAGGAATGGCTTAAAAACAAAGTTAATGTCCTGGAGTGACCAAGTCAGAGTCCAGACCTCAATCCAATTGAGAATTTGTGACTGGACTTGAAAAGGGCTGGTTACTCATGATCCCCGTGCAATCTGACAGAGCTGAAGCCATTTTGTAAAGAAGAATAAAGAAAAAATTGCAGCGTCCAGATGTGCAAAACTGATAGAGACCTATCCACACAGACTCAAGGCTGTTATTGCTGCCAAAGGTGCATCTACTAAATACTGATTTGAAGGGGGTGAGTAATTATGCAATTAATTATTCTGTGTTTAATAATTGTAATAAATATAGACCAATGTGTAGAAATTTGTTTTCACTTTGACACAAAAGAGGCTTTTCTGTTGATCAGTGTCAGGAAAGCCAAATTAAATCCATTGTGATTCAATGGTGTAAAACAATAAAACATGAAAATGTGTGTGTGTGTGTGTGTAAGAGAGAGTGTGAGAGACAAAAGCACAATATGTTTCTAAGTTAAGGCAGTTTATTACTTGGAACCTACAGGTGGTGATGTATCCATATAAATATAATTTGATTAGTGTGTTTTATTTATATGCTTACTGTGTCAATCAGGTCACACAATTTACATGTATCTGTCTAAATCACTTTCTGCTTAAATTATTGCACCTAGATTTTAGTTACTTAGCCACAACTATAGTTATTCAACGCTTACAAATGAACATTGTTTAATGTTACTGCCAGCCATTTCCTTCATTTTGATCAGTTAAATGTCCTTTGCAATATGATTTATTTTAGAAGAGCATTTCATGTCTTCAGTAGAAACTATGTAGAAGGTAATTTAACAGAGACAAGTCAACTATTTGATATACCCAGGATTATGACACTTCTGAACTGCAACAAAAAAAATCAAAGTGTACACAAAATTTAAAAAATAATTTTACAAAAAATAACCACTAAAAATAAGGATTAGAGAATCTAATACACACAGAAAAACAGTAGGAATTTTATTGTCTGACAGGGAAATTCAAGATATTTCATGAAAACTTTGAATTGCTTAAGTCAAATGTTTGTATACAATGTAACATTAGAAAGGACCAGGCTTTAGTGAAAACAATTAAGTTACTGAAAACCTATGTTATTACCTGTTTGAAAAATCAGAAATGTCTAGACCACTAGTAAAAGAAAATTAGCCAGTGTGTGTGTGTACAATAGGAAGTCAATTAACTACATATCACTTTATTTCTTATCAGAATTATGAAGTTCATCCATAAAATGGGTAAATTGTATGAATAATATGTGAATAAACTCCAGATTTGGAATTAATGTAAACATTTCATAGTTTGTTAATTTTGCGGAGTTCCCACAAAGCAACTATGATAATTCTACGGTGTTGGTGACAAAATTACCAAAGAATTTTATTTCCCCACCAGCTCTGATGCAAGGCATTCTATGTTTGGATCACAGCCTTAATCTGAATTTTTGACCAAACATGAGCAAATGCAAACGCTGCAGCACATCAGCTAATCTGTATAAATATATCATTCTCACATTGCTTTGTGATAAAGAAGGAGGCTACTCAACACAACAGCTCTATGTTAGCTTTTAGACTGATCACAGCAATACAATTCCATAACTTATTTTTCCGTAACCTATTCTGTCACAAAACCATCATCTATCTCCTGATTCTACACGCACCTACAACAGGGGTAATTTACAAAAGACATATCTACCAACTAGTGAATTTTTGATAATAACAAGGAATTTAAAGCACCCAGAGAAAACATACAGATCAAAGGGACAATGTGCAAAATCTACATAGACAGTACCTATCGTCAGGATCAAACAAGAGTTACTGGAGCTGTAAAGCAGCAGCCCCATCTGCTGCATCACAGGGTCACCCATGTGTTGACTTCTGAAACAAATAAATTGACTCACATTGTATAAAATAAAGTAGTACTTTTCTCCCCACATAATCAGACGTTGCAAAGTAATTAACAACACATGATTCTGCATACCCAGATTTTCTGACATTATACAGGCCAAAATGTTGTTGTCTTTGGCAAACGAAAATCACTTTCAATTTATTATGCCTAGCAGATGCTGACGCATGTGAAGAGCTGTATTAGTATGGTGCATTGTACTGGATGCAAACATTAATTGTCACTTCTTAAACTCATGCCTGATGGTGTTCAGGTCTTACTGGAAGCAGGCATGGGCTTCTTCAATTACTGTAGAATTGTGACTGGAATGGAGCATTGTGCAGTCATTAAAATACTACCTCACAAATGAGCTCAAGACTGAGGGAAGGTCAGCAATAAGGCAGCGGTTGATGGCCAAACTGACAACACTGCCTGAGCAAGTTATTCAGAGTTATTAATTACAAATATGCATTAAAAATACAGCAAAGTAAACAAAACAGACTTAAAATTTGAGCAAAGTTAAACTAACAGTTTTTAAGAAATATACAGCAATGAACCATTTAAGAGAACAAAAAAAAAGAAAAGAAGAATGGTAGAGCAACTGATGAAAGAGGAGGGCGTTAAACCTTTAGTGGTGGAAACCGCTGTACACAGCTAAATGAGGGAACAAGGTCTGAAGAGCACCAAGGAAAACCACCCAGCTATGAGGAAGGAGGAGACACTTGCTTCAAAATATTCCATACACAGTGGAAAGGGTGCAATTTATATGACCTATTGTGCACATATGTTTAAGAATGTTGTAATAAAGGATTTTATTTAATGGCCTTAGCATTCTTGATAAGCTTATGACAAGGAAATTTTTTATGGTTAGGGTTGTCAGTTTTCACCCTAATATACTCTGATCATAAAACTCAGTTATAATTGGAGACACGCCTCAGCGATTACCTTGAAAGCTATCAAGGACAAAATTAGGTAGGACTACTAAACAAGCACAGGATTCATAATGGGCAATTAGTCCACAGCTGGATCTTCTGGTGAATGACACACAGAAAATCCACGCAACTATGCACTGATCATTTCCTATGATTTTAATAATTACCCATGCTGATTGTACCATTTCTGGCCTTAGCACTGATATTTTCTGTTGGTGTCTAAAGTAAGAGGTGTTGGTTAACAAAAGCAACAATTACAGCTCTTAAAAGGAAAGCGCTTCATGCTTATACAGGTACATGACAGTGGGTCATTCCACATCTCTGAGAATGCTGCAGCAGTAGTTGACAGCGACTGTAGGGTATAAGCCCCACTCCCTGATTCTCAGATGCTACTCTGGAGACACCAGTGGGTCACTCAGATGAAGAAGGAATTTGCATGGATAGTTGATAAATCCTACTTCCGCAGAATCTATTGAAAATGGCATCTGCCTTACTACCCCAGGTTTTGATAAGTCTGGTTGCAAACTACCTGGGTAGGAGAATTTGTTCACTTTAAACTTCAATGTGTGCTAATTCTTCCTGCATCTGCTTATCAGGGTTCTCCGCCCGGCAACAATTCCTACTTCTCTGAAGATCAATATGTCATTTGACATAATCTTTATCCCATTGGAACTTAGTCAGGTGCAGAAGGTCTTTAGAAAATGTCTGGTACTGTGTCACTTTCATTTCCAACAGCATATACAAAATAACATGTTGGCACGTGGCCAGGTGGTTAAGGCTTCAGTCCAGTGATCTGAAGGTCGCTAGTTCGAGCCTCAGCTGAGGCAACATGGTGTGTCCTTGAGCAAGGTACTTAACCACACATTGCTCTGTAATGACACCGGTGCCAAGCTGTATGGATCCTAGTACCCTTCCCTTGGACAACATTGGTGGCGTGGAGAGGGGAGACTTGCAGCATGGGCAACTGCCAGTCTTCCATACAACCTTGCCCAGACCTCAGTTAACATCAAAAAATCGATGGACAGCTGAAGAACAACAAAATAACACATTGAAGCAGGCTTCATTAAATCTCCCCTCATTGAAACTGTACCCATTCATTGTATCCAACATATAAAATACTGAGACCACTGTCTAATGGCAAAACAAGTTTTATCATCTTCACAGGGGGATGGGTAAATGGTAGGCAAAGTTTCATCTATGTAAATTGACCTCTCAATATATACTAACTTTGGACACTCAAAGGATTGGTATATGAACTGAAGTTGATCACTATATCTGCCTTAGTCAGTTTCTACAACTTGACTTTAAATTTCTCCTTGAAATCTACTGAAACACCATTTCTGGATTCCCTGTATCATGAGTGACACCTCCATATTCTTCTGTGAGATGTGTTACTGGAATTATTGCCTACATTGAATCTTGTCATTGCCTGCCTCCATGATTTTGTCATTATGTAGATGCTAATGGCCTCTCTGTAAGATTTCACTGCTAATGCAATGGTTTCTCTGTAGCAGCAGTGTTTGGGTAATGACTGGAGATAACAGGGGCTTTGGAATGTGCGCCATCCAATGAGAGGCATATTGTTCTTTCTTGTGGGTCTGAGAGAAGGGATTTTGCAGTCTTTTGTCGGCGAGAGATGAAGAGAGAAGACGCGAGTGCAGAGAGTTCGTAGACCGCCGGATGGAGTGGATCTGGAGCGAGAGTCCGAGACACTCAGAGGAGGTCGATGGGGAACGAATGGACGGAACCATGAGCTCCAATGTTGCGCATTAGACTGTTTCATGAGAATGGGCCTTTTTTCTTTTTTTGTTTCTTCACTTACCTATAGTCAAATTAAGAATTATAAAGCTCAATCATTTAATTGCATATTGTGTACTGTTTATTATTTCATGGCACTAATTTGTAACAGGGGAACACAACACACAGCATCCATCCATACAAGATTTCTCCAAGCCTGTCCGGGCCGGAGGCTGTCTTCTCCTAGATTAAGCCACTAGCCAAACCTGAGGGTTACATATGCTAAATATGGCTTTGATATTTCTCTCAGTCCTTTGTGTACAATAACTCCTGAAGAATTCTAGCAGATTTCAGTAAAGCTTTTGATACATTAAGTACATGGACTTGAAACTGATCTTCCTGAGGTCTTCCTGAGACTGATGGCATGCTTCAGAATTACATTACATTGTACAACAGTGTCTGGTTAAAAGTTATACTGCCCTTGCTTCAACCACTTGATGTACAGTAGGTACATCTAGTTGGCTGTTTCTTCCAGAGAATTAGCTTTGTTCAGCAGCCATGTACATTGTTTTCTCCAAACCCAACACTGGCTCAAAACCTGCAGATTCATCTTATCTACTTATCTTTTGATATCCTCTTCAATGTGCAAGATTTGTAGGATTGACTTTTTAATCCACATCAGGCACACTCTTCCCCCTTCACATCTGAATGACTTTGCCTTGTGCTATCACCCTTACAAATCTGCAATCAGAAGTTTAGATTCACATTTCTGATTTGCTGCGGACACACTTGCAAGGACTCTTCATCTAATGCTTTCAATATTTAGTGTTTAATTATTATTATTCTTTCGGGAGGCTGTATCGGAGTGGCTGGTCGGAGGCTCGAAGTTTTCAGACGGATGGACTCAGTGTCGGCTGTGGTCGGGTGCTTCCAACGCATCGACAGTTGTCGGTACCTGGAGGTTTATGGCAGAGAGAGTTTCTGAGAGAGTCAATCGACTCGGGACTTTGAAACTTGTTTTACCATGCCCATGGTCTGTTCTTTATCAAATTATGGTATTGCTTTGCATTGCTGTAACTATATGTTATAATTATGTGGTTCTGTCAGTGTTAGTCTTTGGTTTGTCCTGTTTTTCTGTGATATCACTCTGGAGGAACAGTGTATCATTTCTTAATGCATGCATATATTTCTAAATTACAATAAACAAGGACTAAGTGTTCTCATTATCTATTTCAATACTGGTTGTTTTCCCATCCTATTGGGACAAGGTTTTCATTGATTCTATTATGGTTCTTGAATTTACCAAGTATGCCTACACGAAAATGAATCTCAGGGTTGTCATTTCAAAAGACCTGTCCTAGGCCCAGCATGTAAGTGCAAGTACAAAGAAAGCACAGCAGCATCTTTACTTCCTTAGAAGTTTGTGAAGATTCATCATTACACCCAATACTTTGACAAATTTCTCTAGATGTGTGAGGGAGAGTACTGTATACTGACTGATAGCATCACAGCCTGGTATGGAAACACCAATATGCTTGAATGGAAAATCCTGCAAAAAAAAGTAGTGGATACAACCCAGTCCATCAAGGGCAAAGCCCACCCTTTCACTTAGCAAATCTACATGGAGTGAAAAAAAGGCATCCGTTAGTCTTGCGAGAGCAGGATCACTAGTCGAACACCTTAACCACTTGGCTACGTGCCCACATGGAGTACTGTCACAGAAAAGCAGCATTGAATATCAGGGACTCCCACCACCCAGTTCATACTCTCCTCTCAGTGCTGCCATCAGGAATGTAGTACAGGAGCCTCAGGACTCACACTACCGGATTCAGGAACAGTTATTACCCATCAACCATCAGGGGATAACGTCAGTCAACTTCACTTGCCCAAACACTGAAAAGTTCCCACAACATATGGAGTCACTTTCAAGGACCCTTCATTTCATGTACAATATTCATTGCTTATTTATTTATTATGTCTGATTTTTTTTCCTTTTGTATTTGCACAGATTGTCATCTTTTGCATATTGATTACTTGTCCATACTGTTGCTTGCGGTAATTCATCGATTCCATTGTGGCTTTTGGATTTACTGAGCATGCCTGCAAGAACATGGATCTCAGGGCTGTATATGGTGACATAAATTGACTTTGATAATAAATTTACTTTGAACTTTCTTTAATCTGGGTGGCATGGGTGCAAGAAACAAATAGAGAGCCAGAGCAGAGCAGACTGAGTGTGAATGAATGAGTCACACCTTCTCTTTGGGTTCTATGCAGTGGCAATGACAACCTCAATGTGTATTTCCAGGTGAATTACACAATACAGTTACTAAAGATATCTGGATCTGAGCTGAATTATGCCCCCTACAGCTTGGAGGAATATGCATCATTGCATAGTTTGTCTGCTCGTCCCTTTGATATATTTGATGGATCAACAATTGCTGCATATTGGGAGATCTCACAAATGAGAAACACTGGGCACACTGCAGCTGGTCTGATAATATGATTGTGGTATCAGCTGTGGTAGATCTCCTTAATAAAAAGCAAACAAACTACACTGAAGGTGTTTCATCACTTTCAGTCCAGACAGAAACTAAAATAAGCAGACAAGTTTCTCAACCCTTGTGTCTATTTTGAAGGGACATTGTAATTAGAAGCACTATATTTACATACATACACTATGCAATGAAATTTTATTGAACAGCTAATTGCTAAAGGTAATCGGGTACTTTGTCCATGATATTTGAACAATACCAAATTGTTTCTGGGTGGCTCCTGCAAATTGATTTAAAACTGTGGTGCAAAATTGTATAGAGCTTACATTTTATATGTTACTTCAGCAAAATTTAGATGCACAAAGAAATGGTACTGTCCTTGTGTTCAGAAGTTCAAAGTAATTTTACTATCAAAGTACATATATATCACATGCTACACTGATTCATTTTTTGTGGGTATTCACAGTAAGTATAAAGAAACACACACAACATGGTGACAATCAACATGCAAAAGACAATGAACTGTTTAAATACAAAAAGACAAAACCTCCAAAATAATAATAAATAAGCAAACAAGAACATGAGATGAAGAGTCTTTGAAACTGAGTCCATAGGCTGTGGAAGCAGTTTTGTGTTGGAGTGAGTGAAATTATACCCCCCCCCCCGTTTCAAAAGCCTGATGGTTGGGGCATAATAACTGCTCCTGAACCTGGTGGTGTGGGTCATCAGGTTTCTGTACCAGCACCTCCTTCCTGATGGCAACAGCGAGAAGAGAGCACGGCTTGGACGTTGGGGGTCCTTGATGATGGACGCTGCTCTCTCAGGACAGCGCTCCATGTAGATAAATTTATCTGTTATGGACTGGACTGTATCCGCTACTTATTGTAGGATTTTCCATTCAAGGGCATAGCAGGCTGTGATGTAACCTATTAGTATACTCTCCACCATGCATCTGACAAACTTCTATAAAGTTTTAGATGACATGCCCAATCTTCGCAAACTTAAGAAAGTAGAGGCGTGCTAGACCCAAGATACATCCTCTGAAATGACGCGTCAAGGAATTTCAGGTTGCTGACCCTTTCCACCTCTGATCCCCTGATGAGCACTAGCTCATGGACCTTTGGTGACTCCTCCTGTCAATAATCAGCTCTTTGTTTTTGCTGACACTAAGTGAAATGTGTTTGTTGTGGCAACATTCAGCTGGCTTCTCAGAGACTTCTTGTATTTTCAATCACCCTCTTATATGCTGATTTGTCACTACTTTTGACTTGGCCAATGACAGTAGTGTCGTCAGCAAACTTAAATATTGCATTGCAGCTGTGCTTAGCCTCCTGGTCTTAAGTACAAAGCTAGTAGAGCATGGGCTAAGCCCGCAGCCTTGTGGTACACCTGTGCTAATGGTTATTGTGGAGATGATGGTACTAATCCAAACTGACTGGGTTTGTAAGTGAGAAAATCAAAGATCCAGTTGCATAAAGAGGTATTGAGGCCTGGGACTTAAAGCTTATTGATTAGTTTTGAGGGGATGATGGTACTGAATGCAGAGCTGTTCTCAATGAAGAACATCCTGATGTATGCATCTCCACTGTCCAGACGTTGTAAGGTTGAGTGAAGAGCCAATGAAATGGCACCTGCTATGGACCTGTTGTGACAGTAGGCAAAGTGGAGTAGATCCAAGTCACTTCTCAGGCAGGAGTTGGTATATTTCATTGCTAACCTTTCATCACAGTGGATGCAAGTGCTACTGAGTGATAGTCATTGAGGCATGTTCTTCTTGGGCACAGTATCACTGAGGCCTGCCTGATGCAGGTGGGTACCTCACACAGCCAAAGTGAGAGGTTAACAATATCAGTAAACAATGCAGCCACTGGATCAGAGCAGGTCTTCAGTACCTGGCCTGGTATCCTGTCGGGGCCAGATGCTTTCCATGGATTCACTCTCCTGAAGAATGCTCTCATGTCAGTCCCAGAGGCTGAAGTCACTGGGGCAGCAAAGGCTGTGAAGTTCATGAAAGTGCCTGACACGTTTCGCCAGTCAGAGCAATCACAAAGGGCACTGTGCTCATCCGGGAACAAAATCTTGTTGTCACAGATGTTGTTTGGTTTTACTTTATAGGAGGTGATAGCATTCAAGCCCTGCCACACTGTTAAACATCCATCAATGAGTAAAGTTTGGTCAGGAATTGCCACTTCACATGTGAGATGGCTTTCCAGAGGCTGTACCTGGACCTCTTGTATTTCACTTTGTCTCCAGACCTGAATGCTACTGATAAGGCAAATCACTTGCTTCATCCAAGGCTTCTGGTTGGAGAAAATTCTAAATGAATTTTGTGGACATACCTATCTATGACTGATTTTATAAAGTCCACGACAACCATGGCATATTCGTTCAGATCCACTGATGAGTCCTCGAACATGGCCTAGTCCACTACTTGAAGCAATCTGATAGCCTCTCCTCTACCTCCCATTGCCACCTTTTTTTTTTGTCCTTACTTTTGGATTCTTGTTCCTTAGCCTCTGCCTCTATGTAGATAGAGGAACAGCTAGAAAATCAGATTTCCTGAAATGCAGTTGAGGGATGGAATGGTAGGCATTTCTTGAGGTAGTGTAGCAGTAGTCAAGTGTTGGGACCCTTGGTGCTGCAGGTGATATATTAATAACTGGGCAGAGATTTCTTCAAGGAAGCTTGATTGAAGTCCCCACCATTGATTTGAAAGGTGTCAGGGTAGGCTGTTTCTTGTTTTCTAGTCACAGCACTCGAAATACATCAGGCGCTGAATATTGAGCACTTTGGCAATATGTAAACTGGTCAGGATCATGAAGGAAAATTCTTTTAGTAAGTAGAATGGATGGCACTTAATCATTAGATGTTCCAGTTTGGGAGAACAAGAGTGTGTCAAGACCACCACAAACAAGCATCACAAAGAGTTTATCATGAAATACAGATGCTCACCTCTTGCCCTCTTTAAATCAGCAGGCCAGTCCATCTAGTGGATTGAGAAGCCCTTTAGTCAGACAGCCATATCTGACCTGTTTGGGGGTGGCCTGTGTCTCTGTGATCCAGAGAATGCAGCAATTCCTCATTTCCCTCTGATACAGCAATCTTGCCCTTAGGTCCTCTATCTTGTTCTTCAGTGACTGCACCTTTGCTAACAAGATACTGCGTACAAGAAGTTTTACACCCCACCATTTTAGACTGGCTTGGAGTCATCATTCTTGACCTCTCTTTCAGCCATGGTGGACCTTCGTCTGCGTAAAGGTGCCCTACCTACATTCCTGTGAGCTAGGCCTACCAAGTTCTTCAGGTTATCATAAAATTGCTAGTATTAGACAGTTCAAAAGGTACATTAAAGGAAAATTGTGGGCTGCAGATTGCAGCAATAATAGTTTAGAAGACATATCTAGAAGTTTTGTGAGCTAGCTGCAAAACGTTACGTCACCATTTATTGTCAACGCCAGCTTGTTTGCAATGTACTGTGCATTCTGTCAATTCAAAAGTCCAATAGCTTTGGTGCTGCTCTTGAAGGGAAGAGTTTAATATTTGTAAAGCTCTTTTTTGCAGAGAAATTATAAAATTAGAATTTTGAAAATAATGAGAAGTCATTTGTGCTGGTGATATTTTTGTTGAAGTAATAGAAATGACCCTATTGTGGTCAATGGTATTGAACAATTACAAAAAAGTTCTGATTTAAACTTTTCTTTTATTTTGTAAGCTCTCAATTTTGTTTTAGTTTTTGACTTTTATATTTTGTTATTCAATTCACACGAAACAGGAAGAATTTTGATCAAGGTTAAGTGATCCAGTGGCGTAGAGCTGAGGTACATATGATCTACTGTCACAAAACCCCAGCTATACTTCAAGATAGTACTGGCAATTCTGGTATCCCAATTACAAATAAAAATAAAAGCTGTAATAATATTTCTGTTTCCTTTTCTTTATTCTCTTTATTTCTTATTCATCAATTATAAATCACTAGTGACACCACTGTTGTTGGCAGAATCTCCGAAGGTGACAAGGTGATGTAGAGAAGCGAGATAGATCAGCCGATTGAGTGGTATTGCAACAACCTTGCACTCAATTTTAACCAGAACAAGATTGTGAAGAGGGAAATTGGGAGAACACACAAGGGGTTAGCAATGGAAAGGGTGAGCATCTTCAAATTCCTGAGGATCTTTCCTAGATCCAATAAATTGATTCAATCACAAATCACACCAGCAGCACTACTTCCTTAGGAGTTTGAAGACTCTTGAAATTTTCTACCGATATACAGTGAAGAGAATTCTGACTGATTACATCACAGTCTGGTATGCAGCCTCCAACGTGCAGGATTGAAAGAGATTGAACCAACTCCATCACAGGTTCTTCAAGAGGACATCTTGAAGTGGCAATCCTCCAGGAGAGTAGTATCCATCATTACAGACCCTCAACATCTGGGACATGCCCTCTTTTCATTACTACCATCAGGGGGGAGATATAGGAGCCTGAATACTGACACTCAATGATTGAGGAACAACTTGTTAATAAACCCATGAGCACAACATTGCACCATTTATCTATCTAACTATTTAAACTCACAGTAACACTCATGTCTTGCTCTGTACTGTTGTCACATAAACACAATTTTCACAATGCAGGCCTGATTCTGATTCTGTATTTCTTGATCACTCTTCGCTAAATCCCAATTCTCAGGTTTATTAATATCTTTTAAAACATAATAATAAAAAGGACATGGCTGGAAATTGGATTTTTTTTTATTTGCAAAATGAATTTATTTTTCTGCAGGTTGAATTGTATTAGTGGTGAAGTTTAAGTCCATTGGAACGTTTTCCCAGTGACTTCTCAATGGGATTCACTGAGCACAGATGTGATTTTCCCAACACCAGTCACACACCCATGAACCTCATGCACTCTGCACATGCACAGTGCAAGATGCTACAGTGACACTGACACACACAATGCTGGAGGAACTCAACAAGTCAGGCAACATCAATTGAAATGAACAAACAGGCGATGTCTCGGGCTGAGACCCTTCTTCAGTACTGCTTCTTTGACATTTCTCCCACTGCTTTTGAATTCATCCTTCTTAAATTCTTCTCATCCTCTTCCCAATTTATTTTATTTATTCAAAGATAAAGCTTGGAATAGGCCCTTCTGGCCCTCTGAGCTAGGCCACTAGCTACCTACCTACCGATTTAACCCTAGCCTAATCAGAGGACAATTTACAATGACCAATTAATCTAATCACCAGTACTTCTCTGGACTGTGGGAAGAAACTGGAGCACCCAGAAGAAACCCACACATTCATTGGGAGGACGTACAAACTCCTTAAAGATGACAGAACTGAACTGACACCCCAAGCTGCAACTACTATGCTACCATGGCTACCACAGATTAGATAACAAAACTTTAGATAAGAAGAATGCCATGAACTATTCCGACAACATTCTTTGATCTTTGTGTGTCTCTTCTCATATTTCTCTGTAGCAGCTTAGCAACCATAATAATCTCCAAGGGCCAAAAAGTAAAAGAAGCAGTTAGTATGCCAATATCTAAGGAGCAAAGAAACACATTAATGTTTCCTCTCTCTTCAAGTACACTGCACAAAACTGGTGACTAAGGACATGCGATCAAAGTATTAACCAGCCTGCTCTATTCACAGCCAAGTGATTTATGAAATTCACTTTCCATTTCTGATTTCTAGTACCATCCCTTTTTATGCATTCATTGGCGTAATGTACATCTGCCATTGTCAGGTAACTACAAAACAAATCAATTAATGATGGAGAGAGACCATATGACTTTAAGACATAGGAGCAGAATTGGGCCATTTGGCCCATCGAGTTTGCTCTGCTGAGAGAGTGTGGGTACAGCAGAGACAGAGTGGGACATTAGAAGAAAGGAACAGGTTTGGTTTAGTTTAGTATGGATTGTTATGTACAGAAATTCT
The DNA here is from genome assembly GCF_963921235.1 of Mobula hypostoma. NCBI lineage: Eukaryota > Metazoa > Chordata > Chondrichthyes > Myliobatiformes > Myliobatidae > Mobula > Mobula hypostoma. The sequence goes on along the minus strand of NC_086103.1, from coordinate 112,904,049 downwards.
GGAAAGTAAGGATGTGACAAACAGCGATAGGAATTTATAACCAAGCCTGCAGAATAAAGCAACTATGTCAGGGTTTCTATGGGAAGCAAAAGTAGTTCTACTACACAAGTACTGCAGGGATACCATTTGCTCATCTGTTGGATATAAAGAGGCTAGAGAAAAGAAACACCCAGACTCTGCAAACACTTATTCTAGCACCAATGCAATTCTACTGTCACAAACAATACCGATTATTCCTCTGCAGGACCAAAGCTGAAAAATTCCTCACACACTGGCCGATACCAAACATTTGAGTCTGGAGAATTAATAACAAGGTATATCTCAACATTCAGCACCAGCCTGCTGCACTATAACATCAAGATGTTCAATTTTTGTATCACCTCCTCAAATTACATAAAGTATTTTACAACTTTTACCTTTTGTTGTACAGTGTTAATGTATATAACCCAGGAGTTAAATTGTTAACACTAGCTTACATAAATAGGCTCCTTTTTGCTATACTATACAAAGTCAGTATTGGGTGGCAGGATGGAGACAAGTCTTTACCAGAGGTATGAGACGCTCCTTCCCTCTGCTAGCCTGCAGGTCACCCTCAGGCACCTGCTTAATCCCGCCACCCCCCAAGATCAGGATCACATGGATCCATGGAAGCAGGTGATGGATGGTTATATGAGCAGCTGGCACATATCACAGGATCTGGTTACGCAACCACTGATACCAGGCAGACAGTCTCTGAAGAGTATTGACAATGGCTAGGGCCACCTATCTTGCAAAGGCACTACCCAGAAGGTGGCAATGGAAACCACTTCTGTAGAAAGATTGCCAAGAACAATCAAGGCCATAGATAGAGAAAGAACAAGAATAGTATGAAAGTAATCTTCCGCACAGGCAATTTAAAGACAGATGGAAGACCACGATCGCACACATCATACAACACAACGAAGATACAAAATTAAATTGCTTTAAGTATGATAATAGAATGTTGTTTACATCTGTAGCTTCATTTAATATTCCAAGGCAGTGAACCAGATCACTGAAGGCTCTCAGTTCTCACCATCCTGTACAATCCTTGCCATCACTACCTCCTCCAATCCATACTATCTCAGAGGCAGCAGATGAAAAGCATGAGAGAAAAAGGAAAAGAGGGGAACAATGAACCAGATGGCCTGACATTAGTTACTGGAATTCATCAGAAAGGCTACAGTAACAACGTGGGCTGCCACCAGCACGTGCTTAGGTGATGTCGGTTGTTAACAAATGAAGCATTTTGTTGTATATTTTGATGTAGAATTGATAAAGTAGTGAATTTTATTCTGAGTCTGAATTTTTCAAAATTGTATGAGTAAGAATCAGTTTAGTGTTTCGAAGGGGAAAAAAAATCAACTTTGACAAACGCCATGATATGTTTTGCTGATATAATGGGGAACAGGAACTGGAACATTCAGCAGTTGACAGTTTACATCAAAGACAGATTAACAGATAGAAATGCAACATATCCAAATCTGTTCATGATGCAAAACCAAGTGGGAAAATAAGCTGTGAAGAAGTTACAAAGGTATAAATGTTTTTTCTGCTCTTATTCAGGACTGTTAAAACATAATCACTTTGTTTTCAAAATTGGCAGCATGATTGTTTTGTCAGGTTTCCCTATGAAATTGCAGTGTTCCCCGGCGCACTGCACACTACTGTAGTTCCTGAAAGCAGGGCGATTTGCCAGTGCAGATGTCCCCTTGGGAGTCAGCCTTAAAGGGAAATGTCTACCAAATGTATACCACTGTTGCAACCTTCAGAAAGGGTTGCTCTCTGGAAAATGGCTGACTGAGAGAATGGAGGAGAAAGGTGCAGGGGACAAAGGGGTGGTGGGGGAAGATAATGCACGCACATTCATTAACAAAGACCTTAGGTTCTTCAGAGAAGTCCATGAGAGGCAACTGTGATTGCACAAGGAAACAGACATACTTCCCCAGTAGGAGGTTGCTTGAAAGGACTGGGCCAAGACTGAAACTCCCCATCTCTGTCCAGGTTGCAAATACTTAACTTTCCAGAAAACTGCAATACAAGAAAATCTTTGGGTTCAGTCAATCTCTTCCTCCAGACTGTGGAAGAATGATACCAAGCCCTTTCTTCTTGTATGATGTTTGGGTGACCTCCCTAATTCAGTGGTGAGCAGCAAACACAGAGTCGTGGCAGAGGTCATTGGCTGCAGACTGGAATGGCCTGAGGCTTGATCTGAGATGCTCTGAGATTACGGAAGATGACAGATCTCAGTGCACTGCGTATTCGTGAAACTCAGTTCATGGACCATGCTCCTCCCTAAGTCCCTATAAGTCCTAATAGCTAATATCTTCCATGATGAGCCCTGTCATACTTGCTGCCACATGGTTCTCTCTTCAATCCAACAAGAGAAGACCAAAGATCCAATGAAAACAAGTTTTGAATGAAAAAAGATATTGCCAAATATGGCAGGTAGGTTCAGTTTTATAGTTAATAAACAGAGGCTGCAGGCAAAGATGATATTTTGAGTGTGATTTTCTTCTTTGAAAACAGTGAGCATAAAGGTTAATTATCTATCAGCAAACAAGGAGTCACAGGTCTTGGTCAATAGATTCTAAGTTGCAGAATACATGGTTAAGATAGATAATAATGTTGAGTTTTCCGATCACTATAGAGTTCAAAGATTTAAAATACCTTTATTATCAAAGAATGTACAAATTATATAACCTTGAGATTCGTCTGCTTACAGGCAGCCACAAAGCAAGAAACCCAAAAGAACCCAATTAGAGAAAAAAAAGAATAAAAATAAAAATGACAGATCAACGTCTGATACGCAAAAAGGAAAAAAAAACACAAATCATGCAAACAATTAAAGTGATCAACAATCTGAACCAAAAATTGAATGCTCAGATCCAAATGCTGGAGTAGACCCAAAGCCTCATTTATCAGTTCATCATATTAGCAAGTTAATGCCAATAGTAGATTATTCTTTTTAAACTTTCACTTACCTTAAATTCCTTCTCAATATTGGCCAATACACTGAGCTCATTACTGAGCTCCAGAGCTGTAAGCACAGGATCCTCACTGGAGAGGGACAAGTAGGCAGGACTTGCTAAGCCTCTGTAGGCATTTATTCGAGATCTTGAATGGCTGAAGGAGTCCTTCAGTTGATTCTCAGTACACACTTGGCATTTGCAAAAATAATCATGTGGCCTGTTAATACGGGCTCCCCTCCTCAGTAAGATGTGAACAATTTCATAATCTTGGCAGTGCGCTGCCAGGATAATAGGAGTGACATCATGGGAAAACCTGGTACCATCTTCATCATAGGCATAAAAATCATTGAATTCTGGTTGATATTGCTCTGGGGTCAAAGTCAGTGCATGCTTAGTGGCAAATAACTTATGATTCAAGATGGCCTCAACTATTCGCACATATCCCTTACTGATGGCCAATAGTAAACCATCCCCAACACGAGAGAGATTGTCAACTTTCAACAAGAGTTCTATGATCTCCAAATGTTCATTTGCTACAGCCAACTGCAATGCATTCTGGCCCATGTAATCAACACAATTTACGTTGAGCGTCTCGGATTCCTCCAGCATCCTTCTGACCACAGGGACATTGCCATATTCAGCTGCATCTAGAAACCTCTCTTCTTCAGGCGTTAGGCTTGTGGACCTGTCATTAAACATGTAGGCAGGCCCGCGTAAAGCCTGCCTTCGTCCTTTCTGCAACGTCTGGTGCTGTGGCCACTCCGCAATGAAATGGCTGTTAAATACAAATGGAAAAATATTAGTTGCAGAAGGAGGATATATTTCTCTATCTTCTCTCAACATTGCCAAATAATAACAATAAATGCAAACTCTAAACTGACATTTCTCATTGAAATGCCATCAATACAAAACAAGTATCAAAAATGTCATCTATTTATTACTACTCAGTATACTAGCTATGAATTATACCAAGTTGGTATACCATGTTTATTTTTAATATGACCTTAATCACTTATATACAAATAATGACTTTTCCACAACCTGCCCTGGTACCTTTATTCCAGATCTAACAAATTGCTGCTATTTCTCCTGGAAGTCATGCTAGTTCAGCAGTCAACAAAACTGCAGCTGCAAACCGCCCCATTGCTATCTGTAGTCTCAGTAGTTTACTCTACATATTGCTCACGTCTAAGACTTCCTTATATCAATGGCTTCTGTAAACCAATAAGCTGCAAATACAATAAATCAATCCTGATGAGAGGTCATATTAGCTCTATTTTTCTGTCCCCAAATGCTGACTGACCTGCTGAGTAGCTTCAACAATTTCTGTTATCAGATTTGCGTTCCAATTGCTTTCATGGTGGATTGCATGGAAACGGATTTTAGGCATCAAAGAATTACTAGGCAGACAAGAGGACCATCTGGCAGGAGGTACAGAAGGACTGAAATTCCAAGACCTCATCAATCCTGAGCTTGCAGGACACCATACTTAGAATAGACTTCTAATGTGGGGCAATGTCTACACAGGCAACAGCTAACCAAGGCTCATTTACTAAAATCCATAACCTCCTCTCACCACAAATATAGCTTTACACTGCACACCTGTCTGCATTAAACTCCGTCTCCCATTTTCCAGGCTGGTCCTGATCATCCTGCAAGTTTTGAGAACCTTCCTTGCTGTTCAGTACACCCACAGTTTTGGTGCCAACCGCAAATCGGAGGATCCAGTTTAACACATTATCACCTATATTGATGATTTAGATGATAAACATTAACGAACTAAGTGCCAGTTCCTGCGGCACACCACTAGTCACAGGCCTCCAGTCAAAGAATCACCCATCTACTACCATTCTGATTTCTGCAATTAAGTTAATGCTAAATCCTATTTACTACTTCATCGGAATGCCAAACAACTTAACCTTCTGGACCACCCACTCTTGCAGACAAGTCCACAAAGACAATGTCTACAAACCTTTCATCATCAATCTTGAGACAGTACAATAAAAATAAATGAATCACATGCTACTGAAACGTGATGTGACTATATAGAATTCTAGAATGTGTTGTTCACTGAAGGTGAGCTGAAAGAACCAAATTCTATGAATACATCTTGGAGACTATATTTAGATTTAGATTATGAAGACACGCAGTCCTCTTTTATTGTCACTTAGTAATGCATGCATTAAGAAATGATACAATATTTCCTCCGGTGTGATATCACAAAACACAGGACAAAGAATGAAGAAAACTAACAAAACCACATAATTATAACATATAGTTACAACAGTGCAACAATGCCATAACTTGACGAAGAAGTCCATGAGCACAGTAAAAATTCAAAATCTCTCAAATGTCCCACATCTCACACAGACGGGAGAAGGAAGAAAAACTCTCCCTGCCATACCCGTCCACGGTCCGACTCTAAGTCATCTGAAAACTTCGAGCTCTGATCAGCTCTCCGACACCAAGTACTGAGCGACATCACTATCCAAACGATTCGACCTCCTTCTCAGTCGCCAACAGCAGGCAAAGCCAGGGATTTTGAGGCCTATGCTCCGAAAGATTCCGGACCGCGCAGTAATGACAGCAGCGAACAAGCGTTTCAGAAATTTTTCCAGATGTTCCTCTGTCCTTTCACGTCCATCTTCATCAAATCAGAATTGTCCACGGCCCCATTTAACAGATACGATATCATTTTTCATCAGAGGGCTGCGCACGTGCAGCACGCTATTTCTCTTCTCCTCCGGCCTTTAGACAAATGCCATAGCTATATTGGAAATAGTAGAGTACATCAGATAGGACTGGTTTTGCTACATCATAGCAGGATCAAAATTATTTCATCAATCAATGGTTTCAGTAGCCCAACTTGCACATGAAGCAGTTATCAACAGAAGTCAGGCCCACCACTAACAGAAGCATGAAAGATTTCCCAGTATGAAGCCAACGGAGATACTGAAGTCAAAGTTCATATCACAACTAAACCAGGGATATCAGAAGACAGTGGTAATTGGGCACTCAGCAGGGGAGCAGGAGTTATACAAGGAAAAAGCCTTGCCTGAGAGAATCAGATGTGGAAATAAAGGAGGGCACAGCACTATCCTTATAAAGCCAGAACCTCACAGCTGAGCAAGTGTTAAACGCTGAGCTGGAGTCACTAAACAGCAGCCCAATATAAATATTAGTACTATCCAGGTGATGCAATACTGCACGAAAAGCCAATGAGATTGCATCCACTGTAGACCTATTGTGGTGATAGGCAAGTTGCAGTGGGTCTAGGTCCTTGCTTAGGCAGGAGTTAATTGTAGCCATAACCAAATCTCTTGAAGCACTTCATCACCTTAGATATGAGTGCTACCCGACAATAGTCGTAAAGGCAGCTCATCCTGCTCTTCTTGGGCAGTAGTATGACTACTGCCCTTTTGAAGCAGGTGGGAACTTCCAGTTGTAGCAATGAGAGATTGAAAATGGCTTTGAACACTCCCACTAGTTGGTTGTCATGGGCTTTCAGAGGCCTACCAGGTACACCAGTGGGGCCTGTCACCTTGCCAGGTTCACCTCCTTGAAAGATGTCCTGATGTCAGCCTCCAAAACAGAGATCACTGGATCACCAAGTGCTGCAGGGATCCTCATAGCTGTGGTTTTATTCTGCCTTTCAAAGCCAGCCTTAAGGATGTAAACCTCTTCTGGGAGTGAAGTATTGCTGCCATTCATGTTGTTAGGTTTCACTTTGTAGGAAGTAATGTCTGCAAACCCTACCCAGAGTTGATGTGCATTAGATTTCATCTCTATCCTCAGTCAAAATTGTTCTTTTGCTCTCGAGTTAGCCCTCCGCAAGTCGTACCGGGCCTTCTTGTACAGTCCTGGATCACCAGACTTAAATGCCACAGATCTAGCCATCCGTAGACCACAAATCTGGTTCAGATATGCATGATACATTTTCATAGACGTACACTCATCCACACAGGCTTTAATGAGGGAGGGAGGGGAGGGAATGTCGACTCAGACCATGAGAGGCCTGCGTTGGGCATTTTCACGCCTTACAAGGCGCAGATTGGAAGTCTGTGTGGGGTGCCACTCCTTGCACAGACTAGAGCAATGTGTGATTAAGTGCCTTGCTCAAGGACACAAACATGCTGCCACAGCTGAGGCTCGAATTAGCGACCTTGAGATAACTAGACGAACGCCTTACCCACTTGACCATGTGCCCAACACAAATTTAATGAAGTCAGTGTCAACTGTGGCATATTCATTCATTTTCAAAGATGAATCCCTGGATACTGTCCAGTCCACCGACTCAAAACTCCTTTCGCCTCCTTTGTCCATACCTTCTTGTCCTCTCTACTGGAGCTCCAGTCTTCAGACTCTGAGTAGAAGTACAGCTAGGGGTCATCAGACTTTGCAAAGTGTAAGCATGGGATGTCACGGTAAGCATTCATGATGGCATTTTAACAGTGGTCCAGTATGGTAGAACCAGAGGAGCCAAAAGTAATATGTTGGTGATAATTATTTAGACACTTTTTCCAAGATGGCCTGGTTAAAATCCCCCCCAAAATTATGGGGAAGGCATCAGAGAGTGCCGTTTCATGCCTGTCGGTTATATCGCTCTGTCTGTCTTGCGCCTTTTTGACATGGGCCCGAGATGGAATGTACACCGTTACCAAGGTGATGGCTGAGAAATGGACAGCCCTTGAATGCTAGACGTTTTTGGTTCAAGTGAGCAGAATTGAGACAGAACCACCACATTTGTGTATGATGAGGAGTTAAATAAAGTATACTCCACCTCCTCTGCCTTTAAAAGACAGCATAGTAAATAGGTGATCCACCACTTGCTTTTTGTATTTACATACTGGACATTTGAGACTTTCTACGTCTCAACTCCTAGTCTGGAAAGAAAAATGTGAGTAATGGTAATAGTCATGAAGACATGTGGCCACTAGGGCCAGTGCAAAATGGACACCTGGGACTACTGATATTTGTTACCACTTGATATGCCTTTCTGCTTCAGCCCTCTTGAGTATTCCAGACATTTTAATATTAGATTTATCTTAACTCAATGCCATATCAATGTAATTACTTTATAAGAGGATGGAGATTTTGCAAGATGGCGGTGCAGTGAAAGGTCTGCTTTGCTGAGCTCAGCACTGCAACACTGATAATTTTGCATATAAACCTATCTGTTTCAACTTTTTTTTAAATGCCCAAGGGTTGGATTTAATAACATGAACATTGATGAGTATTTTTTTTTAAGCTGCTTCAACACCTTGCCATCAAAAAGTACTAAAAAGGCAGCCAAGATGGACTACACAGAGCACTCGCCCGGGGCTGAGGAGCTAGCTACTGCTAGCTATGCTAACATGTTGGACCCTGCTTTTCATCAAGTAACTCAGGAAGTTACGGAGAACATTTCCAAAACGATAGACGAGAAGCTGGGTCCACTCTCTCTAACACTCCAGAACCACACATTGGAGCTTAAAAATCTTGATAAGAGAACGACCGAGGCCGAGGACCGAGTCTCCGCGGTAGAAACTGTAACTGATCAAGCCCAAAGCCGCATCTGGGTGCTGGAAAAGCAAGTTCAAAGCCTGTCTGACCATATCAATGATCTTGAGAATAGAGGTAGGAGAAAGAATATACAGATCATCAGTCTACCTGAAGGTACAGAAGGCAGACAGCCAGCAAAGTTTTTTGAGGGCTAGCTGCCTAATTTCCTTGATTTGGAAACCAAGGCTGGACGCATTAAAGTGGAAAGACCTCATTGTACGTTGGCTCCAAAACCTGTCCTAGACCAACACCTTCAACCTGTCCTCGTGCGGTTCCATAATTTCGGTGATAAGCAAAGAGTGATGGAGGCTTCGAGGCACTGCAGGACTGATGCCCAGGCTTTAATATATGAGGGATCCAGGCTTCTGTGTTTTCAGGATTTCTCAGCAGCAGTTATTTGGAAGCGCAAGGAATTCGACCGGGTAAAGAAGCCGCTGAGAGAATCCAGAATCCAGTACTTTATGCTGTACCCAGCAGCGCTGAAAATCACCTACAATGGGGCCACCAAGATATTTGATTCTCCTAACAAAGTTAAAACTTTTGTGGACACGTTGGGATGTATATATTGTGTAGCCCTGGTTATAGACAATAACGTGCTCGATGGTCGCTTTATTTTACCTTTTCTTTACTCAACGGCAAGATATCTTATAGGATGGGTAACGTGTTTGTTTTTATTAATACAGTTTCATTATTTGTTTAAATTAGCAGTGCTGCTCCAGCCTGAAGGAGCTTAAACACGATGGTAACAAATCGGTGGATTGATAAATTATGCCCTGTTTTTATCTTTGACTGTGTTAAAAGCCATATTGGCAGTGGGGCAGAATATGGGGTGCTAGAAGGTTCAGATATCCCCTTTAAGTGTGGGGTAAGTCCTCTTGTTCAGCACTGTTGACACTTTGTTCTTTTTTGTGTGTTTTTTTTCTTATTTACTTATTGCTGCTCAGCTGATCTTAAGTCGGCTTTCTTCTCCTCCGGAGTCAAATGATTGTTATAAAGGGTTATGACCAGTAATATATTAAAATTGTGCACTTGGAACATTAAGGGGAGTCATTCACTTTGTAAGAGGATGCAATAATGGACTCCTGGCACACACACACACCTCAACAGATGGCAACTAAAAAGTCATAAAGGAGGAAAAGATGGAATATGAAGGCAAGTTTGCCAATAGTATTATAGCAGATACCAAAAGTTTCTTCAGATACATAGAGTAAAAGAGAGCTGAAATTAAGATATTGGACCACTGTAAAATTATGCTGGAGAGGTAGTAATAGACAAAGAAATGGTAGACGAGCTGAATAAGCATTTTGCATTGATCTTCACTGTGGAAGACACTAGCAGTATGCTGGAGGTTTAAGAATGTCAGAGGGCAGAAGTGAGTGAGGTTGCCATTACTAGGGAGAAGTGCTTGAGAAGCTGAAAGGTCTGAAGTTAGACAAGTCACTTGGACCAGATGGTCTACAAGCCGGGGATTTGAAAATGGTGGCATTTAATGGTTCAATGATTCATTTATTATCAAAGTATACAACTCTGAAATTCTTCAATTCTCTGGGAAGCCATGCAACCAAGAAAGAAATGAAAGGTAACATGATCATCCCCAAATCCTACCTCCCTGCAAAAAAAAACTAAAATGGAACAGGCACATTGACCCTCACGATGCCTCTGCCTCCTGGAATCATCTCGGAGACCACAGAGCACGGAAGCATTAGTAAATTCCTTTCAAGAACTAATGGATTCTGGCATTGTTCCAGAGGACTGGAAAATTGTAAATGTCACTCCACTCTTCAAGGGAGAGAGGCAGAAGAAAGGAAATTACAGGCCAGTTAGTGTGACCTCAGTGGTTGAGAACATGATGGATTTGATTGTTAAGGATATGATTTCAGGATGCTTGGAGGCACAGGGGCCAAAGTCAGCGTGATTTCCTTAAGGAAAATCTTTGTCTGACAAATCTATTGGAATTCTTTGAAGAAATAACTAGGTTAGATAAAGGAGAATTGGTGTATGTTGTGTGCTGGGATTTTCATAGGGTCTTTGACAGTTCCACACACATGAGGCTGCCTAGCAAGTTAAGATCCCATGGTATTACAGGAAGGATGAAGGAGAAAGCCCATAACTCCAAGTGGAGTCATTGGGATGCAGTCGTGACGACTTTTTTTTTAGCAGGCTTTCTTATTTTTATGAGGCTGAGTTGCTAGCTCGACGCTCAACCCAGCACAGATGGAAAGCGTGCAAGGGAGCCAGCTGGATTTGAACTCGGGAGCCTTCACTCCAAAGTCCGTCACTGATGCCACAATGCCACCAGCCAGCCATTACAGGAAAGAGCATGGAAAGAGCATTGGCTCATTGGCAGGAGGCGAAGAGTGGGAATAAAGGAAGTGTTTTTGGATTAGCTGTCAGTGACTACTGGTGTTCCACAGGGGTCTGTGTTGGGACCACTTCTTTCTACCCGATAGGTCCATGACTTGGATGAAGGAATTGATGGCTTTCGGGCCAAGTTTGCAGACGATGCGAAGATAGGTTGAGGGGCAGGTAATGTTGAGGAAACAGACAGGCTACAGAAGAGCTTAGGCAGGTTAGGAGAATGGGCAAAGAAGTGGCAGATGGAATGCAGTGTCAGGAAGTGTATGGTCATGCACTTAGAAGAAATGAAAGGATTGACCATTTTCAAAATGGAGAAAAAATTCAAAAATTTGAGGTGCAAATGGATTTGGAAATCCTCGTGCAGAATTCCCTAAAGGTTAATTTGCAGATTGAATCAGTGGGGAGGAAGGCAAATGCAAAGTTAGGATTCATTTCAAGAGGATTGGAATATACAAAAACAAGAATGTAATGATGAGCCTTTATAAGGCACTGGTGAGGCTTCACTTGACATATTGTGAGAGTTTTGGGCTCCTTATCTAAGAAAAGATGTGCTTACATTGGAGAGGGTCCAAAGGAGATTCATGGGAATGACTCTGGGATTGATAGGCTTATCATATGAGGAGTGTTGGATGATTCTGGGCCCGTACTCAGGAATTCAGAAGAATGCAGGGGTGGGGGACCTCAATGAGCCGTATCGAATGTTGAAAGGCTTCGCTGAGTGGATTTGGAGAAGGTGTTTCCTATGCTGGGAGAGTCCAAGACCAGAGGACACAGCCTCAGAATAGAGGGACATCCATTTAGAATGGAAACAAGGAGGAATTTCTTTAGCCGGAGTGGTGAATCTGTGGAATTTGTTGCCATAGGCGGCTGTGGAGGCCAAGTCATGTGTGTATATTTAAGGCAGAGGTTGATGGACTATTGATTACTCAGGGTATGACGGGATATGGGGAGATTGGGGGCAAGAGGGAAATGAAAAGCTATGGTGAAATGGCAGAGTAGGCCACATGGCTCAACTCTGCTCCTTTATCTTATGATTTTAACAATTCCTTAAGAATACAAGTACATTCAAAATAAATTGTCAAGCAAGATTTGTGCAAAAAACCAACAAAAATAATATATATTTTTTAAAAAACTGATATCCCTGTCTCGTGACTGCTGAATGGAGAAAGCTGTGTACTATAAACAGAAATATGTAACCTAGCAATCAACACATCAAATCAAATCTCTTACAGTCCTGCAAAAGTGAATTGAAAGGTGTTCTTAAGGCCAATTAAACAGATAATGGAAAGAAAAGGTTCTATGATCAACACAAGAAATTGTGCAGATGCTGGCAATCCGGAGTAACACATACAAAATGCTGCAGGCACACTGCAGGCCAGACAGCATCTATGGAAAGGAATAAACAGTCGGTTTAGGCCATCAGGTTCTATAATGGTCTCTGTGATCACAATGGTGAAGTTCAGTATCACAGCACAAGTGCCAGTAGGGCGAGTTGCGTCATCTTCCCCCTTCCTCTCCATCACAGAAGCCAGACTTCAGCCACTTGGACTTATGTCACAAATGGAGAAGCGCTGAGCACACTGGATGCAACAGAGGCTATGGACTCCAACAATGTCCCTGCTGGGGCATTGAGAACTTATGCTGCAGAACTACAGCTAGTTCTGGCTCTCTAATCAAACACTTCCAACTCAATAGCATACCTGGAATCCATCTGACATGTTGGAAGTTTGCCCAAACCAAGTTCCGTCACCTGCCCACAAAAGGCAAGACAAATCTAATCCGGCCATTTGATGCCCTATGACTGTAATCTCAACCATCAGGAAAGTGAAGACCACATTGTCATGAATGCACAGTTGCTTTTACCAGGAGCATTCAACACTAGATCTCCTTGCCAATCATGGATAAAAAATGCTGGATTACACAGGTGAAAACACTTAATCAAGTTTGATCAAGTGTGGCATTTATTTCCAGCACAAAGGAAAACAAGTGAGACTGTTGGCATGGGAGGAGGGTGAAGATAAAGAGCTGGGAAGTTGATTGGTGAAAGAGATAGAGGATGTGGGGAAGGAGGAAATCTGATAGGAGGATAGAAAACTGGAAGAAGAAAGAAGCACCAGAGGAAGGTGATAAGGTGAGAGGGGGGAAATAGGAATGGGGAATGGTGAAGGGGGGAGGGGAGCAATTACTGGAAGTTAAAGAAATTGAGATGTTCATGCCATCATGTTGGAGCTACCAGACGGAATATAAGGTGTTGCTCCCAACCGGAGTGTGGCCTCATCACAGCAGTAAAGGAGGCCATGGACTGGCATGTTGGAACGAGAGTGAAAAGCAAAATGGAAATGGAAGGCTACCCGGAGATCCTACTTTTTCTGGTGGACGGAGCATAGGTGCTCGGTGAAGCTTTCTCCTGAGCTACTTTGGGTCTCACCGATATTCAGGCCACACAGGGAGCACTGGATAAAATAGATGATCCCAACAGACTTACAAAGTGCCACTTCACCTGGAAGGACTGTTTGAGGCAATCACCCCAACAGACTCACAAGTGAAGTATCACCTCACCTAGAAGGAATGTTGAGGGCTCCAAGAACTGGAAGGTATTAGATTATTTTCATGTTCTATTTGCAGTATTTAAGGCAACTTTCTGCAATATGCATCAAGAAATTATTAATCGATTCTTTTTACTTTAAAGAAATCCAGAAAGGAATTCTAGTAGGATTGCTAAAGGGCAGTGAGCCAAGAGTGTGTACCTATAATTCACCAAGTTAGTTTGAATAAATTACTGTCCCCATGATTTATTGGTCAATGTGATGATGGTTCTGGAACCCATGGTCAAACATTTTGTACCAAATAATCAGTTCAAGCATTCAATCCGTTCTTAAGGTGCTGATTAATGAATGTTCAATTTTGTCAGTTCTTCAAAATAATTTCAACAAATTAATATTTCTGATCAGAGTTCACTGACGGAAGGCAAGTTTGGCTTCATGCGATTTTGTAGAAAAAGTTAGAGGACCAGCAGCTGACTTTACATCTGACCTATTTTCTATTTCTTTTGACACCGATGCTGACTCTCCTCAAACTTGTTTCATGTAAAATCTTAATTACCTTTATTTTCTCCAGCATTTGTCCAATCTTGAAGGGCTTTCATAGCTACTTCGTACAAGGAAGAAATGAGATTTGGATACAGAACTAAGCTTTTCAGTTACATGCTTCAAATGATGCTGTATTTTCACAATTAAACCTTGCTTGAAATGATCTGATTCTTCTCAGTCCTCATTTACAACCAGGGATTTTTTGAACTGATCAGTATGAGGGAGATACAGCTTCAGGAATGAAGATGGCTATTGAGCAGTCACATGCTATGCACTGTCACGCTGCAACTTCAGACCCAAGCACAGGATCACAGACTCAGAAGGGTTAAACAAAACTAGGAGTTTTATTACCAAAAAAGATAAAGGAGAACAGTAGAACTTACAAGGTCTTTAATAACTCAGCCAGAACTTAATTAGGTAAGGATCAGAACAACAGATGAGGGGTTAGCACAGCCCATTTAAATGCACTCCAGAGTACAAACGAATCTGTACCCAGCTGATAAACATCACACTAATTACATTAACAAATGACTGTTCTAGTAAGAGACAGAAGTTCGAGGATACTTGATTGGACACCTGTAAAGTCTCAGAGATTTAATTCAAAGTAATCAAGGATAATTGCAACTTAAATGTAAACTAGGCAAGACCTAATAATTACAAAACAAAACCAGAAGTGCAACAATACAGATAATGATAATTAATAAAATGCAGAGAATAGCCAAAAAAAAGGCGAACACAGTCAGAGACCTCAGAATACTCTACCGACAATCAAGGAAGTGACAGAACCCCTCTCACTATGGCTGGCACCTGACGACCCAGGATTATCTATATACGAATGATGGAATTCTGAAATAAGGTCAGGATCTAAAATATCCCTGGAAGGAATCCAACACTGTTCCTGTCCTCCTGATCATAGCCTTCCCAGTCTACCAAGTATTGTAGTTGTGTCCTTAATTTCCACAAATTAAGCAATCTGCGGACTGTAAAGACAGTTTCACCGTCTATGATCCTTGGTGGGGGTGGTGGCTTGGGAATCAGGGCCAGAGGGCTACAAAGTAAACGTTTATTACCAGGTTAATTTTCCTAATAATTTTTAAATGACAGATAAAGTGAAAGGCTATTCTAGTTTGAGCAGAAGATCTTCAGTTGAAAGCCAGACCCATTGACCAATATAAAAAGAGGAACCCAGCTACCTCTTTCTGTTGGCCTTGACCTGTTGACAGGACTAACTCTCTTCGGCCTTGAGCCACCTTTACTTGCCCCTCTGAACAAATTGTTCAGCTGAGGGAACACCAACCTCTGCCTCCTGATCAGGGAAGAGAGGAAGCTGAAACCAAAATTGACATTCACATGGAGGCATACCCAATGACGAATGTTAAAATGATTTTCTGAGAACCCAATGGTCACTCCAAGAGGGTGGATTACCGGATATTAGGCAGTAAGAGGGTTTGTTCCAGTTCCTGGTTCCTCCTCTCAGTCTGTCCATTAGTTTGAGGATGGAAGCATGAGGAAAGACTAGAGGTAGCCCAGATCAACTTGCAAAATGCTCGCCATAACTTGGAGGCGAATTGGGGACCTCTATCCAAAACAATTTCAGTGGGAAAACCATGCACACAGAAAACATGGTGCATGAGAATTTCTCGGTCCCTTAGGCATGAATCGGCAAGCCTTGGAAAACCTATCAACCACAACTAAAGTAGTGGTAGAGGAATGTGACGGGATCAGACTGGGAATAAAATCTGGAGAAAGGAGAGACCAGGGGTGTGAAGGAATGGGCAGAGGTTGGCAGCGGCCTTGAGAAGGGGAATTAGGATTCTCGTTATGGGCACAGATGTCACAAGCCTGCACAAGCTACCAGCATCTTCTTTTAATGCACTCTAGAATCCACGAGATACCAGGATGACCTGTTATCTTAGAAGTGTTACAGGGGTACTAACCTTTCAACCAATATAATGGGCTCCAACCTCTGCACCATATCCAGGGCTCAAAATGTCTCCATAAAGTGTCAGTTATCTGATCTTTAGACCCACAACAATATGTTATAATAAAATGATTAAAAAACAGCAGGCTAGCCAGGAATTCAGTCTTTTTGCACCCTGAATACCAGTCAAGTTTTTATGGTCTGTCCAAATGATTCAAAGTTCAAATTAAATTTGTTATCAGGTACCTACATGTCAATGGATACTATCCTGAGATTCTTTCTGCAGACATACATTGCAAATCTACAGAACAGTAACTGTAAACATCAAGAACTGTAAACTATGCAAATGTAGATATAAATAAATAGCAATAAATAAACAGCATGAAATAACAACATAACAGTGCTTAAATGAGTGTAGCTATTCCCTTTTGATCCAGAGCCTGATGATCTGTCCAGATGATAAACGGGTGCCTAGCTCCCTCAAGCCAACGCTACCACTCCTCTAGTGCCAAGTTCATCATCGGGAGCTCTCTATTCCCAATGTCATAATTCACATCAGCTGGTGATAAACATCTTAAAATAGACACAGGGATACACTTTCTGCTCCCTGCATGCAGTCCAATTTCAGAGACATCTACCTCAACAATGAAGGTAGCTTGGGATCAGGTGGACACAGAACTCAGGCTGTAACAAAATGGTCTGGAGCTTATTGAAAGCTGTCTCAGCTGCAGGGACCAGCGGAAAGATCCCAATGTCTTTTTGGTCAGATTAGTCCGAAGGCTGCTATTGAACTTAAGTTTGTGAACCCCAAAAAACACTGAATTTGTTGAGAAGAAGGAGAAGGAGGCAGCAAGTCTCGCACCGCACGGGTTTTTTCAGGGTCCACAAGATTTCATTGGGAGATGGCAAATTCCACCCCCCCCAAAAAAAAAACTTTGAGGACAGGGAACTCACTCTTCTCCAATTTCACAAACAGATGATTCTTTAACAGGCTCTGATGAACCCGCCTTACACGTGTTCAATTTTCATCACAGGAGCTCAAAAAACAAAAGTCAGTGTCAGCGAGGGACACAAATACGAATTGATTAAATATTTCCCTCAGAACATCATTAATAAATGTCTGGAAGGCAGCTGCAGCATAGACCAACCCAAAGGGCATCACTAAGTAGTCATAATGACCTGTTGGGGCATTAAAGGCTCGTCCACTCATCCCCTTCACGGGTATGAATTAAGTGATAAGTGTTCTTCAGGACAAGTCTTATGAAAATAGTTACCCCTTGCAACAATTCAAAGGCTGTGTTAAGTAGGGGCAAGGGATAGCGATTCTTAACTGTTATTTTGTTGAAGTCTCTATAATCTAAGGTCTCAGTCTCCCATCCCTTTTGGTTACAATAAAAGAACCCTGCTCCCGCCAGAGCAGTGGAGGGTCTGATTAACCCTGAGGTGAGTGACTGTTGAATATATTTGTACATGGCCAGCCTTTCGGGCCCTGACAGGGAAAAGAGTCTTCCTTGTGGTAGACAAGTCCCCAGCAATGACCCAACAGCACAATCATAGCGCTGATGGTACAGTAGTGTGGGTGGCATCCGTTTACTAAAACCCTCAAGGAGGATGGAATAAATCAGGAGGGAACTTGTTTGAGACCATCAAGGGTTGCAAACTAGGGAATGTCAGAGGCAGGCATGGAAACACGGATGACAGACTTGGGAACTTGTGAAACTTCTGAGAGGCAGACCTGGTGAATCTAGCTGCACTGTTGTCATAGGACACAAAGATTATGATGGCCATGGCTGTGGAATGATTATAAAATGCCGAGGTTGATGCAAATCACCATAAAAGTAACACCCCTACAGAACCCGGATCTGATTCTGTTCATAGATGGCTCTATGAAGTTTGAAGGAGGGGTCAGAATTGCTGCATGGGATAGAAGTGCTGGTATCGTGAAGTACGGGTCTTGGTGCCTCTGCACAACTGGCAAGAACTAAAGTCCCTGATTGAGACTTGTTAGCTGAATTTTTCATCTGCCGTCTCACATCTACACAGGCTCCCAGTATGCTTTTGGTGTTGTTCACAGTTTTGGATATCAATCGAGACAAATGGGAATTTCTTATGGCAACAGGGACCCAAGTCAAAATTGGCCCATTAGTGCAAAAATTAACTCCAGATGGGGATAATGGAAACACATTAGTGGATGAGGCAGCATGGAGAGCAATGAAAGGAATAAATTAAGTGAATCACACAGCTAAAGTCATGAGAGCGAACTTGAACTCTCTCTCACACATACAAACATGGAGGATATTCAGGCTTGATCTCTAACAATGAAAGGTGATCCTGGATGGAGAATGATGGGAAACTGAACAATAACAGTATGGATATATAGCACTAGTCACAAACTGTTAGCCCCAGCTCCCTGCTTTCATATCTGGTACAGCATATATACTCATTAAGATACACAATGGAGTGGAAAAGATGACCAGTAGATTCTCCCAGTGGTGGTGGAACCCAAAGATTATGTCACAAACCTGTCAAACATTGAAAATTACTTGATCTGCCAAGGAGCAAAGCTGAGAGCAGCAGAAAAGCTAGCACAATGGAGATCTCCAGCCCCACCGGGATCAATTTGTACTTACAAGTGGATTAAATTACAGGACCAAGGCAAAAGGATATTCAGACATATTAGACTAAGATATAGGAGCAGAATTAGGCCATTTGACCCAACAAGTCTGCTCCGCCATTTAATCATGGCTGATCCATTTCCCTCTCAGCTGCAATTTCCTGCCTTCTCCCCATATCCCTTCATGTCCTGACTAATCAAGAATCTATCAACCTCTGACTTACCCAATGACTTGGCCTCCACAGCCGCCTATAGCAATTAATTCCACAGATCACCACACTGGCTAAAGGAGTTCTCATCTCTGTTCTACATGGATGCTTGTCTATTCTGAGGCTGAATCTTCTAGTCTTAGGCTCTCCCATCAGAGGAAACATCCTCTCCACATCCACTCTATTGAGACCTTTCAATATATGATAGATTTCAATGAGATCTTGCCCCCCCCCCCCCCCAGTTCTTCTGAATTCCCAGAGCCATCAAAAGCCATATTGGTAGTAGTGGAGAAGTTCTCAAGGTGAGTGGAGTCTGTTGCAGCAAGTAAATCTACTGCCACACATACAGCATAAACTGTGATCATTGTCTACAAACCTAGATGGAGATTAACCCTGATCAAGGGGCACACTTCACTCAAAGTGAATGTCAGGTGTTACGCTGACAGATGGACATTGAATGGTCCTTATACTGTCCACATTATCTATGATGTCAGGTCAGATAGAACAAATAAATGGAACGATCAGACAAAGACTAAGTATCACAAGGAGGGAGTAGCATGACCTACAGCGCTCTCCATGGATTCCTGCAGCAACAGAGCAACCCTAAACACAAAGACCAGGCCAAGCCCATTTGAGGTGGTGACAAGATAACACATGTCATTACTCACAAACAGGAGAAAATCTACAGATACTGGAAATCTAAACACACACAAGATGCTGAAGGTACTCAGCAGGCCAGGAAGCATCTATGGAAAACAAAAGTACAGTGAACGTTTTGGGTCTCAGCCCTTTGGCAGGACCGGAGAAAAAAAGGGGAGGAGCAGATTTAAAAGGTGGGGGGAAGGGACAGAGAATCACGAGGTGATAGGTGAAACCGGGAGGGGGAGGGATGAAGTAAAGAGCTGGGTATTTAATTGGTGAAAGAGATGCAAGGCCGTAGAAGGATGAGATTGACAGGAGAGGACAGAAGGCCACGGAAGAACGAAAAGTGGGGAGGAGCACCAGGGGGAGGTGATGGGCAGGCAAGGAGATAAGATGAGAGAGGGAAATGAGAATGGAGAATGATAAAGTGGGGGGCATTACTGGAAGTTCAAGAAATTGATGTTCATGCCCTCCCCCACATCTTAAATCTACTCACCGTCTTTTTTCCCTCCAGTCCTGCTGAAGAATCTTCATCCGAAACATCGACTGTACATTTTCCCCATTGGTGCTGCCTGGCCTGCTGAGATCCTCAAACATTTTGTACATGCCACTGCTCGGAGCTATTGACCTAAGAAAGGCTGATATACACATGACAGACAGGCTAGTTGAACATCATATGAAACTAACCCAAGCTGCTCAGTCTCCATCTCATTAGGTTTCTGTCATCTGCAGCCATCCACCAGGAGGAGGACACACCTTGATCCCTGCTGAGTGGGTCCTGATCATAAAACCTCTCAGGAGCCATTGGTCACTCAGTGGGAAGGATCTTAGAGGTACTGTTGATTTCTAATTTAACAGAAAAGGTTGAAGGAAAAAGTTGGTGGATACACATTAGCCACTATAACAAGCTAAGGGGGCACCAAGGTATGTAGATGGAGGCAACAAGCACCTAATTTAATGTGCTGGTAACCTCTGACTCAACACCTATACAGTCAACAATTCAGTAACCAGCCAGAAGATGTCGAACAAAGTCATTAACCACTGGCAGGATGAAATTCATCCTGACATTTTTGTTGTTGCAATTACACCGGTCGTGCCCACTTACAATGTGTCCATTGAAATAGAATACAAGACAGTACAATACAATACAGTACGGGCCCTTCAGTCCATGATGTTGTGCTGTCATACATAAACTTAGCCATATCAATCAAACCCTTCCCTTCTTTATACCATAACCCTCAATTTTTCTTTCATTCACATGCCTATCTAAATCTCTGAAATGTGCCTAATAAATCAACATCTATTACCATTCCCAGCCCCTATCGTCTCCTGTAAACTTCCGCTCACTCACCTTAAAAGGATGGCAATGGTATAGTTCATTACTGCCCGAGGAAAAAGGCACTGACTGTATCTATTCCTCTTATCATCTTGTACACCTCAATCGAGTTACCTCTCATTCTCCTTCACTCCAAAGGGAAAAGCCCTAGCTGGCTCAGCTTTTCCTCACAAGTAATGTTGTCTAATCCAAGCAGCATCCTAGGAAATCTCCTCTGCGCACTCTAAAACTTCCACGTCCTTCCTATATTAAGGCAAAAAAAAAACTGAGGATATTACTAAACACAAACACGAGGAAATCTGCAGATGCTGGAATTTCAAGCAACACACATAAATGTTGCTGGTAAATGCAGCAGGCCAGGCAGCATCTATAGGAAGAGGTACAGTCGACATTTCAGGCCGAGACCCTCCATCAGGACTAACTGAAAGAAGAGATAGTAAGAGATTTGAAAGTGGTGGATATTTCTCCAAGTGTTGTCTAACCAGAGATTTACTGAACTGCAGTATTACTTCATGGCTCTTGCACTCAATCCCTGGCTAATGCAGGCTAACGCATACAGCATTATGGCTTCTTTCAATTTGTGTGGCAACTATGAAGGATCTATGGACATGGACCCCTGCTCCACTCCGTTCCCCCATTCCTTCACACTTCTAAAAATCCTGTCATTAACTTCTTACTCCACTTTCAATTTTGATCTTTCAAAGTGCACCGCTTCACACTTTTCGGGACTGAACTCCATCTCAGCCCAGCTCTATGTCCTGATGCAACCTACAACAACCTCCCACACTATCCACAACTCCACCAACCTTTATGTCATCTGAAAACCTACTAACCCACCCTTCCACTTCCTCATCCAAGTCATCTGTAAAAGATCACAAACAGGAGGGTTCCTAGAGCAGATCCCTGCAGAACATCAACTCATCACTGACCTCCATGTAGAATACAGTCCATTGCTGTCTGCCTTCAGTGTGGCCAAGCAGCCAATTTTCCATCATAGGCACAACCCGCCCCACCCTCAGAATCAAAAGCAGGTTTATTGTCACTGACACAAGTTGTGAAATTAGTTGTTTTGTGGCCATGGTACAATACAGATATAATACATTACTATTTCTGAACAGCACTGACTGTGCAGTCTCAATGAAAAAAAAATCAAGAATCAAGTTCCAGAGGGAGATGTAAAGGCTCAGGTTTTGAAGCTTGCCATTTAATATTGAGGAGATGATAGTGTTAATCTCCAAGCTGTAATCAATAAACAGCAGTCTAATGTAGGTATTGCTATTGTCCAGGTGTTCCAAAGCCCAGTAGGGAGCCAGCAAGATTGCATCTGCTGTAGAACCCTCCTGTTTGTGATCTTTTACAGATGACTTGGATGAGGAAGTGGATGGGTGGGTTAGTAGGTTTTCAGATGACATGAAGGTTGGTGGAGTTGTGGATAGTTCCAGCATCTGCAGAATCATGTGTTTATGAAATGCTACAGGGCAGCTCGGTTAAGTTACTTAAGAGTCTAGGAGTAAATGAAAATGAGTATGGTCCCCTGAAGACAACTTTTATGGAGGGCTTGAAATAATTTTTTGCCAAAATGGTGAAGCTCACATAAACAAATTGGAGTGACATTGGTGTTCCATACAGTGAGCTAGTGCAAGCAACCAAACAAGTGGAATGAGATATCAAAATCTGAAATCGATCATTACAGGTGGGTCAGTTACCTGTTGATGAACTGCCCCTGACCATGGTTCAATAACCATTGCTTGCTACTGGTACGTACCCCGTAACTGGGTTGCCAAACCAGCAGAAATGTATCACTCAGTTGGAGTCTGGAGTACTAGAACTAAGAAAGTTTTATTAAAGAAACAAGCAACACAGTAATCGAAAGGATAATAAATGCAACAGTTCAGCGATGATAAACACACATGTGCACAGAATTAAGATAACAGCATCAATCAAACTCTATCGTTGTCTAGGGGTAAATGACCAAATTTCAAAGTGACTCAAAGTTCAGTCCAGTTTCGTAGTTCAGTTCGCAGTAATCGTTGCCATGGTGATGGACAACGTGGGGGAAGAGAGAGAGGGAACAGGAACAACTGATCATTCAGACACGGCTTCACTCACAGACCGGCGATATGGCTCACAAACAGCTTTTGGGCGGGTCCTTGGTGATGTCACCTGAGGTCACCGACTGTGACCCCTCCTCCAGATGCGGTCGATCCTCTGCAGTGAACCCGGCACCCAGGCAAGGGCGGACACACACCGGGTTCCCGCTGATCGTACCTTTCCACCCTGGCCGTTGTCTGATACTTCCCACCGACTCGTGAGAAGCGTACCGCTTCCAGGGTCTCGTTACCTCGGGTGGCGTGTGTGTCCTGCCTTAGCGAACCGGTCCCTTTTTATCCCCCTGCTGGGGTATCGCCTGTCCATCACTTCAAACAGTTCAAGGTTCAAAGGGGGGAGCCGCTCCAGACAGCTCTCTCTCTCCCACGTCCCTTCATTACACATCTCCAGACGCTGCTCCATTGTTCCTTATCTCTCCTTCCCCTGAGGGCAGGTGGCAGACCACTTGCTGATGTCACTGATGCTAACCCAGGCCAGCAAACATCTTAATTTTATGTGTATTCTCGTCACACTTCCCCCCTTTAAGGATTTTTATCGGGAGGGAAAAATTACAAACATGAATACATTATTTGATACATACACAAATATACATCTTTATCAGCTATTTGGCTAACATAGCGAGTTTGAAGCTGTCAACACCTTGACAGACAGTCATCACATTTTCTGTTCCTTTTACACGTGTTATTAATAATCCCTTAGACCAGGCTCCAACTCAGCAAACTTCATAGTGGCCAAAAACACTGATGAATTGCGACCAATGTAACCTCTCATTTGGTTTTGTCCCGGACCACAATAACAAGGGTCGTCCCATTCCGACTCAGTTTTCTCTCGCAAGGGCTTAGTAGGAGGGGGACGGGTATTGACCGTAGAGTTATTGCAAAACTTCCTGCAGTACCCCACCATCTCCAAGAGCCTTCTGAGGGCCCTCTTGTCTGTCGGGGTTGGGAGGTCAGCGATAGCCTGCACTGTAGCTTGCATCGCTGCCAGCTGCCCCTGTGTCACTACAATTCCCGGGTAAGTGTCCTTCGTGTGGCCGAATTCATTTTTTTCAAGGTTCACTATCAAACTGGCTTCAGACAGCCGTATTAAATTGCCAATACACACCTCTGTGTTCATCAGCCCTTTAGTCACTGAATTACTCATTATATATGAGCGTTCTTTACTAGGCTGCCCTATTGTAACAGACATCACCCAACGTCCCAGTTCTTTGCATTTCCTCGGGACAATCAAACACACGGGTGCGAGTCGTTTAATTACTTCTTCTAAAGATTCGCTTTGTTCGGGGATTAAGGGAGAGACCTTATCAGTAGACCTGGCCAAAACAATAGCCTTCTCCCATCTGATCGATCCCATACTAATCTTATCAAAATGGTTTTTTTCTCTTATCAGGGGGCCCCTAGCTTCACTGATTTCCACGCTAACACCAACTTGGTTTGTTAGCATATCAAAAGCCGGTGACCATCTCAGTTCGCGTCGGTCATGATTAATAACATTCTTCCCCCTGGGCAGCTGGTACATCTCTTTCACGATTCCACCAACTGTTTCCTCCAGCACCGCAAAATGTCCACCGGGGGGTACCTCGTGGGCCATGTTAAAAACCTCATCCCCATAACTCTTTTGCACCACCCCCCAGTCCTCATCTGCGGGTACTGTACTTGATTTCCCTTTCTTCCTTAGCACTTCCTCCTCCGCACAATAGCCTACTAGTTCTCTTGTTAAAGCTGTGTCAGAGAGAGCTGTCTTTGCCGAAACCCTCAGCCCCTCGTCTCACTCCTGCATCTGCACAAATTCTTTCCTGGCTACTGCTACGTCTGTCCCAGCTCCCTTACTGCCTCCTGTCTCACTACACCCCGTCTCATACAAGGTTGGCAGAAACGTTTCAGCTAAATTCACTATCGCGGGCCCGTGATGAACCTGTGAGTCCATGGGCGGGGCCTCAATGCTGGCAGGCTGACCTGTCAATCTCACGACTGGGAACATGATTCCTCCGGCGATGTCATTACCGAGCAAGACTTCCACGTCTTTCATCGGTAATTCGGACCTCACCCCGACCGTGACTAGTCCAGAGACCAGGTTGCTCTGTAAGTGTATCTGGTGCAAAGGGACTGACTCTGTCCCTTCCCCAACACCTTTGACCTCTACCTCCCCAGTCTGGGTCTCTGAGCTAAACTCTAATACACTCTTCAGTATTAGTGACTGACACGCTCCGTGTCTCTCCAGATCCGCACTGGAACTGGTTTTAACCTCTCCTTCACTGACACCAGTCCGGCCGAGATAAACCTCTCGCGCCCTTCCTGGACTTTTTCAGACCTGTCCTTCCCTAGCGGTTCGCTTAACAGCTCGATACAGCCATTCCAAATTTCCACTTTTCCTTTCCCCGTCTCCTTCCTTGGGGCAAAGCACCTGGACGCAAAGTGTCTGGCTTTCCCACAATTATAACAGACGACCCCAGGAGACTTCCTACCAGACTGCTCCCGGTCTACCTTATCCTTTTCACTAGTCCCCGGCTTACTTTCTGACTTTTCCAGCGGACTCTCCCCGCCGTCCTGACTACCCTTCTGGTAGCCCTTACTCGGGGCAAACTTCATTTTATGCGTCAACGCATACTCATCCGCTAACTTAGCAGTTGCGGCTAACGTGGCTGCCTCTTTCTCATCGAGGTAGGGTCTCATACCCTCAGGGACACAACCTTTAAACTGCTCAATCAGGATCAGTTGTAGCAGTCTGTCATAATCCCCCTCTACCCCCTTCGAGGCGCACCAACGCTCACAATATGTCTGCATCTCACGGGCAAATTCCAAATACGTGCTGTCCCACTGTTTCCTCGCATTCCGGAACCTCTGCCGGTATGCCTCCGGGACCAACTCATAAATCCTGAGGATGGCCTCTTTCACCACCTCATACCTCTGGGCATCTTCCGCGGACAAAGCTGAGTAAGCTTGTTGGGCTTTCCCTTTCAGTACACTCTGAAGTAACACAGCCCACTTATCCCTCGGCCATTCCTGACTTATAGCCACTTTTTCGAAGTGGAGAAAGTACCGATCCATGTCGGTATCGTCAAATGGGGGAACCAGCCTAACCTCCTGGGTCGCCTGGAACCCTCCACCTTGGTTCGGCACGAGCCCCTGCTCGGCCCTTATCTTTAACTTCTCCAGCTCAAATTCCCTTTCCCTCTGTTTCTCCTCTCTCTCCAACTGTCAGTCCCTCTCTTTCTCCTCTCTCTCTAACTGTCTGTCCCTCTCTTTCTCTTCTCTCTCCAACTGTCTTTCTCTCTCTTTCTCTTTCTCCCGCCTTTCTAACTGCTTCTCTTCGTGTTCTAACTGCCGTACCCGGAACTCGTGCTCGAGTCTCAGTTTTTCAAGCTGTACCTGTACCGCGTCTCCAACAGGTTTTTCAATAGACACCACCCCCAGCTCACTTTGGGGAAACACACCTTTAGATACGTAGTGCTCTACAATAGCTCTGTGTATCTCCTCTCTCCTCATTGTCGACTTCACCTTAGCAAGATTCAACCGTTTGGCCACAGCTATCAATTCCGATTTCCTGGCATCCTCTAATGCCTCCAAGGTCGGCGCCTTTATAAATTCCTCAGCCTCCATTTCTACTGTTTGTCTTTTCTTTCTTTCGGGAATTTTAACCCAATCAATCTACTCCGTCCCAAATTTAGCGTTCAAAATCGCGGACGAGAACCCCACTTGTTACGTACCCCGTAACTGGGTTGCCAAACCAGCAGAAATGTATCACTCAGTTGGAGTCTGGAGTACTAGAACTAAGAAAGTTTTATTAAAGAAACAAGCAACACAGTAATCGAAAGGATAATAAATGCAACAGTTCAGCGATGATAAACACACATGTGCACAGAATTAAGATAACAGCATCAATCAAACTCTATCGTTGTCTAGGGGTAAATGACCAAATTTCAAAGTGACTCAAAGTTCAGTCCAGTTTAGTAGTTCAGTCCGCAGTAATCGTTGCCATGGTGATGGACAACGTGGGGGAAGAGAGAGAGGGAACAGGAACAACTGATCATTCAGACACGGCTTCACTCACAGACCGGCGATATGGCTCACAAACAGCTTTTGGGCGGGTCCTTGGTGATGTCACCTGAGGTCACCGACTGTGACCCCTCCTCCAGATGCGGTCGATCCTCTGCAGTGAACCCGGCACCCAGGCAAGGGCGGACACACACCGGGTTCCCGCTGATCGTACCTTTCCACCCTGGCCGTTGTCTGGTATTTCCCACCGACTCGTGAGAAGCGTACCGCTTCCAGGGTCTCGTTACCTCGGGTGGCGTGTGTCCTGCCTTAGCGAACCGGTCCCTTTTTATCCCCCTGCTGGGGTATCGCCTGTCCATCACTTCAAACAGTTCAGGGTTCAAAGGGGGGAGCCGCTCCAGACAGCTCTCTCTCCCCCGTCCCTTCATTACACATCTCCAGACGCTGCTCCATTGTTCCTTATCTCTCCTTCCCCTGAGGGCAGGTGGCAGACCACTTGCTGATGTCACTGATGCTAACCCAGGCTAGCAAACATCTTAATTTTATGTGTATTCTCGTCACACTACTCAACAGCCAATACTCATTAACCTACAGGAGAAGTCGGAGTGGAATTTATCATGTACATCGCAACAACTTTGGTCTGAACACAGCACCATCAAGACCAACCCCCTAAAACATACACAGAGGATGCTGGGCTAGACGTTGCTGACATAGGAAGGAAGAAACTAACTCAACAACAAGTTCACTCCTCTGCGCTACAAATGTCAGGAGATTGTGATCTGTTGACACAGTTTCAACAAGCAATTTTGGATGTAATAAATTGTATTGTTGAATGAAAAAGAAATGACTAAGTCCTTCATCACAGCCCTTGCTTGCCTTGATATAACAAGAAAAAAAAAGCTTGTATGTTAGCTTGCTAATTGGGAAAAAGCATGCTGAATTCTTATTGAACATGGAGGACTATGATGATCATGGCTGGACAAGGATAACAAAGTCCCATAAAATGCAAATAATTACAAAGAAACGCCTCCATTGAATTCAGATCTGATTCTGTACACCAATGTCTCATCAACAATTGAGGGGGGAATTTGAATGGCTGGTTGGCCGGTTGTTTCTGAAACTGACATGCAGGCATCAGGAAGCATGGCTCCTAATACATATGCACAACAGGCAGAACTAAAAGCCCCTGAATGAAGCCTGTAAGGTGGCAGAAGGAAGATCAGCTAATACCTGCCCTGATTCTCAATATGCTTTTGGAGTTAAACAACATTGGAAACCTATGGTGGCAAAGGAGATTCCTTACGGCTGTAGGAAACCCAATCAAAAATAGCTAACTAATAAAGAAACTCATGATTGTTATACAATTGCCATCAGAAGTGGTTGTATTAAAATGTAAAAGCCACTCCAAAACTATTACAATGGAAAGTCATGGAAATGCATTCACGAATGAAATAACTAAAAAGGCAGCACAGAAAGAGGCAAAAGAAATAAAGAGTAAATTAAGTAAATTTTAAAAAAGTCAAAGAATTAAAAGAGGTTCTGAGAAGATGTACAGTGAACCAGACAACTGAAATTATGGAAACAAATTTGAACTCTGTATCACAGATGAACATACAAGATATTCAAGCGATGCAAGCTCAATACAGTGATGGAGCATGGACATGGCACTAGTCATGGACTTGTAGCTCCAACTATGTTGCTGCCTCATTTGATACAGAAGGTACACTCCCTAGGACATATTAGAGTAGATAAGATGATCTACATATCCTCCCATTGCTGGTGGAATCCAAAGTTCAGGGCACAAAGTCAACAATCATTTGAGATATGCACAACACGCCAGAAAACAGATCTTGGAGCAGCAGAAAAGCTGCTACAATTAAATGACCCTGTCCCACCTGGCCCATTTTAACATCTACAACTGGATTATATTGCCAAAGTTTCAAGGATACTCGGACATATTGGTAATAGTGGACAAGATTTCAAGATGGTGGAAGCTATTCCAGAAAGGAAAGCCGCAGCCACACACCGGAAAATTCTCTGATCAATGACTCCATTCCTCAATAGGGACTGTAATGTCACATTGTCTCTGACCAAAGAACACATTTCACTGGAAGTGTTTTATTAGGAATTATGCTGACTGATGAACATTGAATGGCCTTTTGACTGCCCACATTATTCAGAGTCATCAGGAGAAGTCAAATGAATGAATAGGATCAAATAACGACTGACAATCATGAAGAAAGTGTACCATGGCTTTCAGCTCTTCCTATGGTCCTCTGGAGCATCAGAGAAACCCCCAAACAAGAAAACTAAATTTAGTCCATTCAAGGTAGTAACAGGGTGATCATATCACTGCAAGGAGCTCTGATCTCGGAGAGGCGATGTACGTATTTTGGCAGACAGTTTAGTTAACTAATGTATGAAATTAACCCAATCTGTACAGTCTGCTTGTCTGCTTGGTATCTGCCACTTGGAGCAATCCAACAGGAGGATACACCCCGATTCCTGGTGAGTGCGTCCCGATTTCACACACAAACACACACAAACACACACACACACACACACACACACACACACACACACACACACCCCACCCAACCCCCCCCCTCAGCCCCATGGGAAGGTCCTTATCAAATGCTGTTGATTAGTAACTCAGCAGGGTGAAAATGCAAGTAATAGTGGATACACTCTAGTTACTGCAAGCAAACTAAAGTGGTAGTCAAAGAGGACAACAAGCACTGAGGTTAATGTACTAGTAACCTCTGACTCAGTGTCTACACCATTGGGCTACAGTGAGCAAATCACTAAACAGCCAGAAGACATTGAATGGAGTTGATAAATGCTGAATATTATGATGTTTATTCCAATATTACTTGCTGTTGTTATATCTCTACTAATTTTTGCTACTCACAATGTTGCAATTGAGCTGAGTCATAATCTGTGCTTGCGGGTATCACCTGAATTTGCTGATGCTGTTAATGCCTCTAGCTCTTCGGCATGTCAATATATACCATACACTTCAAAAGAAGTATAAAAGAGAACAAAAATGGTGCCGCAGCTTTAGAAAGAATAGCAATGAGACCATTGTTGCCTTGGAGAAAGCAGTCACAGAAATAGTTGCCATGTATCCGATGATTCTTCAAAATCATATGGCATTAGATCTTTCCTTAAGAGGAAAACATGCAGTTATAGGCAAGGAGTGTTATACTTACATACCTGACGAATCTGAAGACATAACTGTGTTGGCTGATCATATTGGTAAAGAAACAGCTAAAATACATCAATCTGATGGATAGTATTTCTTTGACTGGGTTCAATTAAGTCCTGGAAGCTGGGGTTCCTCAATATTATGAGTCATAATATCTGTCCTGATAACCCTTACCAAAATTTACATCTTTTTTGCTTGTATAAAGGGCAATAATAGAGCAGCTCAAACTCACTCAAGTGTACCTATTTACAAAGACAATCTACCTAACAATGGCATAATCTGATGCCCTTTGAAATTTCTGTAACTCAAGTACATTTGATTATTTTGTACTTATTGTAAGTACCACAAGTTTTCTACCTCAGCAAGTTTTGCTGCATGTCAACATTGACTGTCTCATTTGTTGCATTGGAAATAGAACTGATTATCATCAAAGAAATCCCACTTCAGACTATCATGAAAGGAAGGGAATTGATGAAGCAACCAAAGATGAGACTTATTGTTGATAGGAATTCCTGAATTATTGGACTGGCCCTGGGCTGATAGACCTCCAACAATCACAAACATCTACTTCTTTGCAAGTTAGGAGTACAAACATTAAAATGTCTTACCCTCAATGCCCAGTGACCCCAGTTTTCCAAAGGGCTCCTAATGTCGCGCTTAACTCAAGACAATCACTTCTGGAATTCACTCATTGGTTCATATGTGGACAAAAGCTGTGATCATATCTGCATCAAGAGGTCCAGCCAAAAACCAAACTATTCACTTGTAAACAAATGTTTCTTGACCCCTTCCATCACTTTACTCATGATTGAGAGTAGACCAAATGAGCAGTAACTGGTCAGATTGGATCTCTTATGCTTATTGTGAATAGGACACCTGGGTCAATTTCCCATTTTGGTGGATGGATGTCAATTTTCTACCTGCACTAGAACAACTTGGTTAACGGTGTAGCCAGTTCTAGAATTCAAGTTTTCAGTAGTATAGCCAGGATATTTTCATCATCCTTACTCTTTCTAGTGCTCTTTCTAGAGTTCTTTCTTGATATCACAGGGAGTTAATAATATTGATTCAGGCTTCCAGAGAGAAATAATCCATCTACACAACACTTCCAGATGAATATGGTTGTGAACGTTTCAGACTTCAGCATTAAACTGAGGCACTGATTGAATGGATAGCCAGCATCTTTTCCCCCCAGAATGGAAATGGCTAATCCGAAAAGGGCACAATTTTAAGATGATTGGAGGAAAGTATGAGGGGAATTGTCTTAGTTCATGCTTTCCCCCCCCACAAAGGGTGGCAAGACACTGCCAGAGCTGATGCTAGAGGCGGATACATGAGATACATCCAATACTTTTAAATAGGCACACGAATGAAAGAAAAATGGAAGGCTATAGAGAAAGGAAGAGTCAGATTGATCATGAGTAGGTTAAAAGATCAGTACAACATTGTGGGCCAAAGGGCCTGTACTGTGCTGTATTATTCTATGTTCTAACCAGAGCCACATCATCATTGAAGATGCTAACTCCCCTTAGCAGTTTAATTACGCAACACCATTCACAACTTGATGTAGCAGAACTGCAGAGCTTCAAACTGATCCGTTGGTTGTGGAATCATCATGATCTGTCTACTTCATGATGGTCTCACACACATAGATCTGCGGTGCAACTTCACCATGTTAGTGTCTCATCTTCAGATTTTCCTGGTTACTGAAGACCCTTAGCATTTCATAGGAGCTCAATTTTTCATTGTTGAATCAACCCAGTGAGCATGATTATAATGCCACATCCAGTGATGGTGGGAGCCCTAGGATAAAGTTGAGACTATCTCCACAAGGATTTGGAAATGCTCATTTCTACCAATGCTGACAAGGAAAGATGCCCTCAGCACCAGATTGATTGAGCAGAATAAAGTCATGTAGATTATCCTTCATTTATTCAGACACTTTCTGCCATAGGTTGATGATATCTCCAAACAGAGGGTTTTAAACCCTCCCCAAGAGTATATCCTGTGTTTCTGAAAGCTTTCCAATGCTTCTTCCATGTGTTGTTCAGCATGGAAGAGCACTGTGGAGGTTTGGATACTATGTTTGATCTTTTGCCTTGAGCCTAAATGGAGTCCAAAGCCAAGGCTGAGAAACCCTGTCTATACACCAGTGTGCCACAACTTCTGATGGATACAAGCAGACATTGGGACAGGATGCACCCATGGTTTCAGATGGAGGAGGCTAATACATTTTCTCCAAGATACAATTTATGAGGTACAACTACGTCAGGCTGTAACTTGGCTAGACTGTTGGACATCTCTTTCAATTTCGACAGCGCCCAAATTTGGTGCTTAGGTCAACAGCAGTAGGCATTCCAACCCCTGAATCTAACTTCCCCATCCGTGGTGAAATTTGAACTTGTTTCTTTGGAAGGTTCATCCAGGCCTCTGAATTTCTAATGTAGGAACTTAATAACCTATGTTATGATCACCTCGTCTACTCTCCATTAGATACTTCCTCATCAACTGCGAGTCTTCCTGACTCATTGTTTCTTTCATTTTCAATTCTTATGCAACATGCAAAGCATGATAATGATGAGACAGACTTTGAAATCCACTGTTTTAACAGTCCAATACTGAGCTCAATCTAAGGAAGCAAGACACATCAATGGTTCAAGTCTTCTATACACACGTAGAATTCTGATTTAATGGAGTAATTGAATCCAACAGGTGAAAGTGGTAATATAACTGAACCAAAAGAAAGCAGAATTAGAACAACATTGACTTGCATTTGCAGATCACTCTCAGAACAGAAAAACATACCCAGGTGTTTTACAGAGTGAAAAAACATGCCATTTCTATAACTTTTTTACTCATCCTTTAACAAATTAGTTCAAGGTTCTAGAAACCAAAACATCAGTACTAAAGCTATGCAAGACACATCAAAGTTGCCAGTGAATGCAGCAGGCCAGGCAGCATCTCTAGGAAGAGGTACAGTTGACGTTTCGGCCTGAGACCCTTCGTCAGGACTCGGCCCGAAACGTCGACTGTACCTCTTCCTAGAGATGCTGCCTGGCCTGCTGTGTTCACCAGCAACTTTGATGTGTGTTGCTTGAATTTCCAGCATCTGCAGAATTCCTCATGTTTGCAGTACTAAAGCTATGTTGTTTTCTGGTTCAACAACCTTTTTCACTATCCTGTGTTCTGTGTTGTTTCTTGATATCACAGACTAAATAAAATCGGTGTCCTCCATCCACAAAAGCCAACAGCTTAGCACTCTCAGAATAGAGAAACATCCCAAAATGTTTCACAATTATAAATTACATACCAACTCCATTGAATGTCAATTCTATTTCACAGAACTACTTTTTTTTTTGTTCCTTACAGTCCATGATTGGGATTGAATACATAGTGTAGACACATGATTTTGAAAGCCACCTTTGTTAAGTCAGCATGTATCTATTGTTGCCGTAAATTATGTGAAATAAACTGCTCTTGAACTAACCATAATACATTTATACATCAGACAACCACTTAGTACGTGGCAAATAAACCATGAATGACTAGTTTCTTAACTTGCACACAGGAAGGACATTGAAAAATTGGCTGAGTGGTGTCATCGCAACAACTTCTTGTGTTACTGTTTCAGGGGATCTGCCCTGGGCCCAGCAGGCAAGTGCAATTGTGAAGAAAGCTCGACATGCTTCCTCTTCCTTCGGAGTCAGTAGAGATTCAGCATGACATCTAAAACTTTGACAAACTTCTACAGATGTGTAGTGGAGGATGTATTGCCTGGCTGCATCATAGCCTGATATGGAAACCCCAATGCCTTTTAATGGAAAATCCTACAATCATCAGGGATGAAACCCTTCCGACCTTTGAGCACGTTGGCAGTACATGAAATACTGTCAGAGGAAAGCAGCATTCAGAGATCCTCAGCACCCAGGCCATGCTCTCTTCTAACCGTTGCCAGCATGTAGAAGATACAAGAGCCTCAGAACTCGCACCACCAGATTCAAGAACAGTCACTACCCCTCAACCATCACGTTCTTGAATAAAAGGGGATAACTACACTCACACTGAGATGCTCCCACAACCAGTTATTTCACTTTAAGGACTTTATCTTGTAATCTCATGCTCTTGTTATTGATTTATATTTGCAATTGCACAGTTTGTTGTTTCCTGCACTCTAGCTGATCTTTCATTCTTCCTGTTATAGTCATTACTTTAGCTATTTGCTGAGTATGCCCACAGGAAAAGGAATCTTAGGGCTGTATATGGTGCCATATATGTACTTCGATGATAAAATTTATTTTGAACTTTGAATGTACATGGAGACAAGCATGTTTAATATTATGACAGAACAAATGACCAGGAGGCATTCTGGGAATTAGCCAGATACGTAGGGAATTTAGCAGGCCACATCAAGACAGAGGAGGCAAAGGGCTTTGTAATCTTTTAAAATAGAAATCCAATCACACTTTGAGAGATCCTTTAAAATTCAAAGTTATGACACACGGATAAGATCAGGATAAGGGAAAATAAAAAATACAGGTGAAATAGAGAGACAGGGAACACACCAGCTGGAGCAGAGCAACAGAGTTATTTGGGCTGCTATACATTTTGGAAGTTACTTGGCACTTTTGAAACATAGAGAGCAAGAGCAGTCCCTGTCAGAAACTTATACACAAGGCAATGGGAGGTCCCGGAATAGCTAAGTGGCCTCACCAGCAGTGGTCATGCACTGTACATATCTGCTAGGCTGTCAGTTACCTGCCATGTAATATCACTGTCTCTAAGAAGGTATAAAACTCACTGCACTTTGGTTCTTGAAGAGACCCGTCCAATTGATCTCTCCTTCACATGTGCCTGTACTCTCCCAGCTTTGTCCTTCATGCAATCTGAAATCTCAGTCTACTACATGATGAGCTCAAGGTCCCTACAGTGCAGATTAGATACCCATCTATACTTTTGTGGACTGTATTTATTCTGTGGATAGTGGTTCTAGCTATGCAGGAGGGACTGTTCCACACAAGCTAAAAGACAGGCATAGCGTGTACACACTGAGTGCCTACAGCCGCATCCTTAGTCTGAAGTGTTATGTACCCCTGGGGTTCTTTTTGCTGTGGACTGTCATTTTAAAGCACAAGAAAGAACTGAGACTAACTTTTGGATTTCTGCTGAGAGAGGGAGGGGCAGAGTCTGTCTTTCAGCTTGTGTTTACACTTTTACAAGGACACTGACTACTGCTGTCAGCTTTTGGGTTGCCATGGAAAGAGAGAGAGGTGGAGTTATTTGATGGACAATCGATGTTATGGTTTCTCTGCAGCATGTTTACACTTCTGCAAGGACACTGGCAGCTTCCAAGTTCTTACAGAGAGAGAAGGGAGGAGCTGCTTGATGGACAGCTGGTATTCAACATGGTGAGATAAATAGAGGGTCAGCTGCTAGACCTACAGACACATGGTTTTGGACACTGAATGAGCTTTGTTGTGCCCACAGAAAAGGTGGGTTTTGTAGAATCGATCAGGCGGATCGATCAGTGGCTCTCGCAGTGTGAAAAGAGTGTGTCCAACCCTCGCCTGGGTTGATAATTCCACCACAGAAAAACAGTCCCCTTTGTTGTGGTCACAGTCGGTGACTTCTGAAGGATTTCGGAGGACAACAGGAAGATCAAAGGCGTCAGCTCACCTGAAGACTCAAATCTCTCCTTCTCTCTCTCTCCATCACTACTCAACTAAATACCACGAACTGAACTGAATTTTACTCATCATCGTAAGACTATCTATTACCCCTAGACATGAAGAAGCTTGGTTTTCATATATTTCCACACACATAAATAAAAAAAATCATTGCTAACCTGTTTGATGTATCTGCATTTATATAACTGTATTGCATAGTTGCTAATAAATACCATTAGTTAATAGCAATACTGGACTCCAAAGTGTTTTCCATTTCTGATGGTTCTTTAACCCGTCACGGGGTACGTGACAGAAGAAAGCAAGAGAAATTGAAAGAGAGGTTGCCGAGAACAAGTTCTGCCAAGTGGATTGGAATGTTGGAGAAGGAAACTGGTCTGGGGTCAGAGAGCTCTATGGGGAGGGGTGGAATTATATTGGGACTAAATGTTTATGGTAAACATGAGCCAGCTGGGAACAGGAAACTGGAAGTTATTAATATAGTGAAGGGAATGAGCAGTCTCCTGGATGTAAGTGAGAAGCAACAAGGAGGGAATGCCATTAAGAAGAAATGAGTTCAATGAGGCAAGAGCAATCAGAAACAATGGGTGTACCAAACAAACCTGATTACGAGCCGGACGACAACTGAAAATAATCAATAGGAGAAAGGAGGCCAAAGAAAATGAGGCATAACATCCATTACTCCAAATCTTGCTGACTAGCTGCCCCTGTGCCAGCAGAAGATTGTGCCACCCTGCTGGACTTGGGCCTGGATGACTTGGACATGGAGAGGGTGTCTCCATGAGTAGGAGAGTCTAGGATCCAAGAGCACAGCCTCGGAATAAAAGGCTGTCTCTTTAAAACTATGATGAGGAGGAACTTCTTCAACAGCTGGTGAACCTGTGGAATTCATTTCCGTGTAGGGCTGCACAGATCAAGTCACTGGGTGTATTTAAGGCAGAGAGTGATAGGTTCTGGATTGGTAAAGGGGTTAAGGCTGAAGAATAGGGTTGAAAAACAAACAGATTGAGTGTCAGAGCAGACTCATGGGTGAAATGGCCTAATTCTGCTTCTACAGTACAACGTATGCTCCCATGGACTCCACAATAAGCCTGCCAGGCCATCACAAGATCTGCCAAAAGCAGTCAGCATAGAAGGTGCCATGTCTTACTTATTTCCATGGGAATATCCAGGTGATTCCCAACATGGGGCTGAGGCTCTGAACCAATGAGAAAAGATGACTACGCATTTAGGAAATGGGAACAAGTTTACTCCAGTTGGGAAAATTTTAAAACTCGAAGCACGCGAAGGGGAAGGAATAATAAACAAGGTGCCAATCAAACATTCCTGGTACACTTTCCTTAAAGAGCAAGCGATTCCAGCAGTTTCAGTCTCAGGATATGACTGATGTGATCTCTGCTCCTTTGGCAGAGATATTAGAAGAAAATGCATGGGACGTTTTTTTTTACTCTTTAATGCATACCATTGCATGAGATTAAATCCTGGGAAAAAATGGAGACATGGACATTTTGATAAGCAATTTACAATGACATTTATGGTTATTTCAAGTAGATTCAACTTTAAGATTTGTTTTCTCTTTACGAGATACAAAGCTAACCACAAGCCTATTTTATAGCTTCTTTCCTCGCTTTTTTTTTTAAAAAAACTGTTAGCAGAGATTACCAAACTTATGAAAACAGAAAAGGCTGTAAATATGGGGTTCCCAAACAGGGGTGCATGGACCCCTTGCTTAATGGTATTGGTCCATGGCATAAAAAAGATCAGGAAGCCCTGCTGTAAATGCTCAACATATCAGGCAGCACATGCAGAGAAAGGAAGAGTTCGCATTTCAGCTTAATGACTGTTCATCAGAATTGGAAAAAGTCAGAAACATAGCAAGGTTGGAGGTACTGTGGAAAGGAAGGGAGGATAATAAGGTCTGTGATCGGGTAGCAATCCTGTGACACAACTAGTGGTGCTGGCTGAAGGAGGGTAGAAATAGGGACATTCTGAAATACCACAAGAGGACAGAGAAAAAAAAGTGAACGGTGGAAAAGTGAGATTATAGAACAGGAATGGCTGATCACCTGAAGTTACTGAATTCCCTGTTGATTGCTGAGGATAAAGGATTTCTGTTCCTTGGATTTAGGCTAAAGCTCATTGGAATGGTGTAACAGACCAAGGCAAAGAGTCTAGAGTGGGAAAGGGATAGGGAACTAAAGTGCAGGGCAACTGGAAACTCAGACTCATCCTTCCAAGTTGAATGGGGGTATAGCACTGACCTGGAGGAAATGAGTAAGGTTAAGGGGTTGTTCTACGTGAGAACACTTTCTGCCAAAGTGATGGTGGAATGGGAACAGTTGGACCTTTGTTGCAGAAGGAAATGGAGGGCCCTCAGACATCATCATATAGACTGAAGAGGTAGAGGGATTGGCTATCCATGGGGAAAATGAACCAGCTGGAACCAGAAAAACATATATAAAGAAGTGATGGACAGCATCAGAAGCATTGTTGATCTATAGTCAGGTTGAAGAGGTTAAGAATAATAACAGTGGTAGAAATTATTCCTGGCATAAAAGGTGGTGCTACCTGGAAAGCCTAATTGTGGCTTACAGGAGTAGGTAGGAAAGGAATGAGTATGGGTTGGGGGACCATGTGATTGGAGGCGGCAGAAGGAATATCCCCAGTAGAAATTGGTTCAGCAAGTGCATGGAAGATAATCATGGGGATATGTTCTGTAGAGAAGAGTGCGCAGGTGTCAGAGTGATGGCATTCAGTGTCTACAATATAGAGGTTAGCTTTGCAAATGCCAATAGCATCATCCCTGTCAGCCGAAATGATGACAATGTTGGGCTTAGGCCAACACGATTTGCATCACGGTCTCTCCTGATCAACAAACTATCATAGGCAAGCCCCTTTTGTTCTCTCCTTCCCTACATCTGCAACATTAAACTACATACGTTTCCCAGTTGTGATGAAGGATCATCGACCTAATACACTGCTGGTTCATTCTCACTGATACTGTCTGATCTTTTAACTTCTTTTTTTCCAGCATTTCCACCTGTAATTCAAATTTCTAGCATCTACAGTAATTTCCTTTTGAATTGTAGGAATATCTATTTTTCAATCAGATTACCCATTACTGCAGATTGATGTGCAGTGAAGTGTGACAAAACAGTACACATTATTAAGACATCTCTAACATGACAAGCACACGGACAGCATCACATGACAATCTTCATTGTTCAAAAAGCTGGTTCTCTTCAACAGTATTTGAGTCTGGAGTAAAGATAAGGACAATGTAGATCAATAATAACATTTTAAGTACAGAATAATAAAGATGATACAGTTAAATGTCTTCAAAGTCATATCAATATACTGTACAAAGGCCAGTAAGTGGAATAATTATAATAAATAACAGTTATAAGTGATTTTGCACCAGTACATGGAACACGAAAATTTGTATTTGGCTAGAAAAATATAATCCTTTTACCTAAGGCTTGTTTAAAACACAAACTATTTCAAAGTCATTAAGCTGGAAACAATTGATCATGAGGAACAATATATTAGTAGTGTACACAGCAACCAGTGTCACAAAGAATGTTTGATTACCTCTGACTTTGTAAATGTATCTACAACTTTAAGAATAACTTGATTACCAACCAAATATTTATTCAAATGGACATATGCGACACAAGACAATTTTTTAATTCATTGTTAATTGGACAAACTGTGAAACTTAGAAGGAAGAATCTGTTGTCCTTAGATTATTAGTATAAAACATGATTTGTTCTTATATGTTATTCGAATACATTGGTTAACAGTTTTATGCACTCTATCGTATGTTCCTAAGTATACCATTTCAGAAGTGTTTGAGAGATTTTTTTTGTCAAGTAGAGTCTGGATTTTACAGCTTCCATGACAGTGATGCTGTAAATATTCACTGTAAAAATGATAGCGTGTTCTGGAGCTTGTGCAGGCATAGTTAAATGTGCAAATGCAGAAACAAGCTGGCAATGGCATTTTGGTGAAGTCCTTGCAGACAGAAACCTTTTCAAAAGCACCAAACTAATAACCACATCGATATTTTGCAGATTGTTGTAAAACATTTTAAAATCTAAGGCCTCATTGAATGAGCTGTAACTGACTTTCTAAAATAGCATCTTAAGTGATGAATACTGGTAAATGATTTGAGTATTCAAAATCTAATTTTATACGCAAATCCATATCCCCCAGAATAATACTTTTAGGTTATTTTTAAATAACATTTTTTAATATTTCAACTTTGACCTTGATTTCAAGACTATGACCAAAACTCTATTTTGACTTCTATTAAAAGATTTTAAGGTTTATAAGCTAAAGTTCAGGAATTAGCATTTTCTTGTTTGGAATAAGATTTGTTGTTCAATTTGTCTTGCTAACATTGCTACTGCTAGATGCCAATGATCGAAGTTTGACACAAGAATGAAATTACCATTGGGAAATGTACTCCAGTAACTGCATGGTCTTTGTGACGAGTTTCCCTTGATGCCACTTTATTGCTAACTGAAATACAGTCCATTGTTTCCCCTTAAGTGTAATCATGCCTACTAGAGTTAAGTGTTGGTAGTTTAAAACAAGTGGAAACCAATGATAAATTCAGTTTACAAGAGGTGGGTAGAGAGCTAGAAAATTAATCCAACTTTGCTACATGAAATTTGGAAAACTAATCTAAAGATTACAGCTTTAACTATTTTCTACATAACATATCAATCACAGTCTGTTCAGAATTAGAAAATTAATAAGATTTCATATGTACTTTATTTGGTAATTTTAACAGATCTGTATACATGAAACATTTAAGAACATCTAAAAGAATCAGTCACAATGTGCCATGATTTGCTGCAGCACATTATTTACTTCTGTCTGTTATTAGGTTTTCCTTTCCATAATTGGATTCTTGATTTTTAGCAAGCAGAGCTGTTTGGTTGCAAGCTGGAAATGTCAAAACTAGATCTGGGCTCTGGGGTGCATGGGTAAACAGAGAGAGCTGCTAATCATCCCTTTAACCAATCAGATCGCAGTGGTGTGAAAACTATCAATGTGATTGGATAAGGACGGAGGACTGAGAAGAAAGAGGAAATTCGAAATGGTGAATTCAAATGCAAACCAGGCACATAATTAGATAAATAAAAGGAAGAAGAACTGGAATTAAGAAAAAGTGAAAAAGAACTGTCTGAATAGTGTTTGAACCAACACGGACCAACATCACGAGAGAAATTGGCTCCTGTGTCACAAATTTGTGCGGTTTCCAAGAATCTTCTCTATATTAACTACAAACTATTATTTTCCTCATCTTGTTTTCGAATTATTTCGGCACTGTCAGCGAGATTCGTCATTGGAAATTATAGCGTAATAACAGGTTAAATATTTAGTTGTACTTTATTAGCGAAAGCCGAACTGTCATAATTACTCATTTAAAATGATATTTAAAAACAATTAAGGGTCCATTGTAGATTGAAATATTTTTCTGAGGGAATTACAATCTATATATCAAATTTGTAATGTGCAGCAACAAAGGTTTCGGTTTTAGTTCTGGCTTATCATACCATTTAAAGATTACCCTCGCTTCGTTTAGAGGATGTAAACATATTCAGATTTATTTCACAGCAAGAACAGAGGCAGGGGTCGCATCAGATCATGGATTCTGTAGATTATGCTGGAGAAATATAGCACACTACATGTTAGCAGAGGCGCAAAGTGCCGAAAGGAACTACAATGAGGACTTCAGCGGACAGCTGCACACGTGACGGTAATCCTGAAGTTGTTACTGCTAAATTACGCTTCTTACTGATTAGTTTAAATTCGCACTTCAGTAGCGATTGCTGTAGAAACTGTTGGTGGGAGAGCCAACAACATACAGTTCACTGATAGCAGTTCAGGGTTTCTAAGCTTAACTCCAGACATCTCTCTTACTTTCATTCTCAGAGACAGCACGGACAGATCTTGCATATCTCTGCAACACATTCAGGAGCTACAACACTCCTGCTCCCTCAGTGATTCTGGCAAGCAGTTACAAATAAGTTTATTATGGAAGTTTCAGAAGTGCCAACGTCGGTCGCAGTTAGTTACTGTTGGCAAGATTACCCAAGGGATCATTAAAACTAGGTTGATTCTGTTCTCTGTCTCAAAGCGCCTGGCAAAATGCAACTAATCCATCGAGGTAACAGAGACCAAATATCTGTTGGAGTTAATCTGTTAATATGTTGGAGTTAGCATACGAATATAACATCAGTGAGATATTCACAAAAACACATAGTCCGGAACTACGGCTTAACAATTTTTCAAAATCTTTTCGAGTCTTTTTAAACTCTTACGTTTTAACGGGTAACCAATTTAGTCTTGGAAATTGGTGAAGAAAATGTTCTATTATATCTAATCCGTGCTGAAATTCGCACGTGTTCGGATACTTACGAGGAACTGTGTCCATACTGCGTGTAGTATCCCCGACGAGGATTTCTTTTCGTTTGAAGGTAATCTCCCCTGCCAGACGTTGGGTTTGCAAAGGTCGCTGAATTATTCGCAGCGAACCACGACGTCCTCTCGTCCATCTCCTCGGATTTTCAAAGCTGGTTATTCCTTGAAATTGAACCGCTTTCGCCAAGCAGTTATATCCCTGGCAGGCTGTGATTTGGTGCCGTCCTTAAATGACGCTCGGGTTGCGTCAGGTCTTGCACATTCTTGGGTGTGGGACACTTTGTTGTCCGAAACCACTCCCGGTATATTGGAGGTTGGTCTGGATTTGTGGACTGTGGGTAAGGACTGGTTACACAAGTGAACTGACAGGCAACGCGGAGACTATATCACAGCAAAATCTTCGTACGACGCTCAGTGGGAAAGATAATAGGAGACTGGACAGTGGACAAGTAGATTCGTCTAAAATCAGGGAATTATAAGTTAATTAACCGTTTCATTTGACTAAAACATCTGTTTCAATTGCTGCTTTCCGTCGAGACTAAATTAATATGACTGAAATGATACATTAAGGTAATTATATATTCATACATCCTAGCGGTCTTGTAATTAATATTAAATGCCTGATTAACATCATACGACAAATTATGATAGATCGCATAAAAGCATGTGAAAATATAACCTGTCTGAGTGATGTAAGGTTCTTGGCTTTTGCGTACTGCAAAATAAGTCTCATAGTTTTAACAGATCCCCAGCCCCGTCACTTGCCTACTGTTTGAGTGAGAGGATGTGGGTGTAGGAACATCAGAAATGCCAGTGGAGAAGACCATTTTCAGCAGAGTTCCCAATGATCTGACCTTTCCGGTCTCCACCATCACAATTTACAGTCTGCCAGTTTACTGATATCACTAAACACATCAAAATTACGAACAGTAGGACCAACGGGAAAATATTACACTGGCCACAGTTAC
Source organism: Mobula hypostoma (assembly GCF_963921235.1). Classification (NCBI taxonomy): domain Eukaryota; kingdom Metazoa; phylum Chordata; class Chondrichthyes; order Myliobatiformes; family Myliobatidae; genus Mobula; species Mobula hypostoma. The sequence continues at coordinate 112,860,953 of NC_086103.1, read as the reverse complement.
ATAAAGCATAAAGAAAGATGGTTTTGGTGGTTTGAAATAAATCATATGAGCCATGGGGTATCACTGCCCAGATCTCCCAATTATCTTCAGTTACATCATCAAGCGATTCCATCATGACATTATAACGGGCCTGTTCACTGACGGTTGCATGACTTTCTCAGATAATGAGGCAATCTACACCCCCACATAGCAAGAATTAGTATGCAAGAAGTTAAACATAGAGACAACAATAATTTATTAATTTAATAATTAGACTGAGGTTACCTATTTGGCAAAGTAATAATAACTAGAAAATTAGTTCAAAGTAAATCAAAGTTCAACATTCAAGGTAAATTTAACAGCAAACTATACTTAATGTCACCATCTACAAGCTTGAGGTTCATTTTCTGCAGGCATTACAGTAAATACAAAGAAACACGATAGAATCAATGAAAATCCACACACAGGACAAACAATAAATGTGCAAAAGATAACAAGCTCCAAATATAAAAAGGAAAAAAAAACAAACAAAATAATAATAAATAAGTAAGCAATAAATATAGAGAATATGAGATGAAGACTGCTTGAAAATGAGTCCATAGTTTGTGGAGACTGTTCACTGATGGGGCAAGTGAAGTTGAGTGAAGTTATCCCCTTTGGTTCAAGAGCCTGACAGCTGTGGGGTAATAACTGTTCCTGAACCTGGTAGTATGAGATCTGAGCTCTTGCACCTTCTTCCTGATGGCAGCAGTAAGAAGATGAAGATAGCATGGACTGGGTGGTAGGGATCTTTATTGATGGATGCTTCTTTCCTGCAACAGTGTTTCATGTATTTGTGCTCAATGGTGGTGGTGGTGGTGGGGGGGGGGGGGCTTTATCTAATGGACTGGGATGTATCCATTACATTTTGAGGGTTTTTTTTTCATTCAAGGATATTTTTTGTTTTCATGCCAGACTGTGATGCAACTAGATACTCTTCACCACACATCTATAGAAGTCTGTCAAACTTTTAGATGACATGCCAAATATTTGCAAACTTCTAATGAAGTAGAAATGCTGCCATTTCTTTGTAATGGCCTATTGTACTGGATGTAATTGAACTACTGACAATAACTCTAAAATAATGCATCAAGAAAAATATTGAATCAGAATCAGGTTTATTATCACCGGCATGTGACGTGAAATTTGTTAACCTCGCAGCAGCAGTTCAATGCAATACATAATCTAGCAGAGAGAAAAAAATAAATTAAAAATAATAATAAATAAACAAGTAAATCAATTACATATATTGAATAAATTTAAAAAATGAGCAAAAACAGAAAACCCATATATTTTTTAAAAAGTGAGGTAATGTCCAAAGATTCAATGTCCATTTAGTAATCGGATGGCAGAGGGGAAGAAGCTGTTCCTGAATTGCTGAGTGTGTGCCTTCAGGCTTCTGTATCTCCTAACCGATGGTAACAGTGAGAAACGGGCATGCTGTGGATGCTGGAGGTCCTTAATAATGGACACTGCCTTTCTGAGACACCGCTCCTTGAAGATGTCCTGGGTACATTGTAGGCTAGTACCCAAGATGGAGCTGACTAGATTTACAACCTTCTGCAGCTTCTTTCAGTCCTGTGCAGTAGCCCCTCCATACCAGACAATGATGCAGCCTGTGGGAATGCTCTCCACAGTACAACAATAGAAATTTTTGAGTGTATTTGTGGACATGCCAAACCTCTTCAAACTCCTAATAAATTATAGCCACTGTCTTGCCTTCTTTATAACTGCATGGATCTTGACTCCCCGGAACTTGAAGCTGCTCACTCTCTCCACTTCAGATCCCTCTGAGGATTGGTATGTGTTCCTTCATCTCATCCTTCCTGATAGGCTGAGAATTTGATAAATAGATATCATAATATATATTTAGCCCATGATCATTTGATCAGATATTGGCGGCATGGAAACTCTATACAAATATTAGCACTAACTGAACTGTAACACAGCTTAGAGCAGGAAGCAGGCTCAACAACTTTAGAGTGCTGCGGTGGCAAAGGAAGTGCGGTTAAGGGAATGGAAAGGAATGGTGTCATCATTCTAGGGAATGCCAAAAATCCCTCCGAACACAACCTCAAAGACAACGGAAGGAGCCTGCCCAAGAGGTGAATGTTCAGAGACAAGTGGTACAAAATGTTGAATAAATATAGCTTCAGAAACTATTTCCTATAAAGTTTCTGGCCAGCATTGCAGGTCCCACCTTCAGTCCTAAATTCATCACCCTTTTTTGATTTTGGCCCTCTGTTACACTTAAACCCATCCCACTGTCTGCAATGTTGTCCTGTCATCTGCCTTTCCCTCCTCAGTCTCACTCCACACTACATCTATTTGTATACTAACTGCCCCATTCTCGGCCCCATCACTCCAGTTCCTATCCTCCTGCCTAATAAGCTTAAACCCTCCTCAACAGCTGGTTAGTAACTACATATGCCGTAAGTGATCTGTAAAGACAAGTCCATTTTGTACGGTTCATGCCTTCTCTAGGAGAGATCGCAAATATCCAGAAATCAGGAACCATGCCCCCTGCTCTAATTCTTCAGCCATGTATTCATTTGCCGATTCATCCCATTCCTATATTCACTGGCATGTGACACGGACGGCAATCCAGAGATTACTACCTGGAAGTCATGATTTTCAGCTTTATGGCTAACTCCCTATATTCTTTCTTCAGGACCTCCTCTCTTTCCTTACCCATGTCATTGGTAGCAGAATGACTTCTGGCTGTTCACCCTCCCCCTTCAGAATGCTATGGACCTGGGCCAAGACTTCTCTGACCCTGGCATCTGGGGAGGCAACATACCATCTGGGAGTCTCTTTCACATTGACAAAATCTGCTTTCTGCTCCTCTAATTATGGAACACCGTATCACTACTGCACTCTTCTTCTTCTTCCCTTTCTTCCCCTTCTTCTTCCTCCCTTCTGGGCCACAGAGCCAGACTCAGTGCCAGAGACGTGGTTGCTGCAGCTTCCCCAGCAGGTCACCCCGACCCTCCCCAACAGTACCCAGAGCAGTATGCTTATTATTGAGGGGAATGGCCACGGGGTACTCTGCACTGGCTGCTTATTCCCTTTCCCTCTCCTGACAGTCACCAGGGACCAGTCTCTAGCAACTCACACTTCTCAACCCAAGTTGTAACCATGGACCCAGAGAAAGCATGCCCTTTCTCTGGGTCCATGGTTATGGCTTGGGTTGAAAGGACGTAACCCAGGAAGGAAATGACAGGGGTGTGGAACTGGCATTTCTCTAACTTGCAGTCCCATTGGTTTGAGTTACTGGAGCATGACAGCCACTGGCCGCCCACCATGATCGCAGATTTATGTCAGTTTGTCACAGCCTGCCCTCAAGGTGCCAGTCCGATTCCTCAAACCAACAGTCCTCTGAGCTTCTGAGGCCCCTACCGGTCCCTTGACACCCGTGGTCCCACATTGCCAAGGACTTCATCCTAGCTGCCAATTGTGTGTACTACCACCAGGCCAACCACCATCCGTGCCCAGCCAGTCTATTCCAGCCTGGGGACAGTGTCTGGCCATCCGCCCTGTTAGAGTGAGTTTTTGGGTAGATGATTCATTGACACTTAAATGATTCTGGCCACCAGTCTTCTGTTTGACAAAGTACTGTGGATTGAGTTCACAACAATGCATTTCCTAAAAGCTGTGAATATCGGGATACTAGCCAGACGCTGCGGATGGAAGTGTGAAGATTACAGGTAGTTTCGAAGACAGCCTTATCTATACTTTATAAATAGGAATTGTCCTATGTTAGCACGTAAAATACCAAATAAATGTATTGTGGATTAAACTTGCACTCCTAAAGGCTGTGAGTACCAAACCCAGAAATGTTGGCGTCGGGAGGAAAGGATGAAGTCAGAAGGTGTGATGCTTTGTATGTAGCTTCAAAAGAAAGTATTGTCTATGCATTGTCTATAACTTTGTAAATAGCAATTTGTGTTTAGCATATGAATATCGAGCCCACATTGGGCTAGCAGACCTTTCCACCGAAAGTGTCTCCGTCCGTATGATGCCTGCTTTACCTTGTTATGTCCAATAAAGAAGCTGCTTTGTATCTACCAGTGGCTCTGTCTCTCTGGTGATTTCACCCACGCGACAGCATTTGGTGTCAGGAGTGGGATACTTCGTGACCCGTCTTGTGGCCAGCGTTCCTAGCAGTCTAAATTGGTGAGTATTTTTCCAGAATAACACTCACACTTGGATCTGTTGGGTCGATGGTACACGGGTACACGAGGTATCACGAACGCGGAGAGCTGAACTGGTAGATGTAAAAGTAGTGCGTGCGTGTGCACGTGTGTTTATGTCAGTGAGGAAACTTTGCATGCTAACTTGGTTAACTTGGTGAGATGGAGCCACCAGTTGCGAAAGGTGATAACCGACAGTACAGTTCGGGACGCCGGAATAGGGGCGTGTATACTCCTTCGGGGAGTTGCATTTTAGTGTACGCGTTTGCAAGTATGATGCAAGGGAATACAGTAGGCATCATGAGTTCGGGTACAGTACTCAAAAGTGGCAGATTGTGGAATACATACTCTGCGGTTTTAAGTATGTACTGTTTAACTGCTACCCGTCTTTGATATTTTGCGTAGTGTGGGGAATTCTCAGGGAGAGGTTTTACCCAGAGAGATCTACCAGAATGGCACCTATTGAAGTCAGGCAACGTCAGGTTGAGAACCCTGATGATCCGAGCCAGCCCTTGACCTTGATTACGACTACAGTATTCATAAGCCCTTCACCCCCGGGGAGAAACAGAGCATCTTGTCTGAGTTGCCCTCACTTAAAGTCGCATGTGTGAATTCAGAATTATGGCACAAGCTCGAGGAAATGGTTGAAATTCACCAGATGCACCCTAAAGATATACACGCATTGGTAAAAGTGAAGTTCCCGAGGAATATGTGGGACAGGATGGCCCAGGGGGTGGGGGATGGTACATGAGCAACTACTGAGAGCGCCAGCAATGAGGAAAGATATCGCTCTTTTAAAGGGGAAGTGAGGCAGCCACTGGGGGGAGGGGAGAGTAGCTGGAGAACGATAATAGCAGTGACCCAGAGGGCTGACGAGACAGCCATGCATGTAAATACCGAGTATACGAGAGTATTCCGGGTTGGATAACCCAGGGAGGGATGACCAAGTCTTCCTGAAAATGCTAAAGGAAGGCCTGAGCTCAGCCCACCAGGAAGTTTTAGATTTAGGCATAACGGTGGAGCCCAACTACTCTGAGATAGTTTCATGGGCCAGTGAGATAGACCAAAGAAAAGGCAAGAGAAATTGTAAAGTGGGTCTAGTGGATGCAGCCACTGTGATGTCCCGGAGAGTTTGTTTTGCTTGCCGGCAGCCAGGGCACCTAGCAAAGGACTGCCGTACCAGGTATAAGACAGTGAAGGAGTTGATATGCTACAGCTGTGGCCTATCGGGACATGACTGGAAACAGTGTCCAAAAGGGAAGGGAAAAACCCAGGCGAAGGTCACGGCAGACACCCAGTCACTCACCCCATCAGCAACCAGTCTGACTGTTGATCAGATCAAAGAGACATAACAGCGCCTCTTAGGGCAGAAAAAGATGTGGCAGCGGGCTCCACTGCCAGCGCTGGTGACCCGCGGATGTACACAACGGCATTGTTAGGGGGACGGCAATGCAATATGTTAGTGGACACAGGGGCATCAGTATCGATAACAGACTTACCCTTACCAACATCCGGACAGGCCAGTTATATCAGCGGTGTAGGAGGGAAAACAGTAAAAGCAGAAAGAAGCCAGCAGCAAATACTAGAAATCGGGGGAGTGCAGCTTCCAGTGTATTTCTGGGTATGTCCAAATAATGAGGGCACAATCCTTGGAATAGACATAATTCGGGAAAGGGAGAAATACTATAGACGAGTCAGGGGCAGCGAACGCATACAACCAACAGAATACACAACCTGCCTAGTATAGTCGCAGCTGCCCCGATCACCAGAGACTGCAGCCCGGATGGGGTCTGTGGGTTACCTTGTCAGCAGTTCCCAGCAGTGTCGGCTACACACAAGCAAGCTTGTAGTCGAGTAAAGGTAAACCCAGTTAAAATAGAGGAGGGTCTGTATAAACCCCCTAAGCAGGACCCTGTACAAACTGACACACTGTCCATTATTCCGGGTATAGCGATACACCAGGGGATACTCAGAGAGACTGTGGTCACTCCAGAACATAAAGTTGTCCCAGTTCCTCCGAGAGCAGACATTACAGCGAATAAAGCAGCAGGGGGTCAAGAGGCAATTGAAATTGCAGGAGGAAATGACAGATGCCAACTTAGTAAAATTATATGAAGAGGTAGAGGCAGAAGAGAAGGGAAAATGGAGGAGAAAAGGAGCAAAGGAGGGACCAGATGGGTGCTGGACACATGGGGAGGAAAGAGTCACTGTGGCCCCACCCTGTATTAGACAGATACTATTAAAGTTATATCATGGAATGATGCATCAGGGAAGGCAGAGCATGATCACAACCCTCCGGCAGGACTGTTGGTGGCCAGGGATGGGTGGGGATGTTGAGAAATTCTGCCACCGTTGTATCATCTGTGCCCAGCATAACCCTGGTAAGGGCAGAAAGCTACAACTGGCAAACCAGCCTCGGCCAAGGGGACCCTGGGAAAACATCCAGAAAGACTTCACAGGGCCCCTGCCAAAAAGCAGGGGGAAAAGCTACAGAATAGTAATTATGGATCACTTCACCCGGTAGGTAGAGGCTTTCCCAACAAGGGACTGCACCGCCCGCACCGCTGCATGGATCCTAGTTCAGGAAATCCTCCCAAGATGGGGAACCCCAGTCCAGGTGGATTCAGATCAGGGAGAACATTTCACAGGGAAAGTGATGAAGGAAATGTGCCAACTGCTAGGAATTCGACAGCAGTTCCACGTACCCTACCACCCCCAGAGTTCAGGGATAGTAGAAAGGATGAACTGAACAATCAAGAATGCGTTAACCAAAGCTATAGCTGAGACAGGAAAGACATGGGTGGATGTATTACCAGGAATCCTGATGAGATTGCGCACAACCCCGAACCGCACTTTGGGTCTCAGCCCCTACGAACTATTGATGGAGCAAGCAATGCGACTCCCTTATGGGGTAATTACAGGTTGTGGGGAGCCTGGGGCTTACAGGGATAAAATGACCAATATGTGAAAGGCCTTTGTAACCAACTTAAAGTGTTGAAGGACCGAGCGTAACAACAGCAGTGAATCGCGGATCAGAGAGAGCCAGAGGGAAAGGAGACAGTCCTTCCACAGCCCGGCGACCAAGTTATGGTGAGGGTGCTGCCGGAAAGGCCGGGGTTTGCCCCCAAGTGGATAGGACCACAGACGGTACTCTTAACCAATGATACATGTGTCTATGTACAGACTCGGTGCGGCAGCCAGTGGAAACACTGGAGCAGGTTAAAGCATACGACTCACCCTCTTGTTGCTCCCACAGACAGAGTGGGGAACTAAGTGTACCCAGTAACCATGAAATTACAGAGAACCTAAGAGGGGAACACCGGCCGGTCATGCCAGACCTGACCACAGCTGATGAAAACATGCCCGGAGAAAACGCAAAGGCAGAAAATGCCGAGAGCGTAGCAGAAGACACTAAGAATGTGTTGGAAAACCATGCTAAAGTGTGATGATGATGGTACTCTGTAAAGAAGGCTGGTTGCTGAAGGTAGATGATTAATTTTATAGCATAATATAGAAAGTATTGGGAATAGATGGGGAGGGATTTTTAAGTTAAAGCAGAGACGGCAAGCTCCACCACTTCGATGGCATTTCAGACTTCACACGACATCTGGAAGCAGTCACCCCGAGTCTGAGGAGCTGGGCCCTTTTCAGCAGTTGGGCCAGTGATCGACTGGACAGTTCGGAAGGGGGTGCCACCAGGGAGAGCTGCCACTGTCCTTCAAGATGACGTTTACGTACAGGCCACCCCAACCCCTTCCTGTTCATCAATGAGAGAGACTGTGGGTGCTCCTGGAAGGAGAGTTTCAGCAACCAGAGGATGAAGGGCTGAAGACAAAGGAATGTGATTAAGCTGCAGTCAGCCTGCAGGGAAAGAGCTGGCAGGCACACAAAAGCAGTCGCATTTCCTAAAGACTTGGAACAGCCTCCCTGCTCAACATTTGGTAGGTAGCGATTAGGGAATGCTAGGATAGATATCAAGGTACATAAAATTGGAGGGGGGTGGTGGATTTCGAGACAGGGCATTTTTGCTGCCCTATTTGAGCAGATCCTCCAAGGTTGGCCTTTCCTGGTAAAAATTTAATTTTTATCTAGGAGGGCCAAGAGGTGGAACTGTTAGAGTGAGTTTTTGGGTAGATGATTCATTTACACTTAAATGACTCTGGCCACCAGTCTTCTGTTTGACAAAGTACTGTGGATTGAGTTCACAACAATGCATTTCCTAAAAGCTGTGAATACCGGAATACTGGCCAGATGCTGCGGATGGATGTGTGAAGATTACAGGTAGTTCCGAAGACAGCCTTATCTATACTTTATAAATATTAATTGTCCTCTATGTTAGCACGTAAAATACCAAATAAATCTATTATGGATTTGGCTTGCACTCCTAAAGGCTGTGAGTACCAACTCAGACATGTTGGCGTCAGGAGAAAAGGATAAAGTCAGAAGGTGTGATATTTTATATGTAGCATCAAAAGGAAACATTGTCTATGCATTGTCTATAACTTCATAAATAGCAATTGCCCTTTGTGTTTAGCATATAAATGTTGAGCCCACATCGGGCTAGCAGACCTTTCCACTGAAAGCGTCTCCGTCCGTATGATGCCTGCTGTACGTTGTTTTGTCAAATAAAGAAGCTGCTTTGTATCTACCAGTGATTCTATCTCTCCGGTGATTTCGTCCACGCCACAACACACCCATTGCTCCCATCGAGATTACCCATTGCATCAATCCATCACTTGCAACCTCCAGCTGCCACTGTCCTTCAAGATGACACCTATCTTCCATGTACCCTGCCTCAAACCCATTGTCAATGGACCACTCAACACACCTGAGTGTGCACCTCCAGAACCTAGGATGGTGGAGGGTGGTTCTGTGTACACGGATCACGGATTAATGGATTTACGTCATCGTGGATGGGGTGTATATTACCTGGTTGACTGGGAAGGGTACAGCCCAAGGGAGAGATCTGGTTAGATCTTGAATCCATCACTCATTGAGGAGTTCCACTGGATCCAGCCATCAGGGGCTGTCCGTGGTGTGGTGTGGGTCCTGTCGGGCCAGTTAATGCAGGTACCTCCCCGTCTCCATCCAGCTAATAGGAGTCACCTACTGCTCGTATCTAACTCATCAGCTCCAGCTACTTAAAACCTGTTCTCAGACACAGTCCTCTTTCACTCATCAAATCAGCCAGCCTCAACCAGTGGCTCCTAGCCGTCTGTTACCTCACTGCCTCTTGGGTTTAGTACCTGTTCTCTCTTGTTTTGTGACCCCTCACGGTTTGCTATTTTGCAGTCTATTATTAAAGCTAATGCTCACCATTAGATTGAATCCGCTGCTCTGCGTTTGGGTCAAGACTCCTCCACATTTCCTGACAGCAACAGCCTCACACACTCCTCACTGTGTCCTACACACCATCCACCAAGCACCAGGATTCACCTTTAATATATTCTACACCCTTGTAATGTTGCAAGACATGCATCTGGCAGACGAAGTGCATATTACACATAGCCTACTGGTCAAAACTCTATGCAGGCATCACCTGAGGTCAGGATTGAGCTCACGTCTCTAGCGCTATGACATTGACCAGGTCTACATCACACACACGCACTTGCAGTTTAAGACGGAATTGAATTGCTGATGGTACTGGGAAATAAAAGGGATTTTATTCTTCCTGAATTATCTATTACCTCAGGGAAATGAATTTGAATGCTGTTGACCCAGACTACATCCAGAAATCTCAGCTTCCACTGCAGCTACAGCGGAATGTCAGGCGGTCATAACATAGATTCTGGATGCATGTACAAAGGGTTGTGCAGGGTGTGAAAGCAGACACAGGAACTGTGCTAAAATAATATCCAGCAAATGCTGGGAGACTTTCCCTGGGGAGGTAACACTAACATTATAATTTGCTGTTGAGCTTTCTGGGTTTAGCATGCTTATTTTATGATCGTTTGGTGTCGCTGCTGTGTGGCCAGCAACAGAAGAACAGTAACATGCAGTCTGGTGGGAAATGGCCTCCGTGTGCTTATCAGAATCAAAAAAGAACTAGTTAGTATCAAAGTGCATCCTGCAAAATAATTGGCAGTGGGGTCGCCTCTCGATTTTCTTCTTTTCCTCCTCCTGGTCTTTCTCCTACTCCATATCCTGCTGTTCAGCTGCTTACAGCTGGTAGTGCGGGCTAAGCCTCATTACATAAGGCTGCTAACCACAATGCAGTGAATCCGAAGACTACTGCAGTGCATTCACACATTGGTCCATTCAATTTATAGAGTAGCTGAGCATTTCTTGCCGGCGTTCTCCTAGAAGTGTGTAGGTTGTCTGTTAAGGCTGTGCCCCCTTTGCCTCTAAATCCAGAGTCAGTGGATTCAAATCTCATTCCCATCCCGAAGGTGTACTCCTGTGGCTAGAAGTGCCACCTTTCTGATGGAACATTTTACACGGTCCTCATCTACTGTCTCAGATGCCCAGCTCAAGGTGTCATAGTATCTGAGTCACAGCACCCAAGACATGAGCTGAGGCGGTGCCCGCTCACCTTGTGACACGTTCTCCCTGTAACATGCATGGGTTTCCTCTACCTGCTCCAGTTTCTTCCCACATCTCAAAGACGTGAAAACTGTAACCCATTGTATATAGGTGTGTTGAAGAATCGGGTGGGGGGCAATAGATAAAGAATATGGGGAAGGATAAAAACTGGAATCAAGCTTGATGGTCAGCATGAACTTGGTGAGCCAAAGAACATGTTTTCATGTTGTATCTCTCTACAACTCTGAAGGGGAAGAGTTAATTCTAATGCTCTGCCCAATGTTGCTCTCTCGATCACCATTACTAAAGCACAGCTTGTTTAGGAAGTGAATAGCTTCAGCTGGCGATTATGAATGACGTTCATTATTGTGCTGGAACGTAAAAGCTGTTTTACATTCAGGAACTGACAAGTGGATTTGTACGTCATGTGTTTTGAAGCGTTAGACAAGCTAGGTGCAATCAGTCCATACATAATGCAGATTAACAAGCATGGCTTGTGGAAATAGAGTAAAAGTCATCTGTGTTGTGGTTTTGACATTCAATTGAACTGTTAAGGAAAAATTAAAGCAGATATGTCATTGTTAACTTTGGTCACAATTATTGGGACAAAAGTACTGCATCTGAAATAAAAAATTCATTTCAAGAACTAAACCAAATAAGCATGGCAAAAAGATAAGATGATTTCAATTAGGAATATTTTTGCAGTATTTCATTAAGCTAGGACTTAAAAACTTTACTTGACATTTCTAGGACAAATGATAAAGAATCAAGAACAATAGGAAAAGACCATATATGCTGTCTTTGCCAATGATGTCCATTTTTCAAGAATTAACTTTAAAGATACTGTTGTATCTTCACTCATAAAGGTAGGTTGGTGGGTAGTCCCACTATACATCACAGATTAAGAACGGGAATATAAGGTTTTTCTGAGGATATGTTGAGTGCAAAATCAAGAATCATGTACAACCTTTCTGTTTGAACTGTGCTTCTGTTGCTGGAGACTTCCAAGAATTGTCAAGTCTGCAAAACAAAATGTTCATACTCTGATTGTTAGACTTTTGAATGTTTTTCCCCAGAGAAGTGGAATCAAGCCATTTTCTGGCATCTTGTGAAGCAATCCCAACAGAGGATCATGAATATGTGCAGTAACGATTGCTCAAAAGCTTCAAAAACTCATCCTTATGATTGAAAAAACTCACACTGAGACACCTGGAATTGAGTTATAGGAGGCTTCAAACAGAGTATAAGGAAGTGGAAGTTGCAGGGTTATAACATAACGTTGGAAAGTGACTTAACCCAGAGTAAAGTAACAACAAACATGTTTCTGGATATCTTGTATTCATTTGGGAAATTCATCACCCAATTTGCTAGTGAAATTTTTGTAGGGATGGCCAGAACTATCAGTGAGGACAAAGAATGCACTTCGACCATTGGGCCTTTACTTAATATCTCTTTCCAGGAAATGCAGTGAATAAAATTTGATTATTATGAGTAAGTAGGAACTATCATTTTACAAACCAGCACGGTTGAAAATTTGTCAATTTCAGCACAGTGAACGATATTGACGTGCAGCAACTCGTGGTGACTGTCAACGGTTCGTCCTGCAGCTGTGATCTTTGCAGTCAACTCTAGAGAGGACGTTCCAAAATACAAGCAACACTTGCAGCTGGGAAGCTGCTACTGAATGAATAAATAATGAAGTGATTGGAGAGGGAAAGGGACAGTCCCCCGACAAAGAGGCAAGGACTCAAGGAGAACTGAACTGGCTGGAGAGCAATAGTACCTGCAGAAATTCTGTTCTCAAAAAGCTCTTGGTCTTCATGCAACCAGTAACAGAGCACTCCTGTGAGTTTTAATTGCCTTCAGATGGATGAGCCAGTGTTTCACTAGTTAAGCTCTAGAGTAAGAATAGAAGAGAAACTAATACTCAGAAGCAGGATTGCTTTCTTTTCAAGGCAAGTTAAGTTTATTGTCATTTAATTATGTACATGTATATAACATGTATAACCATATAATGTATATAGAAATGAGACAAATTTTCTCCAAACCAGGGTGTAAAGCACATAATACACATAACGCACATAACATGAAGGTAAGGATAAAATCTACAGATGAATCCCACATAAATAACAAACTAAAGTGCATTAATATTAAATATTGTAAGGTACGGAACAGATTAACCAGTGACACTTTGAGTACAATGCAGCAGTGTACTGGGGAAGAAACTATTTCTCATCCTGGGGGAAACTATTCTCATCCTGACCATTCTTGTTTTTATGCATTGTAGTCTCCTGCCTGATAGTAGAAAGTCAGAGGATGCTGGATGGATGGGTGGGATCCTTAATAATACTAAAGGCCCTGTGTACACAGTGCTCCTGATGGATGGTAGGGAGACCCCTGTGCCTCACAGTCCTTTGCAGGGACTTCTGGACCAATGCTCGACTGCTCCCATACCAGATAGAGATGCAACTTGTCAGGATGCTCTCAGTGGTGCTCCTGTAAAACGCAGTTAAGATGGGGGTGAGAGTGGGAGATCCTTGCTTGCCTCAATCTTCTTAGGAAGTGGAGGTAATGTTGTGGCTTCTTGTTCAGGGAGGGGATTCAAGGGACCAGGTGAGGTCATCCATGATGTGAACTCCCAGGAACTTGGTGCACTTATCTTTCTCTACGGAGGAGCCATGTACTCACAGAGGGGGATGGTTTATCTGCACCTTCCTGAAGTCCACAATGATTTACTTGCTTTTCTCCTCATTTAGGCTTAGGCTGTTCTCATACCAATCCACCAGCCACTTCACTTCCTCTCTATACTCTATCTCGTCATCGTTCCTGATGAGGTCAACCACTGTCGTGTCATCTGCAAACTTGATGATACGGTTTGAGCTGTATCCTGCGACACAGTTATGTGTCAGCAGTGTGAACAGCAGCGGACTGAGCACACAGCCTTGGGGAGCACCAGTGTTCAGTGTATTGGGACAACAGACTTAAAGACTTACCACAATTCCCTAAAGGTTAACTTGCACGTTGAGTCGATGGTAAGGAAGGTAAATGCACTGGCAGTTTTGGGCCCCTTATCTAAGAAAGCATATGCTGACATTCGGACAGGATTCACAGGAGGTTCATGAAAATGATTACAGGAATGAAAGGCTTATCATATGAGGAGTTCTTGATGGCTCTGGGCCTACTCTGGGCATACTCACTGGAATTTTGAAGAATGGCGGGGGGGGGGTGCGGAATCTCATTGAAACCTATCCAATATTCAAAGACCTGGATAGAGTGGATGTGGAGAGGGTGCTTCCTATATTGGGGGAGGCTAGGATCAGAGGGCACAACCTCAGAACAGAGGGACATACATTTCGAATGGAGATGAGAGGTATTTCTTTAGCCAGCAGATGCTGATTCTGTGGAATTTAGTACCACAGGCAGCTATGGAGGCCAAGTCCAGGGCCGGACTTTAGGCTATCATCATGGCAGACAAAAAAAAATACGAGAGTGGAGCACAGAAAAGAAAAAAGAAACAAGAAAAAGAGGACTGTGAGAAAGAAGCATTAAAAAAGTCATTGAAATTGACATAATTTTTTAAACCTGTTCACAATGATGCAGCAATACCATTGCTCTTCTCACAGTCTGAGACTGGTGGACAAACAGAGACTTGTTCAACAGCTAGCGCTAGCACCAGCGTTAGCACAGGATCACCGTCCTTGCCACAGCCAGCAGCTAACGTTGAAGAGGCAGAGAGCATGACTTTGGGATTCCCGACCACAGAGGCCTCCAAACAACCAAGTCGGGCCACCATTAATGTTAATGTTACCACTGCTGAGGATCCTTACAGCACTGATCCTGCTCGCTGGGGAAAGGAAACGTTAGATGATTCAGTCCGAGCATACTGGGCTAAGAAAGGGCCAGAGTCCTGCCAAGATAAGGATGTGGATATCAAAGTTTCGGAACGAGTATACAAATAGCAGAGACGTTTTTTCAACAAATTTCACTTCAAACACAAGCCCGTAAATGGTGAGTACATATCCAAGCAATGGCTCTTATATTCCCCTTCCACCAACTGTGTGTTTTGTTTTGTGGAGGAGATTGTCCATTTCAGGGAATTTGTAAGTGGCAAAGATATCTCATCCGCAACAGAGCTTTTATGCTTCCTTAGAGAAAAAAACTTGCAGGTCATCTTCCCAAATGTAAGCATTGCTTTGAGGCTTTACCTGACTCTCCCCGTCAAAATGCAAGTGGTGAGCCATCTTTCTCCAAGCTCAAGCTAGTGAAGAACAGGCTCAGATCCACAATGGGACAGGACGGGCTGAGTCATCTTACTCTGATGTCACTTGAAACTGATCTTGTTCGGAAACTGGATTTCAGTAATCTGATCAAGGACTTTGCTGCGAAGAAATCCAGAAGAACTGGGCTTTAATTTTAAAAAACAAGCATCTGACTTTGTAAATATCTAGGCTTGTGTGTCAGGGCCATTCCTGTTTTTGTGGCAATAGGCTAATAGTTGACTGCTTACAAACCTAGTAAGTAATAAGTGGTCTTTACTCTGCAAGCCACACAGCACAGCAATAGATTAGTATGTGCTAGACCTCATTTTTCAAAAAGATTGTTGGAGTATTGTCAAGTTTCCTAGTTTTCCATAGTGCCATCTCCCTTGTCTCTCATTTCATTTTACTTTCTCAGAACACACGGCAGAGAAAAATACCCGGATAAAAATGCTTTGGTATTGTTTGACAAATAAGGCCTATAGTATGTACAGCAATAAATAAATAAAGATTTAAGATTGGGTACGTCATAGTTCATCTCCCTCAAAACTTTACTAAGCCAACTAAGCCTAGGTCAATTTTTGAGTGCTTTAGATGCTGTCCTTTAAACTGAGAATCTGCATTACTTTCTGTCCTCCCTCTTAAGGCCTCTAAGTTTATAGCATACGTTTGTACTAAACCAAAGTCTTGGTCCACAGCTTTGACATTTAGACCAGTACGACCTTTGCTCTTGTTCTTGCCTTTTTTTGCTTGGTACAGCAGCATTTTATGGTGTCGGCAGGGGCCCATCAGGGCTCCCAGTCCAGGGGCCCAGACCCCACTAAATCCGGCCCTGGTCAAGTCATTGGCTATATTTAAGGCAAACATTGATAGGTTCCTGATTAGTCAGGGTGGGAAAGGTTACGGAGAGAAGGTGAGAGACTGGGGTTGAGAGGAAAATGGATCAGCCATGATCAAATGATAGAGCAGACCCAATTCTACTTTTACTCCTATGGTCCTATGGTTTACACCTAAATGTAAAAACAAACATTACTGCACTGGTGTGACTTTTCCCATTCCATGTTACTCAGTAGGTCAGTCAGCATATACAGAGAGGGAAGATGGAGTTGGTATTGTGGGTGGAAATAACATCGCACCAGACTCCCAATCATTTCACTGCAGAGTTAACTGAAAACTGAAGAAAACTCCAGCAAAATTTCATTCTGCTGAAAAGGAAACATAGATTCAAGGAACACACATAAAAGTTGCTGGTGAACGCAGCAGGCCAGGCAGCACCTCTTCCTAGAGATGCTGCCTGGCCTGCTGCGTTCACCAGCAACTTTTATGTGTGTTGCTTGAATTTCCAGCATCTGCAGAATTCCTGTTGTTTGCGTTTATAGATTCAAGGTGCTATATTTACACATAAAAATATGGAACAAGAATCATTAAACTTTTTATAAAATACCTTCATAGTTTGCAATTTTTTGATAGTCTGCAATCTACCAGGGAGAGTGTGGTTTAGGCCAAGTTACTATTGATGTATACAAGAAGCTAGAAGTCAACATCTGTCTCAGCTAGAGCCTGAGATCATATTACCACAATTCTGGCAAGCTACGAATGTCATCAGTTATCCAGTGTTCTTCAGATCAATCAGGGCTGCTTAAAATAACTTGATATCACCAGCTCACCTCAGACAAGTTCTGCGTGGGGGCAGGTTAAAAATGTAAATAGCTATTCCTGATTCCATTACAAACAAATAATTTATTTGCTAATGGTCTATGGTGCCTCAAGCATGATCATATTTCATGGGTAGCAGCTGGCTATTGAGAAGAGGTCACACTTCAATGGCACTGTCCTGAGTAGGCCTATGCTGTGAATACTTGTTGTGAAGAGCCATGGTGAAGCCCAGTGCAGCCAAAGAAAAGGCTTCTGTAATATACAATAGGTATCACATGGTTCACTGGGCTAGTGAGGAAACATTCAAGTATGACCTGCTCACAAATGTAGCATAGTGGTTAGCACCACCCTTTACAGTCCAGGTGACCTGGGTTCAATTCCCGGCTCTGCCTGTGAGGAGTTTCTACCTCCTCCCTGAGAGCATGTGAGTTTCCTCCAGGTGCTTCAGATTCCTCTTACAGTCCAAAGATATCCCTGTTGGTAGGATAATCGATCATTGTAAAATTGTCCAGTAATTAGGCTAGGATTAAATTGGGGGGGGGTTGCTGGGCAGAGTGTTTCAAAGGGCCAGATGGGCCTATTCCATGCTGTATCTGCTGTATCTCAATAAATAAATAAACAAGCAAACAAACAAATAAATAAAGCACTGGCAGGACACGTCTCAGGATAAGAACAACTGTGCTGTCAAACCATAAATGTTTCTGATTAAAAGCTTAGAACAAATATATGTATGTTAGGACTGTCTTAAAATACTGAAAGTTTAGCCTTTGCTGTTGTTCTTCTCCACTGGGGGTGCTTGAGCAGCTTTCCATTATAAATTGCTGGGACAGCCTCAACTGAGCATATACTTGCCAGACTGGACAAGGAGAATCAGTTGAGAATGTCAGTGACAACTGACAAATATCATGAACAGCTCACTGTAAATCATTTTCCACAAACTGTGAGGGATGCCTGGCCTATTCAGAACTGCCAACGTTTAGAGCAGGTTTGTGAATAAATTATTAGCTTTCTTAGTAATTCATGTAGGGAGCCTATAACTACTTTAAAGTAACCATCGGGATACTTAAATACCACCCAGCCCATGGTATAAAACTGCATCATCCGTTGGATAACTGACAAGATAGGGCTGCCGTTTTGAAAGCGAATCAGCAAGCACTGTGAGGGTCATGATTTTTGACTTCTCCAGTGCGTTCAACACCATTCGCCCTGCCCCGCTGGGGGAGAAGCTGACAGCGATGCAGGTGGATGCTTCCCTGGTATCATGGATTCTTGATTACCTGACTGGCAGACCACAGTACGTGTGCTTGCAACACTGTGTGTCCGACAGAGTGATCAGCTGCACTGGGGCTGCACTGGGGCTCCACAGGGGACTGTCTTGTTTCCCTTTCTCTTCACCATTTACACCTCGGACTTCAACTACTGTACAGAGTCTTGTCATCTTCAGAAGTTTTCTGATGACTCTGCCATAGTTGGATGCATCAGCAAGGGAGATGAGGCTGAGTACAGGGCTACGGTAGGAAACTTTGTCACATGGTGTGAGCAGAATTATCTGTAGCTTAATGTGAAAAAGTCTAAGGAGCTGGTGGTAGACCTGAGGAGAGCTAAGGTACCGGCGACCCCTGTTTCCATCCAGGGGGTCAGTGTGGACATGGTGGAGGATTACAAATACCTGGGGGTACGAATTGACTATAAACTGGACAGGTCAAAGAACACTGAAGCTGCCTACAAGAAGGGTCAGAGCCGTCTCTATTTCCTGAGGAGACTGAGGTCCTTTAACATCTGCCGGACGATGCTGAGGATGTTCTACGAGTCTGTGGTGGCCAGTGCGATCATGTTTGCTGTTGTGTGCTGGGGCAGCAGGCTGAGGGTAGCAGACACCAACAGAATCAACAAACTCATTCGTAAGGCCAGCGATGTTGTGGTGATGGAACTGGACTCTCTGATGGTGGTGTCTGAAAAGAGGATGCTGTCCAAGTTGCATGCCACCTTGGACAATGTCTCCTATCCACTACATAATGTACTGGTTGGGCACAGGAGTACATTCAGCCAGAGACTCATTCCACCGAGATGCAACACAGAGCGTCATAGGAAGTCATTCCTGCCTGTGGCCATCAAACTTTACAACTCCTCCCTTGGAGGGTCAGACACCCTGAGCCAATAGGCTGGTCTTGGACTTATTTCCTGGCATAATCTACATATTACTATTTAACTATTTATGGTGTTATTATTACTATTTAATTATTTATGGTGCAACTGTAATGAAAACCAATTTCCCCTGGGATCAATAAAGTATGACTATGACTATGACTATGACTATTGAACTGAAATGTTTCCGATAAATCTAAGACACCTACTATATCTTAAAAGTGCCAAGATGCAGCCATTGTTCTGGAAATCAGAAGTACAGTTTGAAATAAATGAAACAAGTCAGAGGTTCTCTGAATTAATAAAGCATTTTTAAAAAGTGCTTGAGTATGTGTTAAATGAACAGAGATGGGAAATAAACCTCTGAACAAACAATGGGTAACCTGGCAGGCCATATTATATGACAGAGCAGCAGAGATTTGAAGGAGTGGAAATCTGCATAAAAAATTGAAACCAAGCTCAAACAAAATTCTTGAGGTAAAGAGGATTTACCAGTACAGAAAGAGTGTAACAGAGTCTAAAGAATTTAAGTTTTATGTTTATTATTGAATAGTAAATTATATTGTATGTAAACACATTCTAATTTTCACTATAACCTAATCTATAAGCTATAAATTGTGAAATAAATCAGGAAATATTCAGTCATTAACTACAAATTCATTTGAAATCAGGTGAAACCCATCAGATAAATATAATTTAGACCTAAAGTAATTCAATCAGTTCTGCAATAAAATTGCTGTCAATCACTAAATAGATTAAAATGCTGATATGACAATCCTAATTGCCAAATTGGTATGAAATGTCTCCACTTTGCAAGTCATTGAGGTGAAAAACGAGGCAGAGACACTCTGTCTCAATTATCATGGACACTGGTCCTAATCAATAGTCCATGTATGCTACTTTTGAAAATCATATTGAAGACTGAAAGTTTGGAAAACCGGAAATATTGATTCCAGGAAGGGGCAATCCAAAGAATAATGCCTAGAAGTAGTGGGGAGTGTGAAACAGAAAAATGTTTTTTTGACTGGAGTCATGGAGAAATACAGTTTGGGAGAAGTCTTTTAGCCCACTGAATCTGTCTGAGTATGAACCACGAATTTACACTAATCTTATGTCAATTCCATATTCCCAACTCGCACCATCTCCCCCCCCCCCCCCACCCTACCACCCACAGATTCTACCTTTTCTGAATTAGGAGAAATTTACAGTGACCAATTAATGTTTCAACCTGCAGTTACTTGGGATGTTGCAGGAGACCCAATTCACAGGGAGAACATGGAAATTCCACACAGACAAAACTCTACATCAGGATTAACCCGTGAGGCAGTGGTACTACCAGATGCATCTCAGTGCTGCCCTTAAAAGGCAAGTGTCTGAACATACCACCATAAAAGCTAGAAACATTCAGGAGGCTAGGCAGCACCTGTGGAAAGTGAACTAGATTAACATTCCAGGGCCAAACTAGGAAATCCTCTGTATCTTCTGGAGCCATGATGCTTACCTGGTAACCAAAGGGATTTGGAAAGGAATGGAAAGGAAATGCTGGGTGGGGAGTGGTGGGGGCTGTGGAAACAGGAGGAAGAGAGGATGGAAGGGAGATAAGGTGTACATTGAGACCAAAAGCATACAGGTGAATAAACAGGTTCTGCAAAAAAGCACCAGAAGTTAGGAATTAAGTTAAAAATAAGAAAGCAAGTGATATCAGGGGTAAGAAGATCAAGGAAGGTTACCTCATTTACAAGTAAAATTGATGTGGCTTGTCTGCACAAATGGGAAAAGTTGTTTCCCTGGCAAAATAGTTTGGAATTAGGCACCATAATCTCAAGATGAAGAATAATTTCTTCATTTAAATTGTCCCTGATCTTTGAAATGTTCTCCTCCAGGGGGTTGGAGATTCAGAGTCAATAATTATTAGAATGGAATATTGACAATCATTAGGCACAAAGGTGAGTTAGTCAGTTGGTTTATTGTTGTCACGTGTATCAAGCTACAGTGAAAAATGTGTCTTGAATTACATTCATAGACATCTATTCATTATAACAATGTACTGATATAGTACAAGGTAAAACAATAACAGAGGGCAAGATAAAGTTACACAAAACGTGGAGTGCAGATGGACATATGCTGATAAATTCTGTGCTGATGGTGACATACAGTGCTCACCTAGCTGGCTGCCGGGTCTTTGAACTTGAACCAATCCAGTGCCCACGTTAAGTTTTCTTCCATGCTCTTCCAGAACAAATTCAGAATTGTCCAATCAGCAGCCTGCAACAGCACAAGGAAGGTGACTGGTGGCTTATTTCACAGGAGCAATAATTATACGAACAGACACAATGAGAGGGTTAAAGTCTCCAGTTCTTCCTATGTAAGTGGGAGCAGAACCAGCTAAAAATAGGAAGATGGGAGCATGCTAGATTGAAGATCTAAAATAAGGGAATGTGGTCACTTGTTTGGCTTTGTGTGTAGAGCGTTATCTCCTCCTTCGTATCTCCAACACCCGCTGTTCCAATCCACCTCGGGCGATAGTGATTTTTGACAGTGAGCACTACAGAATGATTTTGAGAACTGAATTTGCTTCTGTTTGCACCTCCTCCAGATCTTTGTTTGATTTTGCTATTTGAATGTGATGGCTCCCAGGTTACACCATCTGTGTACAACTGATGAGCATGAGGAGAAGGCTATGCCCTTTCTAGGCACTTAGTAATTCTGACTGCACCATCTGCTCCTGCTGACTCGTGAAATGCGAGTCACCAAGTGAAAACACAACCATTTGCCTTTGGTTGCCACCCAAGTGCTGGGGTGAGGTTTGCACAAGTCACCCATAATATGGTGCACCCATAGAACTCAGACCCCCCCCCCTTCCCCCAGGGAGGAGGCATTGGCTTTGACTTACAGTAGTCTTTGAGGTAGACCAGAGGCTCTAGCACAGATAACAACTCTGAGTTGCCAAGGTAAAGTTATTTATTGTGATGAAGGTGATAATATTTCACTTGCTGCTGAAATTAAGTCATCAGAACCGAATGCTACATTTCATTTGGTGTTTTATTTAATTTTGTCCCAGAAATGCTTCCATTTTCCAAAGCAAAAGAAAGCTCATGGATCATCAGCAGCTACCTCTTTGTACTTGCCAGCTGTGAGATGCTTGGAGGCAGGCGTTGCTCCTTCGAATCAGTCCCTGTCCCACATGTACTTCGTAGTCTTCTCCTCTTCTGGCAGAGTGATTGGATTAGGTGCACTGGCATCTGTTCACTTGATGAATGCACTGCATTTGGTGAGGGTGCACAATGAGAGAGAGACAGAGATATAAAATTATGTAAGATGACAGCAAGTGCCCATAGAAGGAATGACAGACAGAAGGGAATGTGAAACAACTACTTCAGTGGAAAGACGTGCAAGTTAAGTAGCTATGAGCAGGAATAGCATGATGGTTGAGAAGCCAGATAGAGGGACTGAGATAGCTCTTCTCTTCTCCTGTGCAAGTAGGTGACTATCACCTCCTCTTTTCTGAAGGTAGGTTACCAGCACCTCTTGTCCTTTCCTCTGTCTGTGGTTTAATTCCCCATTTCCCCCACCGCTGGGAGGTGAGCTGAGTTCATACTGAACTCATTAAGTGGGCAACATTCACCTAGGCTCACAAAACAATGCAGATTACTAGATCTACCCTATTTGGTCATGCTTGCAAAGTCTTGATGGCTTGGTCTTAAACTTAATCTTTTCTGTTTGTTATAAACTTGTGAAATATTTTCTTCTCACTTATATCAGTGAATCAGTCTATTGCATTCTCAAATGAATTATCTTCCTTTTTGATGTTTTGATCATTATCACACAAAGGGAATTATAAACACAAGAGCTTCTGCAGATGTGGGAAATCCTGCTCAGTGCGCGCATACACACACACACACACACACACACACACAAAATCCTGGAGGAACTCAACAGGTCATGCAGATCTGGGTCTCAGCCTGAAACATCGACTGTTTATCCCTCTCCATAGATGCTGCCTGGGCCACTGAGATCCCCCCAGTGTTTTGTGTGTATCACACAAAAGGTTTTGGATTGGAAGATTCTGGATTTGTGAGCATTTTGAAGGGCTGGTGAATGGAAATTACTCCAGAAATAACGTGTAATGCATTTTGGAGAGGAATCCAGATTTGGTGGAATTTTTATTATTTTTTGTAAGTTTGGCAGGCAATGGTAGTTTAGAGAAACAAACACATCATTGTGTGTTCTGATGCCATGACTTACTTCATTGGAATAGTGTGAGGTTTATCCTCCCCGTGTCGCTGTATCAATATTTCCTTCAGCTTACAATCTGTTATATTGGCAGCCCCATTGTTTCGGCCTGCTCTTGCTACACTAAATTTATTACTTCATACTTCTAGTCTATCCTGTCTCTCTTAGTCTAGTCCCTTCCCACTTACAGAGACTTTCCTCATACCATCCATCATTTTGATAACTTCCAATTCCCTGAGATATATACTAGTATATAAATGTGTATATACTTACAGCTAGGACTCCTGCAATTTCTTCTCTAGCTTTCCACAATATTCTTGGATATACCTGTTGAGGATCTGGAGATTTATCTACTTTTCTAAATTTTAAAATATCCAGCACCTCCTCTGTTGTAAGGTGGACTAACTCCAAGAATTCCGCATTAACTATCTCAAGTTCCAAAGTCTTCAGGTCTATCTCCATGGCAATATCAAAGAAGAAATACTCATTAAGGATTTCCTCATCTCTGAGGCTTCACACAAAGATGCCCCCTTTTGTCTTTGAAGGGGTCTGTATCTCCCTAGTTATAATTATTCTAAGAGAAAATAGATTAACATTAACAGACTATCCTTGACCTTCTTTGCCGAAGTTATCTCATGCCCCTTCTTGCCCCTCTTATCTTCTTCTTCAGTACACCCTCACATCTCCTCTAGGGATTCGCTCGATCCCAGCTGCCTGTACCTGATGCATGCCCCCTTCTTTTTCCTGATCAGGACTTCAATATCCGTTGTCATCCAGGATTCATAGAATAGTACAGCACAGTACAGGCCTTTCGGCCCACAATGTTGTGCCGACCCTCAAACCCTGCCTCCCATATAACCCCCACCTTAAATTCCTCCATATACCTGTCCAGTAGTCTCTTAAACTTCACTAGTGGATCTGCCTCCACCACTGACTCAGGCAGTGCATTCCACGCACCAACCACTCTCTGAGTAAAAAACCTTCCTCTAATATCCCCCTTGAAATTCCCACCCTTTACCTTAAAGCCATGTTCTCTTGTATTGAGCAGTGGTGCCCTGGGGAAGAGGCCCTGGCTATCCACTGTATCTATTCCTCTTAATATCTTGTACACCTCTATCATGTCTCCTTTCATCCTCCTCCTCTCCAAAGAGTAAAACCCTATCTCCCTTAATCTCTGATCATAATGCATACTCCCTAAACCAGGCAGCATCCTGGTAAATCTCCTCTGTACCCTTTCCAATGCTTCCACATCCTTCCTATAGTGAGGTGACCAGAACTGGACACAGTACTCCAAGTGTGGCCTAACCAGAGTTTTATAGAGCTGCATCATTACGTCACGACTCTTAAACTCTTTCCCTTGAGATACGAAAGCTAACACCCCATCAGCTTTCTTAACTACCCTATCTACCTGTGAGCCAACTTTCAGGGATCTGTGGACATGTACCCCCAGATCCCTCTGCTCCTCCACACTACCAAGTATCCTGCCATTTACTTTGTACTCTGCCTTGGAGTTTGTCCTTCCAAAGTGTACCACCTCACACTTCTCCGGGTTGAACTCCATCTGCCACTTCTCAGCCCACTTCTGCATACTATCAATGTCTCTCTGCAATCTTTGACAATCCTCTACACTATCTACAACACCACCAACCTTTGTGTCATCTGCAAACTTGCCAACCCAGCCTTCTACCTGCACATCCAGGTCCTTAATAAAAATCACAAAACATAGAGGTCCCAGAACAGGTTCCCTACTGCTGTCAGACTTACCCATCAGTCTGACAGGAACATGCAGAACTTGAACACTTGTTCTCACTTTTAAAAGCCTCCTACTTGCCAGATGTCCCTTTGCTTACAAACAACCTACACCAATCGACTTCTGCAAGTTCCTGTCGAATACCACCAACATTTGCCTTGCCCTAACTTAGAATTTTAACTTGTGAATCACAACTGTTCCTTTCCATAACTACGAGGGGTAATTGATAAGCTCATGGCCTAAGGTGGAAAGAATCAATTTTAGAAAACCTAGCACATTTATTTTTCAACATAGTCCCCTCCTACATTTACACACATAGTCCAGCTGTTGTGGAGCATACGGATCTTGGACCAGCAGAAAGTGTCCACAGCAGGGGTTTGTAGCCTCGTGTAGAAGGAGATGAGTTATACAGCTCTTGTTACATGCACATGTTAATAACTCTTTTCTTTCTACCTTAGGCCACGAACTTATCAATCACCCCTGCTGTGGACACTTTCTGGAGGTCCAAAATCCCTATGCTCCACGACCGCTGGACTAAGTGTGTAAATGTAGGAGAAGACTATGTTGAAAAATAAATGTGCTTAGTTTTCTAAAATTGACTTCTTCTATCCTAGGCCACAAACTTATCATTCACCCCTCATAATTTAAAACTAATAGAGCTGGTTGCTGGTCCCAAGGTGTTCACCCAATGATATCTCAGTCACTTGCCCCACCCTTTTACCCAATCGTAGGTTGAGCTTGCCCTCTCCCTTTGATATACTGCATGAGAAAGCTTTCTGGACCTATTTAACAAGTTTCAGCCATCTAAATCTTTAGCACTATGCAATCCCACTCATTCTATTAGGAAAGTTAAAATTCCCTTTTATGAGAACCTTATTATTTTTTAACTTTCTGCAATCTCCCTGCACATTTGTTCCTTTAATTCCTATTGCCGATCAGGAGGATCTACAGTATAATTCCAACAAGGTGATCGCCCCCTCCTTATTTTTCAGCTCCACCACTGATGATCCTTCAGTAATTTTACCTCTGAATACAACTGTGACATTCCCTTCAACCAGAAATGCAACTCCCATTCCTCTCTTTTCCTCCACCTCTATCCCAACAATAGGACCTGTGATTTGGACAATTAGCTGCCAGTCCTGTTCCTCCCTTAGCCATGTTTCTGTAACAGCTACAATAAATAACACTAACACCTATTCTACCTATAATAAACCAGTCCAAGCCCTGACTTACCTGATTTACCTATCAGGCTTCTTGCATTGAAGTAACTGCAATTTAATCCAACAGTTTTTCCTTGTTCTCTGCTGTTGCCTGTCTTGACAACTGAACTCACTGTCATCTTATTCCATATAAACTTGCAACCTCCTCTGCCTCACTTCTGCTTTGAATCCTACACACTGCCAAACTAATTTATATCATCCCACGTAGCAAGGGCAAATCTGCTCAGCAGGACATTGGTCCCTCTGCAGTTCAAGTACAATCCATCCCTCTTAAAGTGGTCTCAAGAATCTGAATTTCTGCGCCCTTCTCCAACTCTTCTGCCATGATTTCATCTGCTATGTTCTGCTATATCCCTACCCTCACTGGCACATGGCTTAAGGATGATTCTTGTATTGAATGACTGAGTACAGGCACTACACTCTGAGCAATATTGTAGCTCATAATTCCTCCAAGACTATACCATCATTCAATAAAACATTCAATCTATGACCTAACTTGAGATGCAGCCATTTAATTATTTTGCATTATCCTTAACAAAATAAATCAGGAATGCAGATTCTTGGTCTGATCCATTGACGGTGGAATTACTTCAGTCTATTTGCTTCCATTATTTAACTCAAATAGAATCTTGCTGTAGCTTCACTAGATCAACATCCAATATATCAATCCCCCCTTCTTGTTTTTTTCACTGTTTTTAATGGAGGTCGGGATTGAGGACGTGATTTTAAGTTTAACTCTGTTTGGTTTCAAGTTAGCCCATTGCTTTGTTTTGCTTTTAGTTAGTTGCACGGTGGGGTTTTTTTGGGGTTTTTTTTTTCTTTTTCTCCATTGATATATATATAAAATTAGTATACTATTATGTTACCTTGGTATGTTATGTTTAAATTACATTGTTTGTAGTATTTTTTTTGTATTAATATCTTCTGTAATTTTATTATATTCTAACAATGTATTAGTGTCTATATGGCTTACTTTTTTGTATACTTATTTAATAAAAAGATTTAAAAAGAAAAAAAAGACAATATATCAATCCTGCAGAGTCTCCTCCTGATTTCACCATCATTGCAACCAATTTACTCCAGGCATTATAATATAAGGAGACAGTTGAACAAAATAAACAGAGCAAAATCCATGGCCTCTCCCAACAGCTCAGTTGTAGTGCTGGGGATATATTCCAAATTATTTTTTTTTTATCTCTAGCCAATCTGATGTCTGCCAATTCATGGGATAGTTTGATGATGCAAATCTGCCGCAGCAATTTATGTTCTATAGAAAGAGACATAATTTCCAATCTTTCCTACGAGATATTAGGTTTCAGTTTATCTGAAAGGATACGCAGAAGGTTGTTGTACCTTGTACTTTACAAGCCAGTGCTCTTGTCTAGAAAATTGCACAGAAAGTAATAGTTAAACCACATAAAACCATCTCCAGATGCATCTTGTTATGATAGTAAGATATCAACTGATCTGGGAAATGATGAACAATACAATGTTGATATTCACTGGTATTTTACAATAAATGGAGAAGAATTACAAGAAAGATTGTGTTAAAGATGTTTTTAAAGATTGCCTGGAATTGAACCGTAAGCAAACCAAAATGTAACGTACTGTTACATCATCAAACTCAGTGGACAAGACTTACATAATTTCCCACAAGAATGATTAATACATCAACTAACAGATCTGTTGCTTTTTAAGGTGCTAATTTGCCTTTTATATGTTTGATCACGTGAGCAAAGTGAGCATGAAAAGACACTACCATTTTCAGTGGTGATAATTTTGACACTAAATGTGTTGATTGGTAACCTTTTCAAGTCAAGACCTTGTCTTCAGACAAATGTCATATTTCATCTTCAGGGTGACTTGCCTTGATTAGAAACCAGGCAGAGGAAAGAACTTGCAATTATATTATACCTTTCATATCCTCAAGAGAAGCCAATGAGCTCTCTTTATGTTCATTCAACTATCTTCAGAGCTCTGTAATTTTTCAGAAAGAATATTGACAAGGTCTGATATAGTAGGGTGGTCAAGAAAATAAAGGCGCATGTGATCCATTGGAGAGAAGCGAGTCGGATCCAGAAGTGGTTCTGTGGCACGAAGAAGAGGACTCCAATTGTCAGGTGACTTGGTAACAGGAAGTCTGTTCTAACCGGAGATTCACAAGGTTCAGTACTTGGTCACTTTTTGTTGAATATGCTCCTGCTTTAAACTTGAACTTTGGAGTGTGGTAAAGACATTAGGAGGCAATGCAAAAGTTGGCCATGTGGCTGAGAGTAAAGAAGAAAGCTTTATACTGCAGGGTATGGACAGGTTGGTCAATTGGGTAAAATATTGGAAAATGGAGCAAAATCCAGAGAAGTATGTGCTAATATTTTTGGGGAGGTGTGACGAAGCAGGATAATATGCAGTAGATTGCAGAATATAGCAAAATGTGAAGGAACATGGGGATCGTGAATATATATCGCAAAGATCTTTGAAGGTATGGGATGGGGCTGTGGATAAGATGGGCTAAAACATAATGGAATGTTTGCTTTTATTGATTGAGTCATAGAATCTACTTGATGATTTGGTTATGCACGAATTGTATACAACTCTGATCAGGCTACAGTTTGAATGCTATGTACTATTCCAATCACCACAAAATGCTAGAGGAATTCAGCAGGCCAGGCAGCATCTGTGGAAAAAAGTACAGTCGGCGCTTTGGGCTGAGACCCTTCGGCAGGACTGGAGAGAAAAAGATGAAGAGTAGATTTAAAACATGGGGGAGGGGAGAGAGAAACACAAGGTGACAGGTGAAACCGGGAGGGGAAGGGATGAAATAAAGAGCTGGGAAGTTGATTAGTGAAGGAAATACAGAGCTGGAGAAGGGGGAGTCTGATAGGAGAGAACAGAAGGTTATGGAAGAAAAAAAAGGCGGGGGGGAGAAGCACCAGAGGGAGGTGATGGGCAGGCAAGGAGATAAGGTGAGAGAGGAAATGGGGGGGGGGGGATGGTGAAAGGTGGGGGGGGGCATTACCAGAAATCTGAGAAAGGGAAAAGTGGCTGCAAATAGTGAAGTGAGGGTGGGTGGGGGGGCACTACCGGAAGTTCAAGAAATCTACTAACGAATATTTCTTTGGACTGTGGGAGGAAACCAGAGGACTCGAAGAAAATCCACACAGTCACGGGAAGATCATGCAAGCTCCTTAGAGATTACACTGGAATTGAACTCCAACCTTCAATATCCTGAGCTTAAGAGTGTCAGACTAACTGCTATGCACCCTAATTTATCCAGAAGGATAGCTTAGATGCTTTTCAGATTTTCAGTTGTGTTCTTTGGGACAGAAGAAATAGAGGGGGGACATAACTGAAATGTATAAAATTATAATGTGCAGACATAGCAGAAGTAAGATGGTCCAAATTCCTTTATCTGTTAAGCCAGTACTGGGGATGGGAAGAGGGTAGATCTAAAGTAATTGATAGAAGGATTAGGGAGGATATGATAAAAAGTGTTTTCATCCAGAGGATGGTAGGGATTGGAACTCAGGATTAAAGATCAGTAGAGGTAGAAGCCTTCACTCAAGTTAACAATACTTCAATGTATAGATGCACTCAGAGGCCATGTTGTTAGGTAAACCTGTACACCCGCTTATTAATGCAAATAGCAAGGGCAGGAGGAGAAGATGGCAGCGCGATGCGCGCGCGCAGCTCTCCAGTAAAAATGATATCATATCCGTAAATAGGGGCTGTGGACAATTCTGGTTTGATGGAGACAGATGTGAAAGCACAGAGGAACATCTGGAGAAATTTCTGAAACGCCGTTTCGCTGCTGCTGTTACTGGGCGATCGAGAATCTTCTGGAGGGAAGACCCCAAAATCCCTGGCTTTGCCTGCTGCTGGTGACTGAGGCTGAGGTTGAATCGTTCGGATAGAGATGGTGCTCGGTACTCGGTGTCGGAGGGCTGATCGGAGGCTCAAAGTTTTCGGACAACTCAGAGTCGGACTGTGGTTGGGCATGGCAGGGAGAGTTTTCTTCCTTCTCCCGTCTGCGTGAGATGTGGGACATTCGAGAGACTTTGAATTTTTTTACTGTGCCATGGCCTGTTCTTCATCAAGTTATGGTATTGTTGCACTGTTGTGACTATATGTTATAATTATGTGGTTTTTGTTAGTTTTTCAGTCTCGGTATGTCCTGTGTTTTTGTGATATCACACCAGAGGAATATTGTATCATTTCTTAATGCATGCATTACTAAATGACAATAAAAGAGGACTGCATGTCCTCATAATCTAATCTAATCTAATCTAATCAATCATGTGGCAACAACTCAATGCAAAAAAAAAGCATGCAGACTTGGTCAAGAGGTTCATTTCTTGTTCAGACCAAACATCAGAATGGGGAATAAATGTGATCAAAGTGACTTTGACCACGGAATGATCATTGGTGCCAGATAGGGTGGCTTGAGTATACAGAGACTTGATCTCCTAGGATTTTCACACACAGTAGTCTCAAGAGTTTATAGGGAATGGTATGAAAAACAAAAAGAAAATCATCCAGTGAGCACCAATTCTGTGGGCTAAAATGCCATGTTAATGAGAGAGATCAAAGGAGAATGGCCAGATTGGTTCAAGCAAACAGGAAGGAAACAGTGACACATTACAAGAGTGGTGTGCAGGAGAGGATCTGTGAATGCACAACAGGTCGGACCTTGAAGTGGATAGGCCCCAGCAGCAGAAGACCACAGGAGGAACCTAATGAAATGGCCACTGAGTGCATGTGGTTGAACCACCATGACCTAAGAGGCTACAGATCAAGTGCTGAAAGTAGGATTTGGTTGGACACCTCAGCTTCAACCAACCAAGTCACCTCTGTGGTTTAAATTCACTACAATGCTTAAAATATTGGCATACAACAATGGAGAATACTCAAAATGGTGCACAACAGATTGCTTCAGGAATATATTCTGTTAAATGTAAAGGACAAACCAAACACCCATGGATAAATGGAGATGGTAGAGACCATTGGACAGTCAAACCAACTTGAGGAATAAGGAGAATGTGAGACAGAATATGCCGAGATTAGAAAATAAGTCAAGACAAATAAAGAAGACCAAGAAAAATTATTCATTGTACAAATAAGTAAAATTTTATGCAAGTACATACATCAATAAAGAGCACAGTGGGATGCAAATAGGATCATTCAGGGGTAGACAGAACATCATGAGTAATG
Organism: Mobula hypostoma; assembly: GCF_963921235.1. Taxonomy (NCBI): domain Eukaryota; kingdom Metazoa; phylum Chordata; class Chondrichthyes; order Myliobatiformes; family Myliobatidae; genus Mobula; species Mobula hypostoma. Next base: position 112,829,752 of record NC_086103.1, on the reverse strand, counting down.
ATATAGAGATAGTAGTAATATTAAATCATTATTTTATCTTGGAATTTGTCAGGGGAATGGATGACAGTGACTAATCAAATGACTAATGAAACATGTGCCTTTATAGAAAATGTATTAAATAAACTAATCAAACTCAAGGCAATAAATTACATAAACGTGCTTTAAAATAATCTAGAGTATACTTAGCAAGAGGTTATAATTAGGAAAAGATGCAGTGCAAAAGAATCGTGTGACATGCAACATAATACTGATTTTAAGAAGGCAGTTAGAATGTGTTGAGGGAATTAAAACCACTCAGTTTAATGTCAGTATTTGTAAAATAATAAGAAATGAAATAGAGGCTTGACCAGAATCTTGAGTATTTTGAGCATATAAGAGGGAGAGCACATAATGATAATGTAAAAGATGTAATCTATGTAGATTTTTAAAAGGCCTTTGATAGGTACAGCACTGGAAAGAATGTGGAATCAGAGTAGCAGAATGGAATACTAACTGGCTTCAGAGCAGAAAGCAAAGAGTCGGGTAAAGGGTAGCTTTCCAGTGAGGGAAGCGTGAATTTCAGTGGCCATTCAGGCAACAGAAATTTGCCCTTACAGAATTCTCAATCTTATTCAGCAGCCAGATTTTGAGCCTTGAAGGCTGTAATGTTGTAACTGCATTCTGAAAGGGCCCAGCAGGCTTCTCAACTATAAAACTACCTTCACAAAAAGTTGGGATTCTTAAGGAATTTATGTAAAGAAAAGTACATCAATTATTTCTTGCCACATATGTCGATGACATCATATTGCAGAATATCACTGCGTGATATGTTTTCCAGCAATGCTACCCCTTGTAATATCACCTGCATGGTGCTCCACAAATACCAATGCTAAATTGCTGCTTTTCAAAATTCTCATTCATCATCCAGACTACAATCAAAGACACAATTTCCACATTGCCGTGTGGGCTGGCCAAGATAAAAAGGAATAGGTTCCCCTGCATTGCAGAGGGCAGTTAAGAGTTAACCACATTCTTGGGGCCTGGATTCACTGACAGCCAGGCTGACTAAGCTCTTTAGGTTTTCTTCCCATTAGGACATTAATGATCCATTTGAAAATTTATGGTAATCTAACAGATGACCCAACTATATACCCATTCCTGTTCACTTTAGAGCAGCAGTCCCTAACCACTGGGCCGCGGACCGGTACCGGGCCGCAAGGAAATGATATGATTTGGCGATAGGAGTCAGCTGCACCTTTCCTCATTCCCTGTCACGCCCACTGTTGAGCCATTACGCATGTGAGGTCATTACCCGCGCGTCATCCATTTCAGCGCGGGAAGGAGATCAACTCCTCGAGTTTGCAAATGACGGCGGGCTGAAAAGCATGTTTGACATAACATCTCTGCCGGCATTATAGATCAAAGTTAAAGCTGAATATCCTGAGATAGCCACAAAAGCACTGAAAACGTTGCTTCCATTTCCAACATATCTCTGCAATGAATGCAACGAAAATTAAATTGCGAAATAGACTGGACATAAGGAACCCCCTTCGAGTATCGCTGTCTCCCGTTACCCCTCGATGGGACCGTGTTGTTGCAGGCAAACAAGCCCAGGGCTCCCACTGATTCAGCGATATTGGTGTGTTGCAATGATTTTATATGTTCATACGGGGAAAATATGTGCTGCGTGTTTAATCTCCAAAAGATACTTAAAAAGTTATAATGCTATTGACTTATATAACTATATAACAATTACAGCACGGAAACAGGCCATCTCTGCCCTTCTAGTCCATGCTGAACGCTACTCTCACCTAGTCCCACCGACCTGCACTCAGCCCATAATCCTCCATTCCTTTCCTGTCCATATACCTATCCAATTTTTCTTTAAATGATAATATCGAACCTGCCTCTACCACTTCTACTGGAAGTTCATTCAACATTTACTTCAAGCTCCCCTGCCTTCCCCTAATAATTGACTTCTCACTATATTCATGCGAGGAAAATATGTGCCATGTGTTTAATATTAAATTCGTTAGATAAACCCTTTTAGAAACGAAATTGAGTGTATTAGCTAATTAGCTATATTCCGGTCATGATTAACACCTCCCCCCCAAACAGAATCGCCAAAAACGATTTGTAGAAAAAAATCGTACATGCATGCGCACTGGTGCCCACGTAAGGCTTCATGGTCATTGTAGTCTTTCTCGGGGTAAACCCAGCGTATTTGACTGCTACTCTTGTCCGCTGGCAACCGCCGCCCCCCCCCCCCCGGTCGGCCGGTCTGCAAGAATATTGTCAATATGAAACCGGTTCGCAGTGCGAGAAAGGTTGGGGACCCCTGCTTTAGAGACCATATAAAGGATAATTGTATTGCAACTTTTGACACAAATGTTTCCAATACTGCTGCTTTTTTGATACAAATAAAATAACAAGTTTGTGACATTTTATTAATTATACTTCGCTGACCATTTTGAAATTCACCAAAGCAATTTCATGTGAGATTTCCCCATCTAACAGATATTTGTTCCCACTTGTCTGGTCAGTAGGAGCCAAGCACAGACACGGAGGATGGAGAGATCTAGCTAGCGTTTTTCTGCGCAGATAAATGGCAAGATTCCAAAATGAAAGCTAGAAAACATAATACCGATCTAAATGTGTTTTAATATATCCCATGATAAATGAAATATAATAATATTTCCTAAAGTTAGTGAATCAGAATCTACAGGCTTGAAACAAATGGGGTCTTGCAGTCAAAAGTTGTATGAGGAAACAGGCTGGAACATTACCCAAATCAGTCCATTGTAAAATATAAAACAGCTCTCATAAATGTGAAGTGAAAAAATAACTAAATATGACAGCTTTAACAAAAGGATCCTTATTATTTTGTCATCAATTCATCTAATGCTGGCATTTAATGGTTATCCTATGTCTCCTGTCAAGGTAGTGATATATTTGAGAATCTATCACTGCAGAATGCAATTACAACATTGTAGCCTTCACAACTGAATATACAGTTCTCCAGCTTTGGAAATTCACATTTAGTGTCTGTTTCAGAAAGGGCCATTTGTGTTGCAAGTCATCCATATGTAATTTTGGCTCAGTTCTCTTCCCTCTGTTATTACAGCCTGAGCTGCCAGGCTCATGTCATGGCTCGTATTATCAATACATCACAAACCAAGGAACAAAATCACTGACTGCCCCCATAACCCATTTTACCTGGCCTCACCCTATCATAAGTAGTCCCTTTCCCTATCCATCCAATCTCTAGTAACTTCTCTTTTTCCTAGTTCTGATGGAGAGTCTTCAACTGAATATTCTAATTCTGTTTTTCTTTTCACAGATTTTGAATGTTTTCAGCATTCTCAGACTTTGCTTCATCAAATCCAGATATACATTTTCAATCTCTCATTGCTGCAGCTGGAAGTTCCCATCTGCTTCAAAAGGGCAACTATCAGGCCAGTGTCCAAGATGAGCAAGGTGAGCTGCCTTAATAACTATTGTCCAGTAACACTCACATCTAATAACTAATTTGTGTTGGCGCATGGCCAAGTGATTAAGGCGTCGGTCTAGTGATCTGAAGGTCGCTAGTTCGAGCCTCAGCTGAGGCAGTGTGTTGTGTCCTTGAGCAAGGCACTTAACCACACATTGATCTGCGACGACACCGGTGCCAAGCTGTATCGGCCCTAATGCCCTTCCCTTGGACAACATCGCTGGAGTGGAGAGGGGAGACTTGCAGCATGGGCAACTGCCGGTCTTCCATACAACCTTGCCCAGGCCTGCACCCTGGGAACCTTCCAAGGCGTAAATCCATGGTCTCACGAGACTAACGGATGCCTATAATAATAACAAATTTACGGTTTTTATTATTACATATTGCGACATACTGCTGTCGCATAACAACTAATTTCATGACATATGCCAATGATATTAAACCTAATTCTGATTCTGATTCAGTTCTCAGACTCACAAAGTCAAATAAAATAATGTTGGCAGCACCCTGCCCTATATAAAGCTGGCAAACAAGGGTCATTGATGATAATCTGTCAATTAGGGCTATGGATAAAATTTGACTACAACTATAATATAAAGGGATTGTGTGTTAATTAAAGCTTGCACTTTTCTTATGCATAGATTCTGATAATAAAACATATCGCGTTTAGCAATTTTAGTTCATGTTCTTGAAGTAATACTTTAATATGTTAATGTTATCATTTGAGTGGTGAATATTATGAAGTAAAAGAGAAATAAATGTCATACATTATCTTCCTGTAAATGTGTTGAGTTTGAACATTAGTTAATTTTACCCTCTCAGTTTATTATGCTCTGGGCTGTGAAATGATAATACAGATGAGGACCTCTGACTCTGTCCTTTCCTGATGAGAAACGTGCCTGCTACTTCCTATAACATAAATTACATAAGCAATAGTTAAATTAGGTCTAGCTATTGGTTATAAAATGTTATTATTTCTCTTCTACTAGTATATTTGTTCATCAAGACATTTTCAGTTCTTTTCATTAATTTATAACAAGGTTGGACCTCTGAAAGAAAAGTAATTCTCTGGGGTTGGATAAGGACTCCAATTTGGACTATGTTTCTACAAAGGAATCTAGTGAAATTATGGAGGAGACTCCAAGATCTGTGGAATTGCCCCCAGTACCTAAGGAGCCTCAGGAATCATTCTTAGAAGGATGTTCAGATGTTTGGCAATTCCTTGTTGATGAAGGGTCTCAGCCTGAAACGTCAACTGTACTACTTCCTAGAGATGCTGCCTCGCCTGCTGCGTTCACCAGCAACTTTCATGTGTGTTGCTTGAATTTCCAGCATCTGTAGATTTGCTCGTGTTCGCCTTGTTGACTGGGTAGGGTTTGGACCCCAGGGGTGGTGCTGGGTTTCAGAAAGGGACATCCTGTATCCGGCACTGATCCATGATTACCATCAATGTCACCCCAAACGGCCAGGGCCATCAGCAGTCGGCCGTAGGAGAGGGAGTGCTGTTATGGTACACACACAAACACCCCAGTTTCCAGGGTTTAAATGCTCCAATTCTCCAGAGTACAGATAGATGGCATGGTTGCTTCAAAGATTCTGACCCACTCCACTAATTGGCAGCCATGTTTTGGCTCCAAGATTTGGATATTTAAGGAGCAACTGAACTCAGTCTGCAATTGTGTTTAGGATTTCTGTCTCATTTGAATTCTCGCCTGGCATCTAGTTAAGAACACTGCTCTTGTCTCAGTCTCAACAAGGTCTAGATGAGGATGGTACGGTCCTAGGTGCTGGAGTATGTGAGACAAGAATCAAGTCAAGAAACAGGCTACAGTCAGCATAGTTTCCTTAAGGAAAAATCTTGTCTGAAAAATCTATTCGAATACTTCGAAGAAATAACAAACAGAATAGACTAAGGAGAATCAGTGGATGTGTATACTTGTATTTTCAGAAAGCTCTGACAAGGTGCCACAAATGAGGCTGCTGAACAAGATAAGAGCCCGGGCTATTACAGGAAAGATACCAGCATGAATAGAGCATTGACTGACTGGCAGGAGACAAAGAATGGGAACAAAGGGATCTTTTTCTGATTAACTGCCGGTGACTAGTTGTGTTCTGGTCTGTGTTGGGACCACTTCTTTTTACATTGGATGTCAATGATTTGGATGATGAAATTAATGGCTTTGTAGCCAAGTTTGCAGGTGATACAAGGATAGGTGGAAGGGTAGGTAGTATTGAGGAAGCAGAGGCTACAGAAGGACTTAGACAGATTTGAAGAAGGGGCAAAGGAGTGGCAGAAGTGTCGAGAAGCGTATGGTCATGCATTTTGGTAGAAGTAATAAAAACATAGACAACTTTCTAGGCAGGGAGAAAATTCAAAAATCATGCAGGATTCCCACAATGATAATTTGCAGGTTGAATCAGTGGTGAGGAAGGCCAATGCAATGGTAGCATTCATTTCAAGAGGATTAGAATATAAGAGTAAGGATGTAATCCTAAGGCTTTATAAAGCACTAGTGAGGCCTCACCTGGAGTATTGAGACAAGGTTTGGACTCCTTATTTAAGGAAGGATGTGCTGACATTGGAGAGGGTTCAAAGGAGGATGATTCTGGGAATGAAAGGGTTATTAATGAGTAGCGACTGATGGCTCTAAGCATATACTCACTGGAATTTAGAAGAATGAGGGAGACCCCATCCATATACTGAAAGCCTAGATAGAGTAGATTTGATGAGGATGTTTCCATTGGTGTAAAAGTCTAGAACCAAAGGGAACAGCCTCAGAATATGGGGACATCCATTTAGAACAGCGATGAGGAGGAATTTCTTTATACATAGGGTGGTGAGTCTGTGGAATTTGTTGCCACAGGCAGCTGTGGAGGCCAGGTCACTGGGTACACTTAAGGTGGAGGTTGATGGGTTCTTGACTAATCAGGGCGTGAAAGGTTATGGGGAGAAGGTGGGAGAATGCTGTTGAGAGGGAAATGGATCAACCATGATGAAATGGTGGAGCATGCTCAATAGGCCAAAGGCCTAATTGTTCTCCTACGTCTCGTGGTGTTGCTCGTCCAACCTAAGAGTGACCTCATTGAGGCAGTGGAGGAGGCCATGGACCAACATCTTGGATTGGGAATGGGGATTTGGAGTAAAATGGTTGGCTACTGGGAAATCTTGCTTTTTTCAGATAGAGTGAGTCAACAAATCTAAAGTTAATTTTGTCCATTCCCTCTTTGCTCATTCATAGAATATGTCTATGGTCTGACAAATAGTTCTGTCATATTGTATCTGCTTTTACCGTTTGAACCAAGTAAGTGAATCACACAACTAAGCAGTGTAAGCAGAAATAAAAAAAGACTGATTCATGCCATCGGTGCTGAAGAAACTTTTGGAGAGGCTGCACATTTTCCCCATTCCTCTGTTTAACGTCCTTCCAAGTGAGGCAGGGATTCACATACATCTCCTTCAAACTTGCTTATCACATTTGGTGCTCTTGGTATGGCCTGCTCTACATCATTGAGATCAAGCGTAGACTAGGCAATCACTTTGTCAAGCACCTGCATTCCATTCACCAGGGTCTCCAGAGGTCCTAGTTGCTAGACATTTTAATTCCTTCCCCACTCCCACACTGTCTGTATGTCTGTGCTCAGCCTCCTGCACTTACAGGACGAGACTAAATGCAGATTAGTGGAATAGCAAATTATGTTCCATCTGGGCAGTTTACAACCATTGGTGTGAACAGTAAATTCTCTAATTTCAGGGAACATGTTTCCCCTCCGTCCATTTTCTCTCTCCTGTTGATCTACCCAGTTCCTTCTAAATCCACCCCATCCCACCCCACACCCTATTATACTGTTTCTTTCCTCTCTTCAGCCTAATCCATCTGTCCATCACTCACACACTCCTCATACTGGGTTCCCTCACTCACCATTCCCATTTTCTCAACCCACCTCCATTATTTGGTTCCATATTCCAACTACCTTTCCTAAGATCTTCCATCATCTGCAGCCCTTTGTTGCCTCCATTTATCCTTTTCCGGCTTCTGTTACAATCTCTGTTCTTCCCTCTTCCATCTGCCTATCGTTTGCCAGCTCTTTCTCCCTTTGCCACCCCCCCACCCCACCTCCCATCTCTTTATAGTGGCTACCCCGCTCTGTCTCTCAGTCCTGATGCAAACTCTTGACACAAAACATTAATTGTTCATTTTGCTGCATAAATCCTGAGTGATATGCTGAGCTCTTCCAGCATGACATAGTCCTTGTTGGCCAGTTACCACTCTGATTTGTCCTGTTGGTTCAAGTAAGGACAGTCTTGCCTAACTTCGGATTTCACTAGGAAAGTTTCAATTTCTTTCCCATTGATTACAGCGGCTCTTAATGTACATATAAAGCACTGGAATTTAATGGCAGCTCCCATGCCCAAACTTCATTTTGAAAGCACATTTATCATATATACTCTATGTGTGATATTTTGTCAAAGAGCTTCTCCATAGCAAAACGAACCAAGTACCCAGTCCTGTGTTTTACCCATAGATAAGCAGATCTCTGTGCAAAACAAGGCTTTCCGTGATTTTCTTGAAAAGGGACATGTCTGGTCCAGATGACTCACCAGTCTCGGGGTTTTGGGCCTGAAATATAAACTGTTTCTCTTCCTACAGCCTGACCTGCTGAGTGGTTCCTACATTTTCTGTTTGTACTTTCCATTTCCACAATCTGCAGTAATTGTGATTTTCAGCCCCGGAGCAGATGTGACTCAATTGGCAATGACCTTGGACAGTATCTTGCACTTCAAGCAGCAGACGGAGTCACCATCTTTGACCACCTTTTTTTATTGTTGCAAATAACAGTCGTGATGTCCATTCTTACTCTTCTGACCATTGCCTTCTATAAGAATATGGCGGAATCCTTCTGTCAGGTTTGAACCCATATAGTTCCAAAGAGCCAAACTAACAAGCTCCCCTTCCTAAAATTTCACCTGCCTTGTAGGAAAAGACTGAGGTTATCAGATTGTTCAGTGCTAATAACGGCCCAGACCCTCCCAATCCCTTCATCTTACATCTCCATGATAGTTCTAAGTGACTGAGCTGACTTTGGCCTTTAAATTCTATACCCACCATATTTGAGGCGGGAAGGATCTTACAGAACCATTGCTTTCCTCGTTCCATATGTGTCTTGGACAGGAAGAGAAACATGTTACATTATGCTCCACAGTGCAGGTTAAGAGAAAGAACCAGAGACTACATTGTCAATTATTATATCAAGTTATTGCAATCTTTCAACTCATGTGAAGACGTATTATCATAGAATAGGAAATTCGGTTTGTCTTCATTTATTACATCCCTGCATTGGCATTTACTGAAATGATGATTGTTCAATTCCTATTGCACACACACATGGATTTGGTTGTGATGCTTGTCTTAGACATTCAGATCACTTGGAACCTAGAGCTTCAGTGGCTCTTTAATTGCCCTCTGTGTACTCTGCTAGGGTATGATATTCCTCACAATACTTCCAACACCTGAAATTTTCATCAAATTTAACCAAATCTAGAAATGATCAAACCTTGCAGAATCACAGCAGGAAGTCCATGTCTGACTTGCTGTTAAATAGCATTGGTTTTGGGAGAAGGACAAGGTCTGTTCATCAATAATTGAGTGTTTTAAGAGTCGACATTGACCATCATTATGTCAGTGGCTGGCATAGCCTGGCATTTTTGACTGGTACGTCCATAGATGTCTCAATGATACATGCCAAAAAGATATCACAGTTTTGATTATGTTTCTTCATCTTTCACACACAAACTTACCTTTCAATGTACAAAGCAGAACCCTCCTGAAATTACAACACATGAATTATAAAGGGCATAGAAAGGGCACTTCAGCCCATTAATTCCACAGTGATCATCAACCACCCATTCTGCACTAATGCTACTCTAACCTATTTTGTCTTCACATTCCCATTGACTTTATCGACTTTTACACAATCTCAAATCATTGAGGGTAGAAATATTATTTCAACCTCTGACCTGCTTCTGCAAACAAGAAATCTGAAACTTTATTAATTGTAACTAAACTTGCAGGTATATAACCTATTTGAGAGTTAATTTCAGTAATTTTGATTTTCTCCATTCCCCTTTTACGGCTTTCAATGTCTGCATGTTTTTCAAACTTTCTTCTGGCTCAAGAATATTATTGGACCTGAAACACATTTCCTGTTACTGATGTCACTACAGACTCTGATCATATCTATTTAGAACTACGTTACATTGATGAACAGCCGTCAAGAACAATTTACCCACGTTGTGGATTGGCTCAGGGCGCCAACATATTATCAGAGGAATATACAGTAGATGGAAAAAGCTCTTTCAAATCTGATAAGAAAAAACATTGGTTCTTAACTTAATGTAGGGAATGTGAGTCATGGGAAAGTTAAAAAGAAACAATATTTTCTAAACTCTGCTCATATTCTCTGAATTATAAGGTCTGGGGGTTTACACAACAAGAGCTCTAACTAATCTTAATAACTTCAGGTCTTCAAGTACAGTAGGCATTTAACAATTTACCAATTTTTTTTAGCTTTTCAAAATATACCATCAATATAAATGTTATTTTGATGAAGTATTACTAGGTTAAATCATCATTCTATACACACAAAGTCAGCAAACCACTGACAATATTTTTTTCTGAATTAACAGGTTGTCCCTTGATCTCAAATGCAAAAATACCTGCACTTATTGGCTAAAGTACCCATCAGCATTTTAAAGTCTTAGTAGGATTATTTTGTATCCCCGATATCAAATAATTGATCATGTAGTTGTGTTAATATGAAAAGGTGCCAATTAATGAAGAATTGATTGTTGTAGAACCTCTCCTATGGAATGACAGTATTAAACATTAGATTTCAGTACTCACTCACCTTGCTCAGACTCAAATTTTAAGATTAGTCATTTCTTGGAATAATTCAACAATCATACAGTATATATTTAGACACCCAGAGGAACAACTTAGTGATGGTTTAACAATTTTGGTTCAACGATACTCTTGGCTGCTGGAACTACCTCCTGGGAATTTGGACAAAGGACATCTACTGGTTTGTCATCTATACAAGTAAAAAAAATTAGAAATTAATGAGGGAACTGAATTCGCCTGAAATCAACTCACAATCTCTCAACTCCCCTGGGCCTGGAATCCCCATAAGCAAGGACAGTGTAAAAGTTGTAAGTGTGGGAAAATCAGCTATGAGTATAAGTTGCATAGCATTTTTTTCTCTTGTGCTTTCTTAATTTTCTCCAAAGATAACATTTACACTGAATTCCCTTTAAAGGAATTCATGGAGCTTAACAAAACAAATGATGGAAATAATTGTAAGAAGTCTACTAAAACAGAGCCGCATTAGCAAAAGCCAAATAGTGAGCATCCCAAGAAGCAGTCCCCGAATCCCCTTGCAATGACATTCAAATGAACTTCTGCTGGCTTAGATGTCCATTAATGTGTGACAACTGGCACTTCTTTCATGATGCAAAATTAGGAAGTAGCATTCTGTACAGAATGGCATTTCACTCCACTAATTACTTATTAATGAAGCTTGCATTTTGGGAAAGATAAATACATACATTTTAATAGATGAAGTTTCAGCAATATATAGCTACGTCACATTTCCAATCTATTCTTTCTCTTAAATTAAACCATACAGGACATAGCAAAGTTTAACCATTTTATTTCTTGTAATAATGAACTATTCTGATCCATAAAAAAAGTGTTTTGATCCTTAAGCAGCAGCTCTAATTCTATTTCAACATATTTTAAAACCTAGCTTTGTTGAAATGCAGTCAATATTCCTTGATGTTCTCAATACCATTTACATTGTCCTAGTCACAAACAGGCTTCAATCTAACTAAAAATGTTCCCCATAACTGCAGTTTCATATAATGAGGAGGCTGAAGAGAGCTGGACTATGCACATCTATACTCATGTCGTTCTACAGATGCATCCTAACAAGCTGGCATGAAAACTGCACTAGGGCAGAGAGAAGGACTCTACAACAAGGAGTCAAAACTATCTAACGCATCACCAGCACCAGCCTACCTGCCATCAAGGACATTTATACTGATGGTGCCAGAAAAGGGCCTGTAACATCATGAAGGATCCCACCCCGGACTGTTTGTCAGGCTTCCATCAGGATGGAGACTACATAACATTCACGCCAGGACCACCAGACTCAAGAAAAGTTATTTTCAGTAAGCAGTAAGGCTGATCAACACCCCCACCCACTGAACCACCCCACCACATCCTGAAGCACTACTACATTATCGTTTCCTGTCAGTTACCTTATATATAGACACTCTTGTGCCTAGCATCGCTTTATGGACAATCTATGTATATAGGCTATCGTATCTATTTATATTTATTGTATTTTTTATTATAATTGTGTTCTTTATCTTACTGTGATTTTTTTTTGTGCTGCATCAGATCTGAAGAAACAATTATTTCATTCTCCTTTAATTTGGTAACTGGAAATGACATTAAACAATCTTGAATCTTGATCTGAAACAGACTAGGAGACCAATAATAATACATAAACAGATTGTCAAACTTCTTAAGTCCTTCATTATTTTAACAAATTACACAAATATGCCTTTGCTTTATTTGGTTAAGTATCTTCACGCAAACTTATCAGAAATGTGTAGCAATCATTATGTATGCTAGTTGGAAATGTAAATATTATGTTGAAAATTATGTTATATTAGAAATTTGGAATGAATTCACTCTTCAGGTGCCCATGAACATAGAAAGAGATCGGTTAACTAGCAAAATACTGCTTGAAAATAAAGCAGAAAATGCAAGGCATATCCAGGAGTTGCAGCCACATTTGTCTGAATATTTCATTCAAAAGCCTTTCATCAGATTTCAGTTTTACGGCCTAATTTACTGTGCTGCTCTTGGACCACTGAGTAACAAGATTATACAAACTTTTATCCTTTTTGACAAAGTGTCAACCCATTTAAACACAAGAATCTTAGCGAATTTGGAAGTTGGAAATTGAAATCAGCTCACAAAAGGTATTAAATCCGCATCATCAGTCTTATTACCACGATTTGCTTAATAGTGATCAAAAGCTGTCATTGTAAATTCAGAACCTGTCAATTTTCAGTATCTTTCAACTTCAGAATTATTACTTATTTTCAGTCACTGAGTTAGTTGTATAGCATGCCGGCACTTGCAATCTAATTCCTAGTTGTGGAGGAAAAGATTGTGAGTTAAAGATTTGGATAGACAAGAAGGGTTAATATTTGTTTTTGAGTATGGAAACCAGTTTGCAGCTTAGTTTTTTATAGATATGGCCTTGGCTTTTAGCAGAGACAATTCTTAGAATAAATATTTGTAGTAGCATATCTTTTAAGAATTAGCTTCAAACATATGGGAGTGTGGTAAACCATGTATATATGTTGTAACTCGGTTACCTGTCTGGACACACACCTCTGCTAACTGCCCCTGTGGCTCCTCCCACAGAGTCCTGTATAAAGGTGTTCGCCTTGCTCCTCCCTCCCTCAGTCCGGGGGCAGACACTCACTGTGGAGGTCGTATTGTACAGCGAATAAAAGCCTTTCAGTATCTTACCAAACCTCAGTCTTTTGGAGTAATTGAAGGTGCTTCAATTTTATTCGCTGTATATTTTAAGACATGGAACAGACCCTGAGACCAGACAAATTAGACCTTGATCCGCAAATGCCTGACGCTGGAAACGCTTTCGAACTCTGGCTGGCCTGCTTCGAAGCGTATCTAGAGGAGATTAAAGCGACCGACCCCGTAGCGAAGCGCAGGGTTCTACTCTTCAGGGTCAGTCCACGGGTTTATTCGCTGATCAGAGACCAGCCGAACTATGACGGCACGATGAACGCACTCAAAAGACAATACCTGCGGCCGATAAACAGCGTCTATGCTCGGCATCACTTAGCGACACGGCAACAACGCCCCGGGGAATCAAGTGCTGAGTTCACCCGAGCCCTACAGACACTCGTGCGGGCCTGCAATTGCCAGGAGCTGACGGCGGCGCAGCATGCAGAACTCCTAGTGAGAGACGCCTTCGTTACGGGGACCAGGTCAGTGTACGTGCGCCAGCGGCTGCTGGAAAAAGCCAATCTTACCCTAAGTTCGGCAATCGAGCTGGCTGATACGTTGGAGGCCGCTCTGCATAACTCCGAGGCTCTCCAAGCACGTGATCCCCCGATGGCCTCGTGGGCGCCGCAGACCCCGCAACCCGCCGGCGAATCGACCTCGGCTGCAGCCAGTCGTGAGTCCGCGAAGTGCTACTTCTACGGACCGGAAACACTGCGCGGCCCGACAAGCTACCTGTTCCAGATGCGGAAAGAAGGTCCACTTCGCCAAGGTCGGTCAGTCAAAACCACGAGCGGGATCGAGCAGCGCCGCGTGCGAGACGTGGGGGTCGCCATCTTCCCTGCACACTGCCACCACGTGCGAGACATGGGGGCCGCCATCTTCCCTGCCGTCATCTTCCCGGCACGCCGCCACCACGTGCGAGACATGGGGGCGGTCATCTTGGTCAGCGCCACCTCCCACCGCCTACGACCAACGGGTGCTCACGGGCCACCCCACCGCGCCGGACCAAAACAGCGACCCCACCCTGGCTTCCGTGACCTTCAACCAAAGCGCTCCCCACCAGCTCGCAAGGTCAATGATGGACATCCTGGTGGAGGGGCACAGGACAAGCTGCCTGTTTGACACGGGCAGCACGGAGAGTTTTATCCACCCGGCCACGGTGCAGCATTGTGGACTCATGATACGGCCGGTAAGTTAGAGGGTCACCATGGCCTCCGGGTCGCATACAACAGACATCTGGGGGGGTTGTGTAGCGACGCTAGTGGTGCAGGGCACAGAATATCGGGACTTTAAGTTACTGGTCTTGCCTCAACTGTGTGCCCCTGTGCTGTTGGGGTTGGTCTTCCAGAGCCACCTGAAAAGCGTGACAATGAAGTATGATGGGGCCCTCCCACCAATTACTGTCGTAAATCCCCTGTTTTGTAGAGATATGTCACGTACCCCGCTACTGACCACACACACACACCGACCCGCGCATCCCACCCAACATCATGCCAACTGCCGCACCACCGACGCCACTTGCGGCCTCTCCACCCTCAGGATCCCTCCCCCACCGCTGTTCACCAACCTGACCCCCGACTGTAAACCTGAGGCAACTAAAAGCAGGAGGTACAGCGCGGGGGACAGAGCTTTCATTAAGTCGGAGGTGCAGCGGCTGCTCAGGGAGGGGGTCATTGAGACAAGCACAAGTCCTTGGAGGGCGCAGGTGGTCGTTGTTCAGAACGGGGAGAAGAATAGGATGGTCATGGACTATAGCCAGACTATCAATAGGTTCACGCAGCTCGACGCGTACCCTCTACCCCGCATCGCGGATATGGTCAATCAGATAGCACAGTACAAGGTGTACTGGACCATAGACCTAAAATCAGCCGGCTATAAGCCCTAAATGTAGACCTTTGCCACCTGGGAGTCACCCGGCTTTTCCACTTCATGAAAGCCCGGAACCTGCCTTACTCCCTTGAGGAGATCAGGATGATGACCAGGGACTGCCAAGTCTGCGCAGAGTGCAAAACCATAGACCTTGCCATCAGCTCCCCATCCGCCGGGAGGACCGCCCTTACACTGCCTTCGAGGCGGACGGCAGACTTTATCAATTCCTGCGCGTCCCCTTTGGTGTCACGAATAGTGTATTTGTCTTCCAGAGGGCAATGGACCAGATGGTGGACCAGTGCCAACTGAAGGCCACGTTTCCATATCTGGATAACATCACCATCTGCGGTCACGACCAGCAGGATCACGACAACAAGCTCCAAAAATTTCTCCAAGCCGCCAAATCTTTCAACCTCACCTAGAACAAGGACAAGTGTGTATTTGGGACCACCCGACTTGCTATCCTTGGGTGTGTCGTGGAGAATGGAGTCATTGGCCCTGACCCCGACCGTATGCGCCCCTTGTTGAAACTCCCTCTTCCCAATACCCTCAGGGCCCTCAAAAGGTGCCTGGGCTTCTTTTCATATTACGCCCAATGGGTCTCTAACTACGCAGACAAGGCCCGCCCCCTGGTCAAGTCCACCGCATTCCCCCTCTCTGCCGAGGCCCACACGGCCTTCAACCGCATAAAAGGGGACATTGCCAAAGCAGCAATGCATGCGGTGGATGAGGCCATTCCCTTCCAAGTAGAGAGTGACGCCTCCGACTTTGCGCTGGCTGCTACCCTCAACCAGGCAGGAAGACCAGTGGCGTTCTTCTCCCGTACCCTTCAAGGCCCTGAAATTCGACACTCTGCGGTAGAGAAAGAGGCCCAGGCCATAGTGGAAGCTATAAGGCACTGCAGGCATTATCTTGCTGGCAAAATGTACACCCTGCTAACTGACCAGCGCTCAGTCGCGTTCATGTCTAATAATCAGCAGCGGAGCAAAATCAAAAATGATAAAATTCTGAGGTGGAGAATCGAACTCTCCACCTACAACTATGACATCATGTACAGGACTGGGAAGCTCAACGAGCCCTCCGATACCCTATCCCGGGGAACATGTGCCAGCGCACAGATCGACCGGCTATAAGCCCTAAATGTAGACCTTTGCCACCCGGGAGTCACCCGGCTTTTCCACTTCATGAAAGCCCGGAAGCTGCCTTACTCCCTTGAGGAGATCAGGATGATGACCAGGGACTGCCAAGTCTGCGCAGAGTGCAAACCGCACTTCTACCGACCCGAAAAGGCACCACTCATCAAGGCCACCCGCCCCTTTGAGCGACTGAGCGTTGACTTTAAGGGCCCCCTTCCCTCCACCGACCGCAATGTGTACTTTCTTAACGTAATTGACGAGTACTGGCGGTTCCCCTTTGCCATCCCCTGCCCCGACACCACTACCACGTCAGTTATAAAAGCCCTGCGCAAGCTCTTCACTCTGTTCGGATACCCATGCTATATCCACAGTGACAGAGGGTCCTCGTTTATGAGTGACGAGCTGCGCCAATATCTACTGGCTAGGGGTATTGCAACCAGTAGGACCACGAGCTATAATCCCCGGGGGAATGGACAGGTAGAGAAGGAGAATGGCACAGTGTGGAAAACCACACTCTTAGCCCTCAGGTCAAAGGGACTGCCGGTCTCCCGCTGGCAGGAGGTCCTTCCCGAGGCACTCCACTCCATCCGCTCCCTGTTATGCACAGCCACCAATGCCACCCCTCATGAGCGGCTCTTTTCCTTTCCCAGAAAATCGACCACTGGAACCACCCTACCAACTTGGCTGACGTCCCCAGGGCCAGTGCTGCTTCGGAAACATACGAGGAGCAATAAATACTCCCCGATGGTCGAGAGGGTTCACTTACTTCATGCAAACCCCCAGTATGCCTACGTGGTTTTACCTGATGGGCGGGAGGACACGGTCTCCATCCGCGACCTGGTGCCCGCAGGAGCTCCGGGCCCCTACCCTGAACACTCCGTGGTGACTATTGACCCCGTACCCACCAATGTATGTACCTACAAGACACCGTGCACCCCAAACCCTATACAGACACCACACGACACTCCCATACCGGGCGCGACGCACACGCACGAGGGATTACCGACGCCTAACGTGCTGGCACCTGAAGTCAGGCCGGAGCCAGCACAACTGCCATCGCCGGTGCTACGTAGATCACAGCGACAGACTCGACCGCCTGATAGACTTAACCTGTAAATATACTTCTTGTAAAATTGTCAGTCACTTCACCCCGCGGGACTCTTTTTAAAAAAAGGAGGGGTGAATGTGGTAAACCATGTATATATGTTGTAACTCGGTTACCTGTCTGGACCCACACCTCTGCTGACTGCCCCTGTGGCTCCTCCCACAGAGTCCTGTATAAAGGTGTTCGCCTTGCCCCTCCCCCTCAGTCCGGGGGCAGACACTCACTGTGGAGGTCGTATTGTACAGCGAATAAAAGCCTTTCAGTATTTTACCAAACCTCAGTCTTTTGGAGTAATTGAAGGTGCTTCAGGAAGAAACAGACTCGCACACAGGACTGTTTTTTTTAACATTGGCTGTTGTTATGTGTATAGCTTATCCCAAGAGAACTGCATGTGAACCTAGCTTATATTTTATAATTCACCAGGGAAATGGACAGGCTTTGCTTTTGCAATCAATGTATAAAAGGAGCTGTGCTCTCTGTATTATGTGGAGTTCGAAACCCCTGTTAGTAGTTCCAGTCCCCACGACAGTGTGAATAAAGCTATTTACTTCAAAGTCCAAAACTATCCAAGTAGTATATTTTAATTCTTAATATTTTAATGCCACACATTTTAATTCCACATCCCATTCCCATTCTGACATGTCTATCCACGGCCTCCTCTACTGTAAAGATGAAGCCACACTCAGGTTGGAGGAACAACACCTTATATTCCGTCTGGGTAGCCTCCAACCTGATGGCATGAACATTGACTTCTCTAACTTCCGCTAGGCCCCACCTCCCCCTCGTACCCCATCTGTTACTCATTTTTATGCACACATTCTTTCTCTCACTCTCCTTTTTCTCCCTCTGTCCCTCTGAATATACCTCTTGCCCATCCTCTGGCTCACCCCCCCCCCCCGTCTTTCTTCCCGGACCTCCTGTCCCATGATCCTCTCGTATCCCTTTTGCCTATCACCTGTCCAGCTCTTGGCTCTATCCCTCCCCCTCCTGTCTTCTCCTATCATTTTGCATCTCCCCCTCCAGCTTTCAAATCCCTTACTCACTCTTCCTTCAGTTAGTCCTGATGAAGGGTCTCGGCCTGAAACGTCGACTGCGCCTCTTCCTATAGATGCTGCTTGGCCTGCTGCGTTCACCAGCAACTTTGATGTGTGTTGCTTGAATTTCCAGCATCTGCAGAATTCCTGTTGTTCAAGTGGTATATTTGAGTACTTTCTTGAACAGTTCGAATATATTTGAGCAATTTCTCTAGCAGTTCTGGCGACAAAGAAGACCGGCAACTGCATTATTAGTGAGTCACTTTTCCCTTATTCATGAAGAAAGGTATTCTCTAGCCACTTTGAAGTTTGTGTCCAAGTTATTTGTGACCATCCTTAATTGAACTTCCTTAGCAAATTAATTTCCCTAACACTAGCACAGAATGGAAAAATATACTAATGTAAGTTGGGTCGAAGAATTCAGCTGAGGAAAACTATTCATGTTTTCTTCAATTTCATAAATTATTAAATTTCATAATATTTCCATGAAATTTAAATCTCCTTTGAAAGAAATGTTGGAAAAATCCTTCCAGTTTTTATTGATAAATGTCTATAAAATCAATTAAACTTCTAATATTCACTGCAAAACTAATCTTTAATACATGGAGCAGGATTGTATTACATTGCACTTGAAAATATTAATATCATCATATAAATGGATCATTCATTCTAAATGGTCATGGGTTGGGGCACAGAATTTAGGAGCTGGGACATTATGTGGCAACTTTGCAAACCACTGGTTAGGCCACACTTTGACAGTTCATCAGGAGTTTGAGGAGATTTGGTTTGTCACTGAAAACACTTGAAAACTTCTACAGATGTAGCATGGACAGCATTTTGACTGGCTGCACCACTGTCTGGTGTGTGGGGTGGGGGGAGGGGGTCTACTGCACGGGATTGCAGTGAGCTGTAGAGAGTTATAAAATTAGTCAGGTCCATCATGGGTACTTGCTTCCATAGTATCCATACCTTCTTCAAGGAGCTGTGCCTCAGAAAACTATAAAAGCTGTAGCCTCACCTGGTTCCTTCATACAGGTGCAATGATCAAGAAAGCACATCAGCATTTGTACTTTCTTAGGTGCCTGAGAAGATTCAGCTTGCTGACAAGGATTCTCTCAAGCTACTACAGGTGCACTATGGAAATATCCGGATGAGTTGTTTATCAGCCTTATATGATGACTGTTCTGCTCTAGATTGACTGAACTTGCAGAGAGTAGTAAACAGTGCCCAGTCCATCACATGCTCATCACTTCCATCCTGTCCATCTTCATGCTGTACTGCTTCAGGAAAGTTTATAAATCATCAAGGATGTCTGCTAACTTGCCCATTCCATTTTCTGACTCCTGGGATAAGAAACAGGGACTTGAAAACCCACGTGACCACATTCAAGATCATATTCCTCATCACTGCTCTCAGACTTACGAGCAAGAGAACTCTTACATCCCCTTCCCTCTGATTCCACATTCGCAGTCTCTACTTAAGATTACACAAATATCTTTGCAGCATTCTGCTGTTTGCATTCATTACTGCATCTATTACAATGCACAAAACGATGGAGAACTTACTGGTCTGACAGCATCAATGAAGGGGAATGGACAGTTAATGTTTTGGGTCAAGACTCTTCATCTAGAGGGGAGAACGCAGGTAAAAGAAGATGGAGAAAAGGGCTCAAGTAAGGGCTGGCAGGGGATCGGTAGATCCAGGTGGGGGGAATTGTAGGTGGGATGGTTAGGAGAGTGGCAACAGAAGCTAGCCTCTGATAGGTGGAAGAAACAAAGGTCTGAAGATAACATAGAACATAAAACAGTACAGCACAGGAAAAGGTCTTTCAGTCCACAATATTGTGCCAAACCAATGCAATTAGTAATCAACTGAACTAATCCCTTCTGCCTACACAATGCCCATATCCTTCCATTTTCCTCACATTCCTATGCCTACCTAAACATCTCTTAAATGCTAATGTATCTACCTCTGCCACCAGTCAAACAACACATTTCAGTTACCTATCACTCACTATGCAAAAAAAAAATTGCACCTACCTCCTTTGAACTTATCCCCTTTCACCCTAAATACGTGCCCTCTGGTACTAGACATTTCGATCCTTGGAAAAAGATGTAGTTCCTCGGTATGCCCTTTTTTTTTTGTAAACCTCTATCAGCCATTGCTGCTCAGGTGAAAACAACCCAAGCTTGTCCTGCCCCTTGTTACAGCACATGCCCTCTAACCCAGGCAGCATCCTGGTAATCCTCTTCTGCACCTTGGTCCAGAGGAATGTGGTTTCATTTGGCGGTATACACGAAGACAGTTGTATAATAATAAACTTCAACTTGAATCCTCCCCAAATCCTCAACATCCTTCCTATAATGGGGCGATCTGAGCAGCATGCAATACCCCGGATGTGGCCCAACTAGAGTTTTATAAAGCTACAAAATAACTTTCTGACTTTTGAACTTAATGCCTCGACTAATAAGGAAGCTTCCTTCAGTTAGTCCTGACGAAGGGTCTGGGCCTGAAACATCGACTGTACCTCTTCCTAGGGATGCTGCCTGGCCTGCTGCGTTCACCAGCAAATTTGATGTGTGTTGCTTGAATTTCCAGCATCTGCATAATTCCTGTTGTTTGCTATTATTTGCCAGTCATCTATGCTACCTCAACTCCACTAATCTTTGTATCATTCACAAACTTATTAACCCACCCATCTACATTTTCATCCAGGTCATTTATATACATCGCAAACAGCAATGGTCCCAGTGTAGGACCCTGCAAACCACCGCTAATCATTGACCTCCAGTTAGAATAAATCCCATTGACCACTACCAGTTCTGAATCCAAATGGCCAATTCACCATGGATCCCATGCATCTTAATCTTCTGTTTAAGACTCTCATGAGGAACCTTGTGAAAGAACTTATTAAAATCAATGTAGACAACATCCACAGCTCTTTCTTCATCAGTCACCCTCATTACCTTGTCAAAAAACTCCATCAAGTTAGTAAGACGCAACTTGACCTGCACAAAGCCATGTTGCCTCTCCCTAATTAGGCCATGATTTACCAAATGCCTATAAACTCTATCCTCAAGGATTCTCTCCGGTAACTTCCCTACCACTGATGTGAGGCTCACCAGTCTATAGTTTCCAGGATTATCCCTGGTTCCCTTCTTGAATAATGGAATAACATTAGCTACTTGTCAGTCCTCCGTGGCCTCACCTATGGCTAGAGGGGACATAAACAATAGACAAAGGTGCAGGAGTAGGCCATTCAGCCCTTCGAGCCAGCACCGCCATTCACTGTGATCATGGCTGATGATCCACAATCAGTACCCTGTTCCTGCCTTCTCCCCATATCCCTTGACTCCGCTATCTTTAAGAGCTCTATCTAACTCTTTCTTGAAAGCATCCAGAGAATTTGCCTCCTCTGCCCTCTGAGGCATAGCATTCCACAGATCCACAACTCTCTGTGTAACAAAGTCTTTCCTCAACTCCGTTCTAAATGGCCTACCCCTTATTTTTAAACTGGGCCTCTGGTTTTGGACTGCCCCGACATCAGGAACTTGTTTCCTGCCTCTGGCATGTCCAATCCCTTAATAATCTTATATGAATATTACATGAAGATATTGGTCAAGGCCCAGCAATCTCTTCACTTGCCTCTCTCAATAACCTGGATATATCACACCAGGCCCTAGAAACTTATCCACCTTAATGCTGTTTAAGACACCCAACATTTACCTCCCCCTTTACATCAATATTTACCAGGGAGAAGGACATGGAGAATAGATGATCCCTGTTGAGTGTATTAATATACAAGGGCATTTTGAAGTAAAGTACTCATTTAGGACCTCATCCACATCCTCCATATCCAAAGAGGTGGACGCCCTCCCCCACTTATCTTTGACTGGTCTTATCCTCTCCCTAGTTATCCATTTCTAATACGATGCAGCGGGGAATTCGGGAGCCTAATGGCCTGAGGGAAGAAACTGCTTCCCATCCTGACCATTCTTGTTAGTCAGTGATCCCTAACTGCTCATCCACTGAAAGGCTGGTTACATGGTCAGGTTTATTACCCAGCACCAGGGCCAGTTCAGCCCCTCCTCTTGTTAGACTATCTACACATTGATTTAAGCATGTGTCTAAGAAATCCAGCCCCATCTACTAAAGCTCTTGCACTAAGAAGGTCCCAGTTTAGAATGGAATCTAATAGAAGAGGAAGATGAAGATTGGAATAAAGGGAGGGAGTGAAGAGGGCAGAGAGGGATAGTGGGAGACGGAGGTTAACCAGTGGGAGGAGTGTGTGGATGATGACAATTTCAGAGGGTGAGTAGGAGACTGAGATTTGGTGGTAGGGGCCAGGTAAAGCAGGTAGGAGCAAAGAGAAAGAGTAGGAAAGGAGCAGTTACCAGAAGTTGCATAATTTGATGTATGTGCAGTCAGTCTGTAGGCAGAAATATGAGGTGCTGTTCAAATTTGTTATACTGATTGCTGTATTTACAGTGCTTTGTCTGTGCTCCTTACACAAGCACGCAATTTTATTGTAACCTGGCGTACAGGACAGTAAACTAATCTGAATCTAACTTGCATCTGAATCTGAACTGGAGAAAAAGAAATAGAATTAGCAGGTTAAGCCAGTAGTCTTTCATCTGACTGAGTGAAATTGGGGATACATATGTTTTGACATATAGTGAAAAGAACAGAATACAAAAAAAATCTTTAAGATATTAGACAGAAAAAATAGATGTCCTCAAATGTTCATACTGAAATTTCTCCCTCTACAGATTTATCAGAACTACTAAATACTTCCAGTAGTTTATCCTTGTATTTCAAAATTTCCAGTATCCACGATATATTGATTTTTGTACTACAAATAACTTAATTTCTTTGCTGAAGCAATGAGGAGAATATAATAAAAACGTGGCAAGTAGTTGAGAACCAGTATCCAAATATTAATTTTGAGACTTCAAGGCAAGTTTTTAGAATTAACTTTTTAAACATTATTATGGATTTCAAATTTTAAATCACTCTACATAGTCGGTAACAGATCTGTAAACAGACTATTTGTTCCCATTCTTTTGTGTCATCGATGAAAGCAAACGCTTTGCTAGGGAGACCAAAAGTTTTATTTTAAAATGTGAAAGTGACTGATATATAAAAAGATTCAATGCCTGATATAGAAAAGTTTGATTGATTTTCCAAATTTTTCTGCCTCTGAATCTAAAATGTGTATTGATTACATGCTCATGAAACTGTGGCAGTATGAGGTGACTAAAGATATTTCGGCAATACAAGCTCACTGCTCCTTCTTCAGCAGTTCAATGAACACTCCATAGGCATCTGTAAATTGGGATATCAGTTTGCAACCCTCTTGAAGACATCTTACATGGTAAGAAACTTGCTAGCAAATAGCACACTTATTAAATGTGTCTTAACTCAGACAAGTTTATAGTTGAACACATAACACTTGTTCTTTGGCAGAATTATACCTCAGATAAAATAGATAAAATTAAGATTATGCATCCAGTTAGATATTTTGAAGAAAAAATATTAGATTAAAATATTAAATATTAATTTAGTCATTCAATGAATAAGTATTGCACGTATCACTCTTGTATAAGTACAATTGAGACTGGTCTGTTTCTTCATATAGTTTCTTCATATAGAAACCATAGAACCATAGAAACTACAGCACAGAAACAGGCCTTTTGGCCCTTCTTGGCTGTGCCGAACCATTTTCTGCCTAGTCCCACTGACCTGCACACGGACCATATCCCTCCATACACTTCCCATCCATGTATCTGTCCAATTTATTCTTAAATGTTAAAAAAGAACCCGCATTTACCACCTCGTCTGGCAGCTCATTCCATACTCCCACCACTCCCTGTGTGAAGAAGCCCCCTCTAATGTTCCCTTTAAACTTTTACCCCCTCACCCTTAACCCATGTCCTCTGGTTTTTTTCTCCCCTTGCCTCAGTGGAAAAAGCCTGCTTGCATTCACTCTATCAATACCCATCATAATTTTATATACCTCTATCAAATCTCCCTTCATTCTTCTACGCTCCAGGGAATAAAGTCCTAACCTATTCAACCTTTCTCTGTAACTGAGTTTCTCAAGTCCCGGCAACATCCTTGTAAACCTTCTCTGCACTCTTTCAACCTTATTTATATCCTTCCTGCAATTTGGTGACCACAACTGAACACAATACTCCAGATTCGGCCTCACCAATGCCTTATACAACCTCATCATAACATTCCAGCTCTTAATCTCAATACTTTGATTAATAAAGGTCAATGTACCAAAAGCTCTCTTTACAACCCTATCTACCTGTGACACCGCTTTTAGGGAATTTTGTATCTGTATTCCCAGATCCCTCTGTTCCACTGCACTCCTCAGCGCCTTACCATTAACCCTGTATGCTCTACCTTGGTTTGTCCTTCCAACATGCAATACCTCACACTTGGAAACTCCAACTGCCATTTTTCAGCCCATTTTTCCAGCTGGTCCAAGTCCCTCTGCAGGCTCTGAAAACCTTCCTCACTGTCTACTACACCTCCAATCTTTGTACCATCAGCAAATTTGCTGATCCAATTTACCACATTATCATCCAGATCATTGATATAGATGACAAATAACAATGGACCCAGCACTGATCCCTGTGGCACACCACTAGTCACAGGCCTCCACTCGGAGAAGCAATTCTCTACTACCACTCTTTGGCTTCTTCCATTGAGCCAATGTCTAATCCAATTTACCACCTCTCCATGTATACCTAGCGACTGAATTTTCCTAACTAACCTCCCATGCGGGACCTTGTCAAAGGCCTTACTGAAGTCCATGTAAACAATATCCACTGCCTTCCCTTCATCCACTTTCCTGGTAACCTCCCCGAAAAACTCCAATAGATTGGTCAATCATGACCTACCACGCACAAAGCCATGTTGACTCTCCCTAATAAGTCCCTGTCTATCCAAATACTTGTAGATTCCGTCTCTTAGTACTCCCTCCAATAACTTACCTACTACCGACATTAAACTTACTAGCCTATAATTTCCCGAATTACTTTTCGATCCTTTTTTAAACAACGGAACAACATGAGCCACTCTCCAGTCCTCCGGCACCCCACCTATAGACAGCGACATTTTAAATATTTCTGCCACGGCCCCTGCAATTTCAACACTAATCTCCTTCAAGGTCCGAGGGAACACCCTGTCAGGTCCTGGGGATTTATCCACTTTAATTTTCCTCAAGACAGCAAGGACCTCCTCCTTTCGATCTGTACAGTTTCCATGATCTCACTACTTGTTTCCCTTAATTCCATAGACTTCATGCCAGTTTCCTTAGTAAATACAGACGCAAAAAACCTATTTAAGATCTCCCCCATTTCCTTTGGTTCCGCACATAGCCAACCACTCTGATCTTCAAGAGGACCAATTTTATCCCTTAGAATCCTTTTGCTCTTAATATACCTGTAAAAGCTCTTTGGATTATCCTTCACTTTGACTGCCAAGGCTACCTCATGTCTTCTTTTAGCCCTCCTGATTTCTTTCTTAAGTATTTTCTTGCACTTCATATACTCCTCAAGCACCTTATTTACTCCCTGCTTCTTATACATGTCATACAACTCCCTCTGCTTCTTTATCAGAGTTGCAATATCCCTTGAGAACTAAGATTCCTTATTCCTATTCACTTTGCCTTTAATCCTGACAGGAACATACAAATTCTGCACTCTCAAAATTTCTCCTTTGAAGGCTTCCCACCTACCGATAACATCCTTGCCAGAGAACAACCTGTCCCAATCCACGCTTTTTAGATCCTTTCTCATTTCTTCAAATTTGGCCTTCTTCCAGTTAAGAACCTCAACCCTAGGACCAGATCTATCCTTGTCCATGATCAAGTTGAAACTAATGGTGTTATGATCACTGGAACCAAAGTGCTCCCCTACCCAGACTTCTGTCACTTCTCCTAACTCGTTTCCTAACAGGAGATCCAATATTGCATCTCCTCTAGTTGGTCATTCTATATATTGATTTAGAAAACTTTCCTGAACACATTTTACAAACTCTAAACCATCTAGACCCCTAACAGTATGGGAGACCTAATCAATATATGGAAAATTAAAATCCCCTACCACCACAACTTTATGTTTCCTGCAGTTGCCTGCTATCTCTCTGCAGATTTGCTCTTCCAATTCTCGTTGACTATTGGGTGGTCTGTAATACAATCCCACTAATGTGACCACACCTTTCCTGTTTCTCAGCTCCACCCATAAGGACTCAGTAGACAAGCCCTCTAATCTGTCCTGCTTGAGCACTGCTGTAATATTTTCCCTAACAAGCAATGCTACTCCCCCACCTTTCATTCCTCTGCCTCGATCACATCTGAAACATCGGAACCCTGGAATATTAAGCTACCAGTCCTGCCCCTCCTGTAGCCATGTTTCACTAATTGCTGTAACGTCATAATTCCACGTGTTAATCCAACGCCCTCAAATATATCCTTAGTTTGGTGTAGAATTCAAACTTCCTCATTTCTACATTTTTTCTGAATATGTTTCATCTTTATAACAGAGGTTTCTGGTTGTTTAGCAGCAGCGATGTTCTGGAAAAAGTCTGTCTCACAATAAATGCCCCTTTCTTGTTTGTGCTATTTTTCCTGAAACTTGAAATTCCACTTGGCTACTTGTCTAAAGCTTACCCATAGCATGTAATTAATACACATCAAATCTTTTGCCTCAGAGTCACATTTAAAAATGTATTGAATTGAATTGACTTTATTTCTTACATCCTTCACATACATGAGGAGTAAAAATCTTTACATTACGTCTCCATCTAAATGTGCAATGTACAATCATAGTAATTTATAATAAATAGAACATTCAATGTATTACAGAGTACATTCAATTTAGCGTGAGTTCATCAGTCTGATGGCCTGGTGGAAGAAGCTGTCCTGGATCCTGTTGGTCCTGGCTTTTATGCTGCGGTACTGCTTCCCGGATGGTAGCAGCTGGAATAGATTGTGGTTGGGATGACTTGGGTCCCCAATGATCCATGGGGCCCTTTTTACACACCCGACTTTGTAAATGTCCTGAATCATGGGAAGTTCACAACTACAGATGTGCTGGGCTGTCCGCTCCACTCTCTGCAGAGTCCCGCGATTGAGTGAGGTACAGTTCCCATACCAGGCAGTGATGCAGCCTGTCAGGATGCTCTCAATTGTGCCCCTGTAGAAAGTATTATACGTGGCAGTGATGTAAGTGGAAAGCATGTATTGCACATGCAGCACACGAGTAGTAAACAAAATCATTTATTCAAGTGGAAATGAAAACCATCAAACAGAACAGATCCATTAGTAGATAACTAGTAATTATAAAACTCAACCAGAATCTGCATAATTGTTTCATTATGCAAAAACCTTTGATTCTGAAAGACTGTTTTACAGTCTTCAGAAAGTCAAATGATTGTATAACACTTAGTGAGTTCAGTGTGGATGATGTACAGGAATTTATGGAAATAGTAGAAAAGGTACAGTATATTGACCATTCAAACCAATCAGGCCATAAAGTCTATACAGCTCTAGGCAATCCCATCAGCCCCATCTCCTGCTTAATTCCAGGTAATCTATCATTTCTCACTTTCCTGTTAATTTCCCTTATTTTCCTTCCATTCACCTACACTAGGAATAATTTACTGCAGCCAATTATCCCACTTGTAGATCTTTGGGATATGCAAGGAAATACGACCAATTTAATTACAGGGAGAACATGTAGCCTCCACAGGCAGCACCAGTTATCAAGGGTGAATCTGCGTCACTGAAACCATGAGGAGGCAGCTCGACCTGCAACATCACTGGATCTTGTCGTGGATTGAGGTCCACTGGCAAACAGCCACAGACTATCCTCTCTTTTCCTTCAATGTTCTTGTATCAAAGGCCACGGTGGTTCAATATATCCAGCTGCAAGTATCCGATGGAGAACATGTTACAATGTAGGATCTCCAGGTACGGGTCCATGAAATTAAGTCATGCTAGGCACGTAAAGGGCAAATGTGACTGATTAACCAACTGCCCGTTAGTCATAGAGACAGAGTTATACAGCATGAATAGAGGCCCTTTAGCCCAACTTATTCATGCCAACCGTTACGGACCTGACCTGGTATCTTTTCCCCGCTTTTGGCAATATCCATCTGGGCCGTTCCTTTCCATGTTGCCCACTATTCGTTTCATCTGCTGCTATTGTAAACAGCTAACTGCAGGTTATTTTTTAGTGTTGTTGATTGGACTGCTGTGTTGCTTTCTCTTAACCTTCAATGCAGACATAAATTGAGTTTACACCTTGACATTTAATACCTGTGATCATTTCATTTCACTAGTGTCCCTGCTGTTGGTACTTTATTAATCTTCGTCTGCACTCACTGAGCAGTAACAGCCCGAAAAGGAAAAAAGTAGGTGACTCACAACTATAAATATGCTTGGAAACTGAGTGCTATCAAGCACATGATGTCATTCCGTTTCTATGAACTGAAGGTTTAACATTCAGAAACAGAGAGACAATGACCAGATTTTCTTGTTAATGGTCACTTGCCACCATCCTTGAAGAAAGTCACTCAAAAGGGTTGTTGGTGTGTATTTCCCTTATTCAACATTAGTGGCTATCAGGCCTCAGTTCTATGGGATCTGTGGTTTCCTACACTGCTCAAATCATCAAGCATTTGGGACCAGTGCCCAAATATGGGATCACTTCAATGTCTAGTACCCTGGTCAGACCCCACTTGGAGTACTGTACTGAGTTCTTGTCACCTCACTACAGGAAGGACGTGGAAAATATTGAAAGGGTGTAGAGGAGACTTACAAGGATGTTGCCTGGATTGGGGAGCATGCCTTATGAGAATAGGTTGAGTGAACTTGGCCTTTTCTCCTTGGAGCAACTGAGGATGAGAGGTGACCTGATAGAAGTGTACAAGATAATGAGAGGCATTGATCGTGTGGATAGTCAGAGGCTTTTTCCCAGGGCTGAAATGACTAGCACGAGAGGGCATAGTTTTAAGGTGCTTGGAAGTAGGTACAGAGGAGATGTCAGGGGTAAGTTTTTTTATGCAGAGAGTGGTGAGTGCGTGGAATGGGCTGCCGACGGTGGCGGTGGAAGCGGAAATGATAGGGTCTTTTAAGAGACTCTTGGATAGGTACATGGAGCTTAGAAAAATAGAGGGCTACGGGTAACCCTCAGTAATTTCTAGAGCAAGTACATGTTTAGCACAGCATTGTGGGCCAAAGGGCCTGTATTGTGCTGTAGGTTTTCCCTATTCTTCTATGTTCAATGTAAGCAACAGCTGTAGCTCTGCCGTCAACAATACATTTCGTTGGCTCTGCATCAAATTCAGTCAGATTGAACATTTGATTCAAATGCCAATTTCCCTACAGAGTTACTACATTAAGATCTTCCTTGTAAATACACATTCATTGTGGCAAACACATTGAGCTTGCAAAATATGCTTTGCTCTTTCATTGGAGACTAAATAGGAGAATCAATTCCAAAATGCCATTAACCCTCCATTTACCCTGGTGAAAGACACATGGAAAATTCACATTAAAAACTCATCACCATTAACAACAATCACCCAAGCTGTTCATTGCTTTTGTTATATCCACAAGGTGGAATGTTCTGAATGGCTCACAGTTCACTGATCGAAAATTAATGAAGTGATCTGTGGCTATATTCAGTGGTGGCCATTGCTCTGAGGACCTTGGCACTTTGCTGAAAGAAGTGGAGGAACAGAGAAAAAGTCAATGCTTTCAACAATGCTCTGAAAGCTTTGATCAAAGGGAGAGAGAGCAGTTCTCTCCCTACAGTAGTCTGGAAAGTCATGGTGAAGCAGCAAGGAGAACAAGGATAAATCACAGTCCACAAACCTGCCTGTCCTGGCAGACCTATTGTCTCAATGCTCCTGCCCCACCGAACTCGTTTCTGCATACCTCAACACGGTTTTATCCCCCCTTGTTCAATCCCTTCCTACCTATGTTCGTGACACTTCTCATGCTCTTAAACTTTTCAATGATTTTAAGTTCCCTGGCCCCCACCACTTTATTTTCACCATGGATGTCCAGTCCCTATATTCTTCCATCCCCCATCAGGAAGGTCTCAAAGCTCTCCGCTTCTTTTTGGATTCTAGACCTAATCAGTTCCCCTCTACCACCACTCTGCTCCGTCTAGCGGAATTAGTCCTTACTCTTAATAATTTCTCCTTTGGCTCCTCCCACTTCCTCCAAACTAAAGGTGTAGCTATGGGCACCCGCATAGGTCCTAGCTGTGCCTGCCTTTTTGTTGGGTTTGTGGAACAATCTATGTTCCAAACCTGTTCTGGTATCTGTCCCCCACTTTTCCTTCGCTACATCGACGACGGCGTTGGCGCTGCTTCCTGCATGCATGCTGACCTCGTTGACTTTATTAACTTTGCCTCCAACTTTCACCCTGCCCTCAAGTTTACCTGGTTCATTTCCAACACCTCCCTCCCCTTTCTCGATCTTTCTGTCTCTATCTCTGGAGACAGCTTATCTACTGATGTCTACTATAAGCCTACTGACTCTCACAGCTATCTGGACTATTCTTCTTCTCAGAATGTCTCTTGCAAAAATGCCATCCCCTACTCGCAATTCCTCCGTCTCCGCCGCATCTACTCTCAGGATGAGGCTTTTTATTCCAGGACAAGGGAGATGTCCTCCTTTTTTAAAGAAAGGGGCTTCCCTTCCTCCACCATCAACTCTGCTCTCAAACACATCTCCCCCATTTCACACACATCTGCTCTCACTCCATCCTCCTGCCACCCCGCTAGGAATAGGGTCCCCCTGGTCCTCACCCACCACCCCACCAGCCTCCGGGTCCAACATATTATTCTCCGTAACTTCTGCCACCTCCAATGGGATCCCACCACTAAGCACATCTTTCCCTCCCCCGCCTCCTCTGCTTTCCGCAGGGATCCCTCCCTACGCGACTCCCTTGTCCATTCGTCCTCCCCATCCCTCCCCACTGATCTCCCTCCTGGGACTTATCCTTGTAAGTGGAACAAGTGCTACACATGCCCTTACACTTCCTCCCTTACCACCATTCAGGGCCCCAAACAGTCCTTCCAGGTGAGGCGACACTTCACCTGTGAGTCGGCTGGGGTGATATACTGCGTCGGGTGCTCCCAATGTGGCCTTCTATATATTGGCGAGACCCGACGCAGACTGGGAGATTGTTTTGCTGAACACCTACGCTCTGTCTGCCAGAGAAAGCAGGATCTCCCAGTAGCAACACATTTTAATTCCACATCCCATTCCCATTCTGACATGTCTATTCACGGTCTCCTCTGCTGTCAAGATGAAGCCACACTCAGGTTGGAGGAACAACACCTTATATTCCATCTGGGTAGCCTCCAACCTGATGGCATGAACATTGACTTCTCTAACTTCCGCTAATGCCCCACCTCCCCCTTGTACCCCATCCGTTATTTATATATATATACACACACACATTCTTTCTCTCACTCTCCTTTTTCTCCCTCTGTTCCTCTGACTATACCCCTTGCCCATCCTCTGGGTTCCCCCCCCCCTTTTTTTTCTCCCTGGACCTCCTGTCCCATGATCTTCTCATATTCCCTTTGCCAATCACCTGTCCAGCTCTTGGTTCCATCCCTCCCCCCTCCTGTCTTCTCTTATCATTTTGGATCTCCCCCTCCCCCTCCCACTTTCAAATCTCTTACTAACTCTTCCTTCAGTTAGTCCTGACGAAGGGTCTCGGCCTGAAACGTCGACTGTACCTCTTCCTAGAGATGCTGCCTGGCCTGCTGCATTCACCAGCAACTTTGATGTGTGTTGCTCATCTGACTTGCCCTCATTTGGCCAAAATCCCTCGAAATGGTTTCTATCCACATACCTGTCCAGTCGTAAACATAGAAGTGAGGGTAGGCTTGGAAATGAAATCAATTAGGTAAGAGGCCTTTGCACTCTGAAGTGTGAGTGCTTAATTTACCTACCATTAATAGAAATGACAGTCTGGGAGATGATCTTTCTTTTTAATTTGTCATGATTTATGTTCACAGCCATCAGGTCAGCACGTAATCTCATTGATAATTGTCCATGGGAAGAAGGCCGGTAGACATATTATGGAACTGCTGCAAACTCTGCAGTGAAGGTACTTGCACAGTGCAGTTCAGTTGGGAGTTCCAGAGTTATTGTAGTTGGAGCAGAAAGCAAGCATTTCCCTCGGAGTATTGCATTACTCAGAGAAGAACTTGCAGATGATGTCATTCCTGTGTCCTGTGTCCTTCTGAGGTGAAGCCACATCATTGGCAGCAATTGTTGAGAAGACTTAGCAACTTGCAGTCGTGTAATATATAGCTTCTGCACACCTTAGCCAAGATGCACTGGTAGGAATGACCATGAAGGGGGATATGGCATCAGTTTGCTTTGTCTTGGAATGAGATCAACACTTGACAACTTTCCCCTAAATTATGCCCTTAATGGAAGTGTAAAAACACCGTTTTTTTAATATCTAGTTGCTTACCAGCAAAATTCTAAGTAGGAATACATTTCCAACAAGTTCCTTTTTGTTCCTCACACATTAGATACCGCTATACTTATTTAGCTACACGACACATTTGGTGCAGTAAATACTCATGTTCATAGACTGAATTTTTGATTAAGTTTTCTTGTATAGCACACGAAGATGTTATATCATGCAAGAGAATTAATAACTAATGGCTACGGGGGTCAGGGGGTATGGAGGGAAGGCTTGGGTGGGGTTCTGAGTTGGATGATCAGCCATGATCATAATAAATGGCGGTGCAGGCTCGAAGGGCCGAATGGCCTACTCCTGCACCTATTTTCTATGTTTCTATGTTTCTATGAATCACGATCAAATTAAGGTTATTAAATAGGCATAAAGTGGATGTATGGGCTGTCCAGGGAAGGGTAGCACCTCTGGTGAAGTGGCTTGTCATGTTCATTCGGGGGCAGCTCACCCACCTTTGATCCCCACCAGACACTCAGCTCTCACCTGTGGGTCCAAGTAGCTGTGTGCATGTGGCAGCAGCCACACCCCGGTCAACGGCTTTGACAGGCAGGCTAGAGCAGGTGAATCTATCTCAAGGGCATCATATTGTTGGCCAGAAGAAACTACAGTCTGATCAAGGACAAGGGAAACAGACAAGCCAGTTGTCTTTGTTTCCCCCTACCCCATTTTGTGGACTCTGATCTGATTCTTACTCTTGGATAATCTAATCAGAGCAACTGAGGAAGTTTCAAGCAACGGCCTGCTAAACCTGAGACCATTCTCAAACAAGTAGCTATTTGTTATGTGAAGTGTGTGGACTCTGAACTGATTCTTGGCTCTGGGACAATCTAATCACAAATAAATCTGAGACCATTCTTGGAGGAGTAACTACTTGTTATGTAAAATGCCAGACCTACCAAAGGAGCAATCTGTGATCAAAATTAGACTCTGCCTGGGTCGCCTCATTTAACTGGTTTGGACTAGTCAGAGTGCAAAGGCATGAGTACACAAGGCTGGGGGGGCAGAGCCATGAAACAGTGTAGCCCTGCACAATGACCAGTATGAGGGTGACCCAGGTACGTCAGGTGATCTTGAGCCAACATTTCAATTGATGAGAAACAGTACAAGACTCAGGAGCTCCAAATACACAGGTGCGATAACTCTCCAGCAGCCAGAGACCAACCATCGCAGTTAAGGAGGACCCCACGGACACGTGGAGATCAGAACCATGAGGAATGCCTGGCCAGCGTAGTCTCCTTTCCCGGGTAATATCTTTACTCTTTATTGACAGTTCATGAAGTGCCAGGGGTACTAGTAGGCTGCACAAAGAGAGATAGAGTGTGAACCCACGAGCTTTTTAGTTGAAACAATGAAAGTTACTTGTCGGTAAATACAGATTCTCTGTGCCTCACTGATCATTATTACAATGGGTGATTCTTGTAACCACAGGACATGCCTGCCCTAGCACCTGAAGCCAGCTCCAGCGGTCTGGGCAGATGAGATCAACAGTGAGATCCAACAGCCAAAAAGGTGGTTCTGCAACACTTCGTGGAGAGTGAAGGACATGACAAGGCACAGAAGTCATGGTCATCCACTACAACCAAGGAAGACTCCAGCTGTGATGACTACTCATACCACTGGACCTGGACTTCCAAGGTCAAGAGAGCAGAACTGCCCCAGTACAAGGGCTATTCCACTTTAAAAACTCATTCACACAGGTTTTCTGTCATCATCATCAGACGGGATGGACAACCACAACCACCATCAAAGTGAGAGAAAGAAATACGGGTTTAGTTGATAATGGATAGTAAGTAGGTAATAACTTGAGCATCTACATTATGAAACTTACAGGATTTTAGCAGTAATCTGCAGTTTTAAAGTAGCTCATAGTGCAGAGAAACAAGTTGTCCAATAACCTACAAGAATTTACAATCCATGGGATATTCTTTTCACCACATATATTGCTCAATAATTTATATATTCCTTGGGTCACATGCATTAACCTGGTTGTCATTTTAGAAGCAAATTTTGGTCCATTAAAGCCAAAGTAAGTGCACCAGCAAAATGCCAGTCTACATCATTAACGTGTGAAGAGCCAAAAGGTCAAATTGAGAGATTTAAGAAAAAGCCTTAAGTGCTTAAGACTTCTGAACTTCAGGACATTTGTCTTATTACTCAGTTTGGAAATACTTCTGCAAAGTATGTCAATAAAGAAAATGTGACAGTTTATACAACCAGATATATTAAAACACCATAAATAGGCTAGCATTTGATGTGCTAGGAAGACAAAGGAATTTGTTAGAAATGCCCTTGAACTTTGGATTTTTCCCCAAAACTATAAGATATTAGAAAATACTTGCACTTTTACCAAGGAAATAAGTAAACCTGATGCTGGGTGTTACACTGAATCATAAAATTCACAGTCAGTTCTTGGTTTGCTGTAAGTTTGGAGATCTGAACCAGGCTGGCAGCAAGGAGACTAATTAGTCTCACTATCCCTTGTTAAAGAAGGAAATAGTTGTCTGTTTTTGCACTTCTGATCATTATCTGGTGACCCTGATGGGAGGTGGTCACGTGGACAGGATAAGCTTCAACTGTGGTTGCATATTCTTTATACCCAACAAAGAGGAGAAACTGATTTCCAAGATGCTTGAGTGGTGTTATGGAATAGAAACATAGAACATAGAAAATCTACAGCACATTACAGGTCCTTCAGCCCACAATGTTGTGTCGGCCATGTAACCTACTCTAAAAGCTGTCTAGAATTTCCCTACCACATAGCTCTCTATTTTTCTAACCTCCATGTACCTATCCAAGAGTCTCTTAAATGACCCTATTGTATTTTCCTCTACCACAGTCGCTGGCAGTGCATTGCACACACCCACCACTCTGTGTGAAGAACATACCTCTGACATCCCCCTTGTACCTACTTCCAAGTACCTTAAAACTATACCCCCTCGTGCTAGCCATTTCAGCCCTGGGAGGAAGCCTTTGGCTATCCACATAATCAATGCCTCTCATCTTATACACCGGTATTAGGTCACCTCTCATCCTCCATCGCTCCAAGGAGAAAAGGCCAAGTTCACTCAACCTATTCTCATAGGGCATGCTCTCCAATCCAGACAACATCCTTGTAAATCTCCTCTACACTCTCTCCATAGTATCCACATCATTCCTGTAATGAGGTGACCAGAACAGAACACGCAATATTTCAGAATGGAGAGAGAAATGCTTTGTTGGCTGCAGTATCTAAACTTGCCTCTTATTGCAGGATGCAAGGAGATTATCAGTTCTTGCAAACATATATCTTACTGTGTTTTATTTCTGCATGTACAGGTTGCTTCTTATTCTAGATCAGATTTCTTCCATCCAGACTGGGAATCATAAACCAGACCACCTTCAAGAAACAATTGCAATGCCAAAAATCATGTAAAAGATTAGAATGT
The DNA here is from genome assembly GCF_963921235.1 of Mobula hypostoma. Lineage (NCBI taxonomy): Eukaryota > Metazoa > Chordata > Chondrichthyes > Myliobatiformes > Myliobatidae > Mobula > Mobula hypostoma. The sequence continues at coordinate 112,793,572 of NC_086103.1, read as the reverse complement.
ATAACACTATCTTAACCAATCTATTCAGGAATCCATACTTAAATAGTCTCATTAATTGTGCAATGTTTATTCAGTTTCAGTCCTTTTGAAGTCAAACAAAGTGCATTTTTGTACCACCAAATAGATGAGTCGGTTGTCAAGGATGTGGTTTCGGGATACCTGGAGACATATGATAAAACAGACCGAAGTCAGCATGGAAAATCTTGACTGACTAATCTGTTAGAATTCTTTGAGGAAATATCAAGCACGATAGACAAAGGAGAATCAGTGGATATTGTGTCATTGTACTTTCAGAAGGCCTTTAACAAGGTGTCACATATGAGGCTGCTTAACAAGCTAAGAACTCGTGGTATTGCAGGAAAGATGTTAGCATGGATAGAGCATTGGCTGATTGGCAGGAGGCATAAAGTGGGAATAAAGGGAACCTTTTCTGATTGGCTGCCAGTGACTAGTGTATTCTGCAGGTGTAGGTGTTGAGACCACTTTTTTCATTGTATGTCAACGATTTGGGTGACGGAATTGATGGCTTTGTGGTCAAGTTTGCGGATGTTATGAAGATAGGTGGAGGGGCAGGTGGTGTTGAAGAAGCAAGGAGGCTGCAGAAGGACTGTGACATAAGGGGGGCACTGGGAGCGGACCCAAATGAAAGACACAGACAGTGAAGTTCTAGGAACAGGACTAGGTAAGTCAAGCAAGCAAGAGAAGTGGGGAAGAAATGATGCTGGCAAGACACAGGCCCTGGATGAGACTAGGATACAGGGCCCGGGCTAGGACTAGACTAGGGAAGTAGAACCTGGACAAGGACTCTGAGCCAGAGACTGGACAGGAACCCAGAACCTGTCCATGGAACACAGAGCTGGGACCCCTCCTTGGGAGCAGGACTTGGGGCCAAGACTCTACACAGAGTCAGGACCCCTCCTAGGGAGGAGGACATAGGGCCGGGACTCATACACAGAACACAAAGACAGACCTCACTCAAGGTACCGGCAAACGGCCAGACTTACCTAGTGAAGGCGTGGACACAGAGTCCGTTCCCAACACAAGGTAGCGGCAAACGGCCAGACCTACCTAGCAGAGGCGTGGAGACAAGCGAGGTAGCAGACAAGGGGCTACAGAAGGAAGGGGAAGGTAAGGGAAGAGTCCAGCAACTGAAGTTGAACCCAGAAGCCTTGGTCAAGGGAGAACAGGGAAGCAGAGCCTTGGTCGAGGGAGAACAGGATCGCAGAGCCTTGGTCGAGGGAGAACAGGGTCGCAGAGCCTTGGTCGAGGGAGAACAGGGTCGCAGAGCCTTGGTCGAGGGAGAACAGGGACGCAGAGCCTTGGTCGAGGGAGAACAGGACCTGGGGCCGGGGCTCTACACAGAGTCAGGACCCCTCCTAGGGAGCAGGACATAGGGCCGGGACTCATACACAGAACACTGAGAGACAGATCTTCACATAAGGTAGCGGCAAATGGCCGGACCTACCCAGCGGAGACGAGGGCACAAAGAGACAGATCCCAACACAAGGTAGCAGCAAACGGCCGGACCTACCTAGTGAAGGCATGGACACAGAGACAGTTCCCAACTCAAGGTAGCAACAAACGGCCGGACTTACCTAGTGAAGGCATGGACATAGAGACAGTTCCCAACTCAAGATAGCAACAAATGGCCGGACCTACCCAGCAGAGACGTGGAGCCAAGTGAGGTAGCAAGTAAGGCTTCAGGCGAGGCTTCAGGCGAAGGTAGGGGAAAGGAAGGGAAGTCCAGCAACTGAAGCTGAACCCATGAGCTGTTTATGTAGCCAGCCCAAAATGGGAATCATGTGTCTCAATTAAGGCACACAACGGGACAAGGGAAAACTGGAAAACCTGGAATAAGGGACGATGGACCGGAGCGTGAACCAGAATGCAGATGTCATGGACTGGACCATGATAGTAACCCCCCCCCCACCCATGGGAGCCTCCTAGTGACCGAACAGGCTTTCCAGGACTAAGGACTACATGGGCGGGTGGGAGGGTATTTAACAGAAGGGAAACCCAGGTGGCAAGAATAAAACAACAGTGTCTGTGTCGCTGGGTCCATATTTGGCCATAAGGGGGTGCTGGGAGCATACCCAAATGCAAGACACAGACACTGATGTACTAGGAACAGGACCAGGTGAGTCAAGCAAGCAAGGGAAGTGGGGAAGAAATGACGCTGGACAAGACACAGGCCCTGGATGAGGCAAGGATAAAGGGCCTGGGCTACAACTAGACAAGGGAAGCAGGACGTGGACGAGGAACTAGGAACCTGGACAAGGACTCCAAGCCAGAGACTGGATAGGGACCCAAAACCTGGGTTGACTCAGGCTCGGACCCAGGATCTAGGCGAGGACAAGACGTGGCTACAGGACAAGGAGTGGCAACAGGACTGGACGTGAGACTCCTGGACAGGACGAGGGAACCCCAGCACCGGGCTGGGCGAGGTACTCCTGGGCTGGCCGAGGCACGTGGACAGGATGAGAACACGAAGCCTTGACTTGGTCAAGGGAGAACAGGAACATGGAATACAGAGCTGGGACCCCTCCTTGGGAACAGGACTTGGGGCCAGGGCTCTACACAGAGTCAGGACCCCTCCTACAGAGCAGGATGTAGGGACGGGCCTCATACACAGAACACTGAGAGACTGATCTCCACTCAAGGTAGCGGCAAATGGCCGGTCCTACCCAGCGGAGTTGAGGGCACAAAGAGACGGTTCCCAACACAAGGTAGCGGCAAACGGCCAGACCTACCTAGTGAAGGCATGGACACAGAGACAGTTCCCAACACAAGTGGCCGGACTTACCTAGCAGAGGCATGGAGCCAAGCGAGTTAGAAGGCAAGGCTTCAGGCAGGGGCTTCAGCCGAGGCTTCAGGCGAAGGTAGCAGACGAGGCTTCAGGTGAAGGCAGCACTCAAGGGTTACAGAAGGAAGGGAAGGTAAGGGAACAGTCCAGCAACTGAAGCTGAACCCATGAGCTGTTTATGTAGCCAGCCCAAAATGGGAATCATGTGCCTCAATTATGGCACACAACAGGACAAGGGAAAACTGGAAAACCAGGAATGAGGAGCATGGACAGGACCGTGAACTGGAATGTGGACCTCATGGACCGGACCATGACACTTTGACAGAATAGGAGAATGGCAAAGAAGTAGCAAATGGAATGCAGTGTTGAGAAGTGTATAGTCATGCACTTTGGTAGAAGGAATAAAAGTGTGGACTATTTTATAAACTGCAGTCTCATGTGTCTCTTTCATTTACACCTCCTTCTTAGATGTATTTGGTTTATTTCTTTCTGGAACAGATATTGAATGTGGCTGAACACTTATTAGAACTTCTCCCCATGTTACTGATATCTCATTTTGAATATCTTATTTTCCCAAATTCATTTCTCAATTTCCTGCTGAAAGATGAAGTATCCTATCGGGGTGCAAGGATGATGCTGGTACCATTGAGAAGGAAAATCTCAACAACCAAGAAAGTTTCCATTACACGTTCTGTGAGGAAGGCTTTCAAAGTTCAAAGTTTAAATAAATATATTATCAAAGTACATACATGTCACCATTCAGTATATTACCCTGAGATTCATTTTCTAGTAGGCTTTCATAGTCGTACAAAAAATACAATAGAATCAATGTAAAACTACACATAAGACTGACAAGCAACAAATGTGGTATAAGAAGACAAACTATGCTATAAGTTATAAATATATAAGAGATATAAAGTTATAAATAAATAAAAGATCTCACTTTTCCCAACACATATACATCAGTACAAAACAAGTGAGTTCTTATCTCCAACTTTGTGAACACTCATAGCAAGAAATGTACAAATTCTTGAACTCCTGGTGGCAATACTAAATGTGAAATGTAGACTTTTGGAGTATGAGTAGTTGTGGCTACATCGGACTCTGCAAAACAATAGTTAACCACCCTTGGAAGTAGTTCTACAAAGTAAGCACAAATGACTAATTAAAACAATTCATACAGTATACTTGTCATCTCAATAATCGGTTGTCACTCTCTATTTCAATCCTATTTCATATGGTGGCCTTGAAAATATTTAATAATCATCAAGTTCACATCAATCACTAGACACCTTGTTGTGTCATGGTCTTGTAATGCATAACACACTAACTGTGAAACAAAAGCATCAATTGCAAATCAAATATTCTCATAGCTGAAAGATCTCCAACCTGTTGTTCCTTAAACTTGTTTCTCTTTCCACAGGTGCTACTTCATCAGCTGAGTGCTTCTGTTTATATTCCTGTGGCTAGTGTGGCAATGGCTTGCAAAATAGGTCATGTCAGGCTACCGTGATTGGACGTGCAAAGAACTCACCTTTCCCCACACATATACATCAGTACAAACCAAATTGGAGTTCCTGTAGTCCGGTTTCTCAGCCTAATAGTTGTATCATCAATGATTGTCATATCTAGTGTACAAAGTTGCAGAATGGTACATGTTCAGACAAACAAAAATGGGCCAATTTTCCTGTACTTAACCAATTTTCCATGAGTGGAAGAGTTAGAAGCAAATGAGGATGTATAGCACTGATGTCTAGTCTATGATGCCCATGGTAGTAAAGCTTTACTTGGTAAAGGTAGCAACACCAATGTGACCCTCTTTTGGAATGATAATCCGTTACTGATAAAATAACTTGAGAGAGAGAGAGAGAGAATGGGGGGGGGGGGAGAGAGGGAGAGAGAGAGAGTGAGGAGAGAGGGGGGAGAGAGAGCAGAGAGGGAGAGAGAGAAGAGAAAGAGTAGGAAGAGAGAGAGAGGAGAGAGAGGGGGAGAGAGAGGAGGGGAGAGAGAAAGAGTGAGTAGAGAGAAATAGAGGAGAGAGGGGGGAGAGAGAGCAGTGAGGGAGAGAGAGAGGAGAAAGAGTAGGAAGAGAGAGAGAGGAGAGAGGGGGGAGAGAGAGAGAGAGAGAGAAAGAAAAAAAATGTTTGAAACCATAGAGTGTTAAGTTGATTTGGAGAGCAGTGTAAACCTGGTAATTATGATTTGTTTTGCCATGAAATTTCAATTGACTCACACCAAATTCATAGGCTAATTATTACATTTACAAAGTTTGTAGATCATAAGACATAGGAGCAGAATTAAGCCATTCAGCCCATCAAGGCTGCTCCACCATTCCATCATGGCTGATCCTGGATCCCACTCAACCCCATACTCCTGCCTTCTTGCCATATCCTTTGATGACCTGACCGATCAGGAAACTATCAACTTCTGCATTAAATATACCCATGACTCGGCCTCCACCACAGTGTGGCAGAGCATTTCACTAATCTCTGGCTAAAGGGTTGCCTTTCAATTTTGCAGCTGTACCTTCTAGTTTTGGATACCCCCATCATACAAAACATCCTCTCCACATCCACCCTATCTAGTTCTTCCAACATTCCGTAGGCTTCAATGAGATCCCCCCCCCCCCAACCCTCTGCATTCTTCTAAATTCCAGTGAGTACAGGCCCAAAGCTGCAACCACTCCTTATATCTTAACCCGTTCATTCCAGGAATCCTCCTCATGAACCTCCTCTGGACTCTCTCCAATGGCAACACATCCTTTCTGAGACCTAAAACTGTTGACAATACTCTAAGTGCTGCCTGACTAGTGTTTTATAGCTTCAACATCTCTCCTTGCTTTTATATTCTATTTTCCTTGAAATAAATGTCAACATTACATTTGCCTTCTTTACCACAGACTCAACCTGTGAATTAACCTTCTGGGTGTCTTACACAAGGACTCCTATGTCCCTCTCCATCTCTGATGTTTGAACTTTCTCTCCATTTAGATAATAGTCTGCACTATTGTTCCTTTTACCAAAATGCATTATCGTGTATTTCCCAACACTGTATTCCATCTGCTACTGTTTTGCCCATTTTTCCAATTTGTCTAAGTCTTGCTGCAATCGTATTACTTCCTTGGCATTACCTACCCTTTCACCTATCATCATATCACCCGCAAACTTTGCCACAAAGCTATCAATTCTATTATCTAAATCATTGACAAACAACGTGAGAAGTAGTGGTCCCAATATTAACCTTAAGGAACACCACTAGTCACTGGCAGCCAACCAGAAAAGGCCCCCTTTATTCCTGGCTGTCTGCCATTCCTCTATCATTGCCAGTATCTTTCCTGTAACTCCATAGGATTTTATCTTGTTAAGCAGCCTCATGTGTGGCACCTTATCAAATTCCTTCTGAAAATCCAAGTGAATGACATCCACTGCCTCTCTTTTGTCCACCCTGCTTGTTACTTCCTCAAAGAACTCTAACAGATTTGTCAGGCAAGACTTCCCTTTACAGAAACCACGCAGACTTCAACTTATTTTCTCATTAGTCTCCAAGTACCCCAAAACCTCATCCTTAATAATAGACTCCAACAATTTCCCAAACACTGAGGTTAGGCTAACTGGCCTATAACTTCCTTTCTTTTGCCTCCCTCCTTTCTTAAAGAGTGGAGTGATATTTGCAATTTTCCAGTCCTTGGGACCATGCAAGAATCAAGTGATTCTTGAAAGCTCATGACCAATGCATACATTGTCTCTTCAGCAACCTCTCTCAAAACTCTGGGATGTAGTCCATCTGGTCCAGCTGACTTGTCCACCTTAAGACCTTTGAGTCTTAAAGGGTGGGCATTGCTTTGTAATAGCAATGTCACTCACTTCTGCTCCCTGACACTCACGGACCTCTAGCACACTGCTAGTGTCTTCCACAGTAAAAACAGATGCAAAGTACTTAATAAGTTCATCTGCTATTTCCTTGTCCCCCATTACTACCTCACCAGCATCATTTTCCAGTGGTCCAATATGAACTCTCACCTCCCTTTTACTCTTTTCTGGATCATAAAAAGCTTCAGAATAAATCACAAGGAAAAATTTATGTTTTATCACTCTGGATTGATTTCAAGTTAGTACCACAAAGACCCAGCCTTGGTGGAAAATCATAAAGACAAGAGATTTTCCTGGAAATCCAGATTTATACACATAAAATAATTTAAAATGAATGCTTGAGGAACTCAGCAGGTCAGGCAGCATCTAGTGAGAGGAATAAAATGTTGAGGTTTCGGGCTGAGACCCTTCATCAGAACTGATTGGTGGAAAATCCAGCTGTTGAGTAAGCTTTCAGACATACTGGCCCAGGGACAGGGGTGTACTAATGGATGCAGCAGAATGTGTGACAGTCCCACTCCTCTGCTCCATTCTCAGGGCCAGAGCCAACTACATCTTTCCCCTTCAAGCATTTATCCAATTTCTTACCGAAATCAATTGTTGAATCTGTTTGCACCATCCTGCAGAAATAGTTTTTAGAACATAGAATAGTACAGCACAGTACAGGCCCTTCAGCCCTCAATGTTGTGCCAACCCTCAAACCCTGCCTCCCATATAAGCCCCCACCTTAGATTCCTCCATATACCTGTCTAGTTGTCTCTTAAACTTCACTAGTGTATCTGCCTCCACCCTGACTCAGGCAGTGCATTCCATGCACCAACCACTCTCTGAGTAAAAAATCTTCCTCTAATATCCCCCTTGAACTTCCCACCCCTTACCTTAAAGCCATGTCCTCTTGTATTGAGCAGTGGTGCCCTGGGGAAGAGGCGCTGGCTATCCACTCTATCTATTCCTCTTATTATCTTGTATACCTCTATCATGCCTCCTCTCATCCTCCTTCTCTCCAAAGAGTAAAGCCCTAGCTCCCTTAATCTCTGATCATAATGCATACTTTCTAAACCAGGCAGCATCCTGGTAAATCTCCTCTGTACCCTTTCCAATGCTTCCACATCCTTCCTATAGTGAGGTGACCAGAACTGGACACAGTACTGCAAGTGTGGCCTAACCAGAGTTTTATAGAGCTGCATCATTACGTCGCAACTCTTAAACTCTATCCCTCGACTTATGAAAGCTAACACCCCATAAGCTTTCTTAACTACCCTATCCACCTGTGAGGCAACTTTCAGGGATCTGTGGACATGTACCCCGAGATCCCTCTGCTCCTCCACACTACCAAATATCCTGCCATTTGCTTTGTACTCTGCCTTGGAGTTTGTCCTTCCAAAGTGTACTACCTCACACTTCTCCAGGCTGAACTCCATCTGCCACTTCTCAGCCCACTTCTGCATCCTATCAATGTCTCTCTGCAATCTTTGACAATCCTCTACACTATCTACAACACCACCAACCTTTGTGTCATCTGCAAACTTGCCAACCCACCCTTCTACCCCATCATCCCGGTCGTTAATAAAAATCACGAAAAGTAGAGGTCCCGGAACAGATCCTTGTGGGACACCACTAGTCACAATCCTCCAATCTGAGTGTACTCCCTCCACCACCACCCTCTGCCTTCTGCAGGCAAGTCAATTCTGAATCCACCTGGCCAAACTTCCCTGGATCCCATGCCTTCTAACTTTCTGAATAAATCTACCATGTGGAACCTTGTCAAATGCCTTACTAAAATCCATATAGATCACATCCACTGCACTACCCTCATCTATATGCCTGGTCACCTCCTCAAAGAACTCTATCAGGCTTGTTAGACACGATCTGCCCTTCACAAAGCCATGCTGACTGTCCCTGATCAGCCCATGATTCTCTAAGTGCCTATAGATCCTATCTCTAAGAATCTTTTCCAACAGCTTTTCCACCACAGACGTAAGGCTCATTGGTCTATAATTACCCGGACTATTCCTACTACCTTTTTTGGACAAGGGGACAACATTCACCTCCCTCCAATCCTCCGGTACCATTCCCATGGACAATGAGGACATAAAGATTCTAGCCAGAGGCTCAGCAATCTCCTCCCTTGCCTCGTGGAGCAGCCTGGGGAATATTCCATCAGGCCCCGGGGACTTATCTGTCCTAACGTATTTTAACAACTCCAACACCTCCTCTCCCTTAATATCAACATGCTCCAGAATATCAACCTCACTCATATTGTCCTCACCATCATCAAGTTCCCTCTCATTGGTGAATACCGAAGAGAAGTATTCATTGAGGACCTCGCTCACTTCCACAGCCTCCAAGCACATCTTCCCACCTTTATCTCTAATCGGTCCTACCTTCACTCTTGTCATCCTTTTTTTCTTCACATAATTGAAGAATGCCTTGGGGTTTTCCTTTACCCTACCTGCCAAGGCCTTCTCATGCCCCTTCTTGCTCTTCCCAGCCCCTTCTTAAGCTCCTTTCTTGCTTCCCTATATTCCTCAATAGACCCATCGGATCCTTGCTTCCTAAACCTCATGTATGCTGCCTTCTTCCACCTGACTAGATTTTCCACCTCACTTGTCACCCATGGTTCCTTCACCCTACCATTCTTTATCTTCCTCACCGGGACAAATTTATCCCTTACATCCCGCAAGAGATCTCTTAACATCGACCACATGTCCATAGTACATTTCCCTGCAAAAACATCATCCCAATTCACACCCGCAAGTTCTAGCCTTATAGCCTCATAATTTGCCTTTCCCCAATTAAAAATTTTCCTGTCCTCTTTGATTCTATCCTTTTCCATGATAATTATAAGGGCCAGGGAGCGGTGGTCACTGTCCCCCAGATACTCACCCACTGAGAGATCTATGACCTGACCCGGTTCATTACCTAGTACTGGATCTAGTATGGCATTCCCCCTGGTCGGCCTGTCCACATACTGTGACAGGAATCCATCCTGGACACACTTAACAAACTCTGCCCCATCTAAACCCTTGGAACTAATCAGGTGCCAATCAATATTAGGGAAGTTAAAGTCACCCATGATAACAACCCTGTTATTTTTGCACCTTTCCAAAATCTGCCTCCCAATCTGCCCCTCTGTATCTCTGCTGCTACCAGGAGGCCTATAGAATACCCCCAGTAGAGTAACTGCTCCCTTCCTGTTCCTGACTTCCACCCATACTGACTCAAAAGAGGATCCTGCTACATTACCCACCCTTTCTGTAGCTGTAATAGTATCCCTGACCAGTAATGCCACCCCTCCTCCCCTTTTTCCACCCTCTCTATCTCTTTTAAAGCACTGAAATTCAGGAATATTGAGAATCCATTCCTGCCCTGGTGCCAGCCAAGTCTCTGTTATGGCCACTACATCATAATTCCATGTATGTATCCAAGCTCTCAGTTCATCACCTTTGTTCCTGATGCTTCTTGCATTGAGGTACACATATTTCAGCCCTCCTACCTTACTGTCTTTACACCGTTTATTCTGCTTCCCTTTCCTCAAAGCCTCTCTGTATGTTAGATCTGGCTTTACTCCATGCACTTCTTTCACTGCCCTATTGCTCTGGGTCCCATCCCCCTCGCAAATTAGTTTAAACCCTCCTGAACCATGCTAGCAAACCTACCTGCAAGGATATTGCTCCCCCTCGAGTTCAGGTGCAGCCCATCCAATCTGTACAGGTCCCACCTTCCCCAGAAGAGATCCCAATGATTGAAAAATCTAAAACCCTGCTCCCTGCACCAACTCCTCAGCCACGCATTCAACTGCTTAACTTACTCTTGCAAGTATTTAATGGATTTCAAGCTCCTCAAAGAGGTGACTAATCTTTTCAATGGAGAGCACGGAAAACATTCCAGTGACCAAAAAATATTTGCGCAGAAATGCATGCCTGAATAAAAGCTCTAAACACATTCTGAAAGTGCATAAATCTCGGAAAGCAGCTACTATTTATCGACTGCCTGGCAGCCTCCATTTGGAGCGATGTCTTACAGCTAGCATTCAAACTTTTGTTCCATTTCTATCTTTGTAGGCCAATAAAAATGTAGGCCACATTTTACCTCATTTCATAAAAGTTTGTAAGCATCACCAGAGCTATACACACTCCAAGACAGGAGGATATACCAACAGTGGATGGAAAGATAATGAAGATCCAAAAAATCAAGAGATTCTGCAGATGCTGAAAATCCAGAGTAACACAGACAAGGTGACAAGATGAACTGAGTATGTCAGGTTGTATATATGGAAGGGAATAAACAGTTGAAACTTCGGGCCAAGACCTTTCATCAAGGCTGATGAAGGATCTCAGCCGGAAGCATCAACTGATTATTGCTTTCCATAGATACTGTCTGATCAGCGGAGTTCCTTTAGCATTTTGTATGTGTTACAATGAAGCTCCAATGTTGGAGCCAGAGAAGGAGCTGAACCATAGCCAGTGCAACCTCCTTTGATAAACCCCTATACTCTCTCTTAATACAGTAAGCCCAAGAAATTCATGTTATTGTGGCTACACATTTTTAGAAATAAAATTAATGGAAGAGAAATTATGGTTGGAAACCCCAAGTTTCCCAATGTTTGCACACAAATTTGGTGGCACCAAAAAAGAGCTTCTATAAAATGTGTACCAGCACTCCAGTACTCATAATGCAATCTAATAGGAAATCATTGCTGGGCAGTTCACTCAGAGTGAACTGTCTTTTGAGCAAATACTTGCTATTGTGCATGCTTTAATTTTGCTCCAATTTAATGTTCATTGTCACTTGCTTGCATGTGCTGATGAGTTGAAGTGCTTTCACTTAGTTCTTGTGTTTTTTTAATCCTTCAATTCTGTAGTTACAGAGGGCTGAAAAGTACCATTATAAATGTACATTCATTCTCTAAATTGATGGTTAATGACATTTAATGATAACATTTTAGATAAAATGCCTGAGCATTTTATTAGCCTCAGGCTCATTTTTTCAAACAGAGGGAAAGTTTGCTCCAGTATTACAGCACACATAAAACATCTGAGTTAAAGTATAGACTACTGCAGACCTTTCCTTATACAGCTTCTTTTAATTTCTTCTCACTCTAAATTTTCCTCCTTAAGTAGTAACATCAGAATTTGTGTTATGTGATACAATGCCAATATTTTCACGCTATCACAGTCTGGCTTGTACCACCATGACAGAAAAAAAACTTTGAAAAGACGAAGTTTTGCCCTGATAATGAAAGTCCATAACTTTCTCATATGATAAAAATGTGCATTCCTTTTTGTAAGGCTTTGATGTTTTATGCTGAATTAGAGAGGCCAAGGAAGCTTACTGCCCTCGTACTGTAAAACTGAATTAAACCATGCTGTGCATGTAACTATTTTGGAGCCAGCTGTGATTTGTGATCCCAATGCAAATATGTATACACACTTCCAACGCATTTCTTGCTGCTTCTCTTCTTTTTTAATGTAGTAAGCTTTAGTTTGTAGATAAATAGCATGCAGCTATAAAGCAACATACATCAAAGTTGCTGGTGAACGCAGCAGGCCAAGCAGCATCTATAGGAAGAGGCGCAGTCGACGTTTCAGGCCGAGACCCTTCGTCAGGACTAACTGAAGGAAGAGTGAGTAAGGGATTTGAAAGCTGGAGGGGGAGGGGGAGATCCAAAATGATAGGAGAAGACAGGAGGGGGAGGGATAGAGCCGAGAGCTGGACAGGTGATAGGCAAAAGGGGATACAAGAGGATCATGGGACAGGAGGTCCAGGAAGAAAGACAAGGGGGGGGGTGACCCAGAGGATGGGCAAGAGGTATATTCAGAGGGACAGAGGGAGAAAAAGGAGAGTGAGAGAAAGAATGTGTGCATAAAAATGAGTAACAGTTGGGGTACGAGGGTGAGGTGGGGCCTTAGCGGAAGTTAGAGAAGTCAATGTTCATGCCATCAGGTTGGAGGCTACCCAGACGGAATATAAGGTGTTGTTCCTCCAACCTGAGTGTGGCTTCATCTTTACAGTAGAGGAGGCCGTGGATAGACATGTCAGAATGGGAATGGGATGTGGAATTAAAATGTGTGGCCACTGGGAGATCCTGCTTTCTCTGGCGGACAGAGCGTAGATGTTCAGCAAAGCGGTCTCCCAGTCTGCGTCGGGTCTCACCAATATATAAAAGGCCACATCGGGAGCACCGGACACAGTATATCATCCCAGTCGACTCACAGGTGAAGTGATGCCTCACCTGGAAGGACTGTTTGGGGCCCTGAATGGTGGTAAGGGAGGAAGTGTAAGGGCATGTGTAGCACTTGTTCCGCTTACACGGATAAGTGCCAGGAGAGAGATCAGTGGGGAGGGATGGGGGGGACGAATGGACAAGGGAGTTGTGTAGGGAGCGATCCCTGCGGAATGCAGAGAGAGACGGGGAGGGAAAGATGTGCTTAGTGGTGGGATCCTGTTGGAGGTGGCGGAAGTTACGGAGAATAATATGTTGGACCCGAAGGCTGGTGGGGTGGTAGGTGAGGACCAGGGGAACCCTATTCCTAGTGGGGTGGTGGGAGGATGGAGTGAGAGCAGATGTACGTGAAATGAGGGAGATGCGTTTAAGAGCAGAGTTGATAGTGGAGGAAGGGAAGCCCCTTTCTTTAAAAAATGAAGACATCTCCCTCGTCCTAGAATGAAAAGCCTCATCCTGAGAGCAGATGCGGCGGAGACGGAGGAATTGCGAGAAGGGGATGGCGTTTTTGCAAGAGACAGGGTGAGTAGAGGAATAGTCCAGATAGCTGTGAGAGTCAGTAGGCTTATAGTAGACATCAGTGGATAAGCTGTCTCCAGAGACAGAGACAGAAAGATCTAGAATGGGGAGGGAGGTGTCGGAAATGGACCAGGTAAACTTGAGGGCAGGGTGAAAGTTGGAGGCAAAGTTAATAAAGTCAACGAGTTCTGCATGCGTGCAGGAAGCAGCGCCAATGCAGTCGTCGATGTAGCGAAGGAAAAGTGGGGGACAGATACCAGAATAGGCACGGAACATAGATTGTTCCACAAACCCAACAAAAAGGCAGGCATAGCTAGGACCCATACGGGTGCCCATAGCTACACCTTTAGTTTGGAGAAAATGGGAGGAGCAAAAGGAGAAATTATTAAGAGTAAGGACTAATTCCACTAGATGGAGCAGAGTGGTGGTAGAGGGGAACTGATTAGGTCTGGAATCCAAAAAGAAGCGTAGAGCTTTGAGACCTTCCTGATGGGGGATGGAAGTATATAAGGACTAGACATCCATGGTGAAAATAAAGCGGTGGGGGCCAGGGAACTTAAAATCATCGAAAAGTTTAAGAGCGTGAGAAGTGTCACGAACATAGGTCAGAAGGGATTGAACAAGGGGTGATAAAACAGTCTCGAGGTATGCAGAAACGAGTTCGGTGGGGCAGGAGCAAGCTGAGACAATAGGTCGGCCAGGACAGGCAGGTTTGTGGATCTTGGGTAGGAGGTAGAAACGGGAAGTGCGGGGTGTGGGAACTATAAGGTTGGTAGCAGTGGATGGGAGATCCCCTGAGCGGATAAAGTCGTTGCTAGTGTGGGAGACAATGGCCTGGTGCTCCTTGGTGGGGTCACGATCGAGGGGTAAATAAGAGGAGGTATCCGCGAGTTGTCGCTGTGCCTCGGCAAGGTAGAGGTCAGTACGCCAGACTACAACAGCACCCCCCTTATCAGCGGGTTTAATAATAAGGTTAGGATTAGTGCGGAGGGAGTGGAGAGCAGAGCGTTCCGAAGGAGTGAGGTTGGAATGGGGACAAGGTGAGGTGAAGTCGAGACGGTTGATGTCCCGTCGGCAGTTGGCAATAAAGAGATCCAGAGCAGGCAGAAGACCAGAGCGGGGTGTCCATGAAGAAGAGGAGGGTTGAAGACGGGAGAAGGGGTCATCGGTGGGGGTGGAAGAGTCCTTGACGAAGAAGTAGGCTCGGAGACGGAGACGGCGGAAGAAAAGTTCCGCATCATGGCGAACACGGAACTCACTGAGGTGTGGGCGAAGGGGGACAAAGGTGAGGCCCTTACTGAGAACAGAGCGTTCTGCCTCCGACAGTTGAAGGTCGGAGGGGATGGTAAAGACCCGGCACGGATGAGAGCTGGGATCAGAGGGGGGAGGGGGGAGGCTGGGTGTGTCAATGGAGAGGGGAGGGTTGGGGTGAGAGGAAGATGGAGCCTCTGAGGGCCCAGGAGCTGACGGTGGGATCTGAGGGAGACGGGATTGCAGAGTATTAGTGGGGGAAGGGGAGACGGGAGTCACAACAGCAGCACATAAAGACCCGGCCTGGAGTTCAGGGCTGGAATCTTGAGAGCTGGGATCAGAGGGGGGAGGGGGGAGGCTGGGGGTGTCAGTGGAGAGGGGAGGGTTGGGGTGAGAGGAAGATGGAGCCTCTGAGGGCCCAGGAGTTGACGGTGGGATCTGAGGGAGACGGGATTGCAGAGTATTGGTGGGGGAAGGGGAGACGGGAGTCACAACAGCAGCACATAAAGACCCGGCCTGGAGTTCAAGGCTGGAGTCGCAGTTGGTGGTTGCGCAATCGCTGTTAAGGTGCAGCTATGAAGTTTGTTTTCACTAATTGACCTCTTTAAAGACACTTCAACTATTAAAACCTGCAGCTTCTGGAAGTCATATCAAATCATTGTATTATAATTTGCTGCAAGGGAGGTTTAACTGGGCAGTGAGCAATCACCTTGGTTCACTGATTCAACCTGAGTATCTTTGTAAATGGGATAGAGAGGGGCAGGAAAATCTAGAACATCAGCCAAATCAGGAAAACATCCCAATTGAACTGAACCAATGCTGAATGGAGGTCACCTGGGAAATCAATGCCAGTGCTGATTCGAATGGTAATTTCACCATCGTTGACTGGGCCCACTAGAGATTTCCGTATCAATGACTGTCTTTGCTGATAGGTGACACCTGTGGAATAGAAGTTGTCCCAAATTTTTCAGGGTCATGACATAGGCATTTATTGTAGGGGGCCACGCTATATAGTTGGCAAGTTGCTGGAGGTTCTTTCTCACTGCCCAGTAAAGGTTCAGAAGTTAAACAAGTTGAAGTCTTCATCCATAATATCTCAGGTAAGGGGAAGAGTATCATGTAGGGAAGTATCAGGAATTTGCTTGAAAGCAAATCAATTCCATTGCAAAATTAATCAACTACACAATGCAAAGCATATTGGAAAGAAGAGCAAAGGGCATTTTTACACATAAATTAAGTGAAGATGCTGGTGATCTAGTTAGTCATATGTTACACTAAAGACATCATTCACACTTACACCAAAGAAATGATCAAGGTTTCAAAGATATGTGAAGTAAAAAGTTGGTTGGTTTCTGTAGACTATTCACACTGTCAGCATTCTACGTCAGTATACATTGAAGACAAGAGAGCGCGTATGGAAATTGCCACTGCTGCTGCAGGATGGGTGATGTTTAAACACCACTGGCCATGTTAGGCGTGCGTACGCCAAAGGAGGGATCCAAGGTGACAAAGATATGGAAAGTAAGAAAGTCAATAAGTAAATATCAATCCTGCCTTCTCATAGTTCCAGACCAAGGATCTAATTTGTTAGGCAAGAACAGGCTTTCAAACATTAGGGAGAGATGAAATTTATGAGGTACTGTCTGAATTAGCTGTGCTGAACCAATGTCCTGAGTTGTTTCGTGATGAATTTGGAAGTATTCAAGTTATGGAAGCCAAGATTCACCTGTAGGTTACAGTTCAGTTCCTCATAGATCAAGCTGTGCTTTACAGTCTGAAAGAACTCTTATGGAGAGCTGGAAAAATAAGGAAAGAAAACATACGCAGCCTGGATGGGAAGGACAATGTGAACAACAGGAATTCTGCAGATGCTGGAAATTCAAGCAACACACATCAAAGTTGCTGGTGAACACAGCAGGCCAGGCAGCATCTCTAGGAAGAGGTGCAGTCGACGTTTCAGGCCGAGACCCTTCATCAGGACTAACTGAAGGAAGAGTGAGTAAGGGATTTGAAAGTTGGAGGCGGAGGGGGAGATCCAAAATGATAGGAGAAGACAGGAGGGGGAGGGATAGAGCCAAGAGCTGGACAGGTGATAGGCAAAAGGGGATACGAGAGGATCATGGGACAGGAGGTCCTGGAAGAAAGACAAGGGGGGGGACCCAGAGGATGGGCAAGAGGTATATTCAGAGGGACAGAGGGAGAAAAAGGAGAGTGAGAGAAAGAATGTGTGCATAAAAATGAGTAACAGATGGGGTACAAGGGGGAGGTGGGGCCTTAGCGGAAGTTAGAAGTCGATGTTCATGCCATCAGGCTGGAGGCTACCCAGACGGAATATAAGGTGTTGTTCCTCCAACCTGAGTGTGGCTTCATCTTTACAGTAGAGGAGGCCGTGGATAGACATGTCAGAATGGGAATGGGATGTGGAATTAAAATGTGTGGCCACTGGGAGATCCTGCTTTCTCTGGCGGACAGAGCGTAGATGTTCAGCAAAGCGGTCTCCCAGTCTGCGTTGGGTCTCACCAATATATAAAAGGCCACATCGGGAGCACCGGACACAGTATATCACCCCAGTCGACTCACAGGTGAAGTGTTGGAAGGACTGTTTGGGGCCCTGAATGGTGGTAAGGGAGGAAGTGTAAGGGCATGTGTAGCACTTGTTCCGCTTACACAGATAAGTGCCAGGAGAGAGATCAGTGGGGAGGGATGGGGGGGACGAATGGACAAGGGAGTTGTGTAGGGAGCGATCCCTGCAGAATGCAGAGAAAGGCGGGGAGGGAAAGATGTGCTTAGTGGTGGGATCCTGTTGGAGGTGGCGGAAGTTACGGAGAATAATATGTTGGACCCGGAGGCTGGTCGGGTGATAGGTGAGGACCAGAGGAACCTTATTCCTAGTGGGGTGGTGGGAGGATGGAGTGAGAGCAGATGTACGTGAAATGGGGGAGATGCGTTTAAGAGCAGAGTTGATAGTGGAGGAAGGGAAGGGAAGTTTAAGAGCAGAGTTGATAGTGGAGGAAGGAACAACACCTTATATTCCGTCTGGGTAGCCTCCAACCTGATGGCATGAACATCGACTTCTCTAACTTCCGCTAAGGCCCCACCTCCACCTCGTACCCCATCTGTTACTCATTTTTATGCACACATTCTTTCTCTCACTCTCCTTTTTCTCCCTCTGTCCCTTTGAATATACCTCTTGCCCATCCTCTGGGTCACCCCCCTTGTCTTTCTTCCCGGACCTCCTGTCCCATGATCCTCTCGTATCCCCTTTTGCCTATCACTTGTCCAGCTCTCGGCTCTATCCCTCCCCCTCCTGTCTTCTCATATCATTTTGGATCTCCCCCTCCCCCTTCAACTTTCAAATCCCTTACTCACTCTTCCTTCAGTTAGTCCTGACGAAGGGTCTCGGCCTGAAACGTCGACTGCACCTCTTCCTGGAGATGCTGCCTGGCCTGCTGCGTTCACCAGCAACTTTGATGAGGACAATGTGAAGCTGTCATCTTGCTACCGTATCACAGGAAAAATATATGAGTGCAGTATTCACAATAGTGTAGTTCCTTTGCGCAAAGAGAAGCATACTGTGTTGCCCTTAAGGCATTTACTTGACTTTGTTGGGTCTACGCTTTAAATGATTTGTTTATAACTATTTTCTAGTTAAAGGTTGATAACTATGTTACAGTTTAACAAAGGTAAATTCATTGTCTATGGTATATCGTGGCATGTGATGACGTCACCTCCGGTTTCGCCACGTGTTATGTGTAACCTCCGATTCGGGAAGGTGTGAAGGTGGTGCCATGCGTTCAGCATGATCGTGAAGAGCTCCGTGTCTACCCACAAAGAAACATTATAGAAGCAACACCGTAAGTTCCTGTGAAGGTATTTGAAGTCAAGATATTAACACAGTTTCTGTTAAAGGAAGCAGTAGTTAGGGCAGCGCACATGTCAGCTTTTCAATTTCAAACGCGGGGTGGGGTCGGGCCCAGCGACGGTTTGACGCAACCCTCTCGCTCCCTACTCAGGGCGGCTGGAGACACTCGCTAAAAGAAGGGAGCGCGCGTATTCTCCAGAATGAAACAGACGCTGTACCTGTTTGTATTTTTTTATCAACATTTTTCACAATACGATGTTAATGTGGAAGAGTGAACAGTAAATGGTTAACCTTACTATGACTCTGTCTTCATTGGCTCCGGTTTAACTTGGTGTTTAGTCAGAGTTTCAACACACTGCACGAGAACACTACACATACATAGCACACAAGTCAACAATGATTGCCATTTAGCTACACAACATTAATGTTCACTTTTCCCTTTGTTTGGCATAGCAAGGCTGTGAATAATCAAGGACTCTTGGAGCAAGTAAGAGAATGTCACGAAGACTGATCAACTGGAGCAACAACTGGTCCAGAAACTGGCTGAAGATTATTAAAGTCAGTAAAACTGTTGAAGGGTGAAGTAGCTAATTTTTCACATTTCTAAGAATTGCATTGTCTGCCTATGCATATAGTTTATGTTTCAGTCACTCTTTATGTGCCGTGTCCTATGGGTGATCATGGTCTTTCCATGACTATGATCGTTCTTTGCAAATATTTGCTCATACGATCATCCAAC
This sequence comes from Mobula hypostoma, assembly GCF_963921235.1. NCBI lineage: Eukaryota > Metazoa > Chordata > Chondrichthyes > Myliobatiformes > Myliobatidae > Mobula > Mobula hypostoma. Next base: position 112,774,303 of record NC_086103.1, on the reverse strand, counting down.
ACCTGCTCCCATGGCTTTACGTGACCTTGATTGGGCGCTAAGTAGGTGCTACACCTTGTGGATGGAAGGAGCGCTTTAATAGGTTCTTTCCATACTGCTGAAACCACTAGAGCTAGATGTAGTCACATTTGCTATTGATGCACTTGCAGGATCAAGCTGTCCATGACTAGTGATTGCTGAAGGTTCATCCACTTGCAGTTAAGACAACCTTACACTTACTCTCAATATTAACAGCATTTACAAACTCCAAAATGCTGCACTCTGGCCATGTCTCCTGTCAGAGTATTCGGGGGGTAGACCCCACTGATATGTCAACTGAGGCCTTGCTACAGCTTGTAACCTGACTACAGCATCAGACAGCAGAGATGATTGGATCCAGGCAAACTTCACTTTAGAACATATATTGACCATGGCAGTAGGTGCAGGAGCTGAGATGTTATGTCATAGCTGGATAAAATTTTGGCGAGACTGCATTGGGAACACTGTGTGCAGTCCTTGTACCTAGGTATAGAAAGGATGTCTTTAAGCTGGAAAGGGTACAGAGAAGTTTCACTAGAATGTTACCAGGACTGGAGGGCTTGAACTCTAAGGAGACACCAGAAAGGCTGAGGAGGGACCTTATTCAAGTTTATAACACCAAAAGGGCCATAGGTAAGGTGAATGTTCACAGTCCTTCTCAGAGTGGGGGGGGGGGGGTTCTAAAACAAGATGGCATAGGTTTTAGGTGAGAGTGGAAATTGAAAAGGGATGTGAGTGACACCATTTTCACACAGAGTGGTGAATAGGTGGCACTAGCTGCCACACAAAGTAATAGAGGTGGGTACAAATGCAATGCTTAAAAGCCTTTAGACAGGTACACGGATAGGAAAAGCTAACAGGGATGTGGGTCAAACATGGGGAAATGAATGCCATTCAAGTAGAGAACTTGGTCAGCGTGAATTCATGGAGCCAAAGTGTGTACTTCCAAGCAGCATAGCTATGACACTGACATATTGTGCCCGGTGTTTAAAATATGTTCCTGTTCCGCCTGAGATAATAGAAAGGGCTACGTTATAATAGTCATGGGGCATTTCAAAATGCAAGTCATCATCATCATCATCATCATCATCATGTGCCATGTCACATGACATGGGCAATTACAGTCTATGATCATGATTGCTCTTGACAAATGTTTCTACGGAAGTGGTTTGCCATTGCCTTCTTCTGGGCAGTGTCTTCACAAGATGGATGACCCCAGCCATTACCAATACTCTTCAGAGATTGTCTGCCTGGCATTAGTGGTCGCATAACCAGGACTCGTGATAGGCACCAGCTGCTCATTCAACCATCCCCCACCTGCTCCTGTAGCTTCGTGACTCTGATCGGAGGGCTAAGCAGCTACTACACTTTGCCTAAGGATGACCGGCAGGCTAGCGAAGGGAAGGAGCCCCTTACACCTCCTTTGGTAGAGACATATCTCCACCCCACCACCCAATGTTTATGCGTACACTCTACTTAACAGTACCTGTGCCACATTATTACCAAGCTCTTTGTTTTTATCTTTGTAGATTCACAGGAGATGCCAATTGTGAAGGTTCAACACTTTGGAAGAAGGTGGAAAGACACTTGGCCAGATACCTTCCTACCTTTTACCAGGGTATTGAGGAATTAAGCCATGAAGGAAGGCTGAGGAGGATAAGAACAGTGCATTGTTGCACTTGATGCCAAAGACAGCCACTCAGAATCTGGCACTGAAGGACCATAGAGGCTCAGTTAGAGACATGGATTTTGCATGGTGAGGCAGCTGCCGCTATTGGGTTGCAGTTAGGGCAGAAGGATAGGGAAGTCAATCTTTCATCTTCTGGAGAGTGAGAACACACAGTAGTTCTGTTTAAGACCATCTGCTGTGTTACTGGGACCATTGGTTACTTAAGTCAAGAGCCAAGAGGGTATTTCCATTCAATCAATCTTAATGTTGCACTCCAAGACCCAGTGAAACACTAGAATGTAATGTCATTATTTCACACATACTGTACATCATTGAGCATTAAGGGTTTATAAGCATAGTGTGCAGTTCTGGAGGACCACCAAGTTACACAGTCCATCACCATAGCACCATCAACGTGCAGATGCTAGGACCTTGGCCATTTGCTATGATGATGAAGACAGACTTGGCACAATCTAGAGCAGGGGTTCCCAGCCGTTTTTATACCATGGACCAATACTGTTAAGCAAGGAGTTCATGGACCTCAGGTTGGGAACCTCATCTAGACGAACAGAGCCCAGAGTACCGACTGAAAAATCACCATCTATTACTGACGTGAGGAAACACTATTTCAAAATGCTTCTGGTATAAAGAATTGAGAGGAGCTAAACTGCTGTAAGGTTTGATGAGGCTGTGTGTGTGAGTGTGTGTGGGTGTGTGTGTGTGCGCCTTACAGAATCAAATTGACAGATTCTTTAATGACTACTGATTGTGAGAGCAAGAGATTTGACATTAGTCTCTGTTTTCTGTTTGTCAAAGAATCTTTTATCGATGCCATTGTTACTTCCAAAATGGTGAGCTTTTATTTTCTGCAATAATTTTGATGCAAATGCTTTTCGAATGCCTTATAGGAATCTAGTACAGTGTACTATTTCCATTGGATTGCCTTTCATGCATGGTACATTTTATTTCTTCAAAGAACTCCAGTACATTAGTCAAACATAGCTTTCTTTTTCCAAAAGCATATTGACTGTGCCCGATTACCTTGATTTTTCCATGTACTTGCAGTAGCTCTTTTAATATTTGTTTCTAACATTTTCCTGTGAGAGATGTTAAAGTAAAGGCTTTTAGTTTCCAGTTCTCTGCCTTCTCTAATTTTTAAATAAAAGAGTTATATTTGCTATTTTCCAATAAAATGAACCTTCTTTATCAAGTTTCTAGAGAATATTGGAAAATTTAAAGCAATGTATCCATTACATCAATATTCAACTTACGCAAATGAAATCAGAGCAAAACCTGAAAGCTTTGTCCAGACTTTCAAACACACCAGCATCTCCTTCCACCCGCTAACTAAAAAAACCAGATCCAGATTTTGTTGCAGATGAACCAGATATTGTTGACCCGAAAAGCATTTGATACAGTGGCATGCAGGGCACCCCTGGTCAAAATTTCTGTTACTGTGAATAGCTAAGTGAGTAAAAGATGACCTAATTTCCAAAAGGCGTACAATTAAAGATGACACATTTCTTTAATATTTTAAGAAAGATTACTTTTTTATTTCCATCTTTTACAGTTTCAAAATAACAAAAAAGGAAAAGGGCCTAAAGTGAAAGTTTGGGCACCCTGCATGGTCAGTACTTAGTAACACCCCCTTTGGCAAGTATCACAGCTTGTAAACACTTTCTGTAGCCAGCTAAGATTCTTTCAATTCCTGTTTGGGGGATTTTCGCCCATTCTTCCTTGCAAAAGGCTTCTAGTTCTGTGAGATTCTTGGGCCATCTTGCATGCACTGCTCTTTTGAGGTCTATCCACAGGTTTTCGATGATGATTAGGTCAGGGGACTGTGAGGGCCAGGGCAAAACCTTCAGCTTGAGCCTCTTGAGGTAGTCCATTGTGGATTTTGAGGTGTGTTTAGGATCATTATCCTGTTGTAGAAGCCATCTTCTTTTAATCTTCAGCTTTTTTACAAACGGTGTGATGTTTGCTTCCAGAATTTGCTGGTATTTAATTGAATTCATTCTTCCCTCTACCAGTGAAATGTTCCCCGTGCCACTGGCTGCAACACAAGCCCAAAGCATGATCAATCCACCCCTGTGCTTAACAGTTGGAGAGGTGTTCTTTTCATGAAATTCTGCACCCTTTTTTCTCCAAACATACCTTTGCTCATTGCGGCTAAAAAGTTCTATTTTAAATTCATCAGTCCACAGAACTTGTTTTCAAAATGCATCAGGTTTGTTAAGATGTTCCTTTGCAAACTTCTGACGCTGTATTTTGTGGTGAGGACGCAGGAAAGGTTTTCTTCTGATTACTCTTCCATGAAGGTCATTATTTGTGCAGGTGTCGCTGCACAGTAGAACAGTGCACCACCACTCCAGAGTCTGCTAAATCTTCTCGAAGGTTCTTTTGCAGTCAAACGGGGGTTTTGATTTGCCTTTCTAGCAATCCTACGAGCAGTTCTCTCGGAAAGTTTTCTTGGTCTTCCAGACCTCACTTGACCTCCATCGTTCCTGTTAACTGCCATTTCTTAATTACATTACAAACTGAGGAAACAGCCACCTGAAAACGCTTTGCTATCTTCTTATAGCCTTCTCCTGCTTTGTGTGCATCAATTATTTTCATTTTCAGAGTGCTAGGCAGCTGCTGAGAGGAGCCCATGGCTGCTGATTGTTGGGACAAGGTTTGAGGAGTCAGGGTATTTATAAAGCTTTGAAATTTGCATCACCTGGCCTTTCCTAATGATGACTGTGAACAAGCCATGGCCCTAACAAGCTATTTAAGGCCTGAGACCTTGGTAAAAGTAATCTGAGAGCTCAAATCTTTTGGGGTGCCCAAACATTTGCTTGGTGCTCTTTTCCTTTTTTTTCACTCTAAAATTGTACAAAACAAAAATAATACACTAATCTTGCTTAAAATGTTGAAAAGAATGTTTCATCTTTTCCTTTATGACTTTTGGAGATCAGTTCATCTTCTACTCACTTAACTATTCACAGTAACAGAAATTTTGACCAGAGGTCAAACTTTTGCATGCCACTGTATTGTCTCCAGAAGCATTCTTATGGAGTGTTTAACAACATTAAGTTCCTCAGTGTTATCATTTCAGAGGATCTGCCCTGGGTCCAGCACATAAGTGCCATTACGAAGAAAGCACAACAGCACCTCTATTGTCTTAGAACTTTGTGAAGATTTGGCACATCATTTAAAACTTTGACAAATTCCTAAGGATATGTGGTGGAGAGTATATTGACTGGTTGCATCACAACCTGATATGGAAACACCAATGCCCTTGAATAGAAAAGCCTACAAAAAGAGGTGAATACAGCCCAGTCCATCATGGGTTAAGCCCTTCCCACCATAGAGCACATCTATATGGAGCACTGTTGCTGGAAAGCAGCATCCATTATCAAGGACCCCAACCATCCAGGCTATGCTCGCTTCTCGCTGTTGCGATCAGGAAAATGGTACAGAAGACTCAGAACCTGCACGACCAGGTTCAGGGACAGTTATTACCCCTCAACCATCAGGCTCTTGAACCAGAGCAGGTAACTTCACTCAACTTCACTTGCCCCATCGCTGAACTGTTCCCACAACCTATGGACTTACCTTCAAGGACTTCTTATCTCATGTTCTTGATATTTATTGCTTATGTATTATTATTATTATTATTTCTTCTCTTACTTTTCCTAATTACACAGTTTGTTGCTTTTTTGCACATTGATTGTTGCCAGCCCTGTTGGGTGCAGTCTTTCATTTATTCTATTGTGTTCCTTGTATTTACTGTGATTGCCTGAAAAAAAAAGAATCTCATGGTTGTATGTGGTGACATATATACACTCTGAATATAAATTTACTTTGAACTTTGATAGACAAGTTATATTGATAGGCTGACAGCTAAGGAAGAGTGCGCACCTAGGATTCCCAGAAAGTGGCGACAAAGGTAGACCAGATAATGAAGAAGCTGTATACCACACTTGCCTTCATCAGTCAGAGCTCTGAGTACAAGAGCTGGGATATCCTGTTACAACTGTGCAAGGTGTTGGTGAGACCACACATGGAATACTGTCTGGATTTCTGTCTCTGATATTATAGAAATGTGTGATCAAGCGAGAAATGGTGCAGAAAAGATTGACAAGGATGTTATTGGGACTGGAGGGTTTCAAATGTAAGGAAAGACTCGATAGCTGTCCTGTTTCTTTTGGAGTGAAGGAGGTTGTGGGGGAACTTATGATGTTTTTAAGATCATAAGGAGTGTAGATGAAGTGAATGGTCACAGGATAGGGGAGTCTAAAACCAGAGGGCCTAGGTTTGAGGTGAAAGGGGCAAAATTTAAAGAGTGCCTGAAAGAAATGCAACAGCTCAGGAAGAGTTGTGCTGAAGGGCCGGTTTCCTTGCTGTATTACTCTGTGACTCTTGCTGCAAGTCATTCAAAGCACATGAGAAAAAGTCAATTGTAATGTACAGGTAAAGAGAAGTGAAAACAGAAAATTGTAGCATGAAGTATTTTGTCAGTATTCTTGTCTCTGTTTCCCTCTTTACTGATTTCGTGTTGTTGAGAGTGTAATAACTTTCAGTCAAGACCTTTCTTTACATTAGGATGCAAGCAACGCTATTTGCAGATGACTCCATCTGTGATCTATTTTCCTCATAACTATAGATCCTAACTGTAACAGTCAGGAAATCAGTATCCAGTTAACTTCCAAATGCTTTACTGAATGTACACATATTTAATAAAAGATTTGATAACTAAGTGCTATTCGGCACTCACTCCATTTTAAAATGGAAAAATACAAATATACAGTTAAGTACCATTAAGTTTAATGTACTCATATTTTCAGTAAGTAAATTTTGCTTTTTGATTAATAATTTTAGTGAATTAAAAAGTAGACCTCTGCAGAAAATTGATTTACATTTCTGCAGAGTAAATTACTTTGGTTTTGAGAGATACTGCATGTCATAAGGAACACAGTCATGGGAAAAGGATCTTTTTAAAATTATTCTACCAGCGCAAAATGAGTTATTTCTGTGCCACCACGGATAATTAATCCTATCCTTCACTTGAAAAAGTACCAAAGCTGAAAATATTTACTTTCCCAATGGATCTCCAAAGGTTTAGAAACTTTTCAGAAACATTTTACAGACTTACAAAATGAGCAGATTCTATTCACATATGGCTTATTTGCATCATTTTTAGACAGATGCTTTTAAAAATAGACATGCTTCTGGAATAGACTGTGTTGCAGGGAGAGGACAAATGTATGTTCATCTGGAACACCTCCAGTATGTTTAGTGCACACAAAATAAGAGTGTATCCCACACCACTCACACTCCTCTTCAGGAAAACCTGCATCACTTACCCCCCCAGGAAAACCTGCATCACTTACCCCCCTCTTCAGGAAAACCTGCATCGCTTACCCCTCCCTTCAGGAAAACCTGCATCACTTACCCCCCTCTTCAGGAAAACCTGCACCGCTTACCCCCCCATCAGGAAAAACTGCATCACTTACCAGTAATTCAGGAAAACCTGCACCACTTACCCCCCCAAGGAAAACCTGCATCACTTACACCCCCACTTTCAGGAAAACCTGCATTACTTACCCCCCTCTTCAGGAAAACCTGCACCACTTACCCTCCCACTTCAGGAAAACCTGCATCACTTATCCCCCCGCCGCCCCGCTTCAGGAAAACCCGCATCACTTACCCACCCCCTCAGGAAAACCTGCATCACTTACCCCCGCTCAGGAAAACCTGCATCATTTACGCCCCCTTCAGGAAAACCTGCACCACTTACCCCCCCCCCCGGGATAACCTGCATCACTTACTCCCCCCTTCAGGAAAACCTGCATCACTTAACCCCCCCCCCAGGAAAACCTGCATCACTTACCCCCTCTTCAGAAAAACCTGCATCACTTATCCCCCCCCCGACCCGCTTCAGGAAAACCCGCATCACTTACCCACCCCCTCAGGAAAACCTGCATCACTAACCCCTGCTCAGGAAAACCTGCATCATTTACGCCCCCTTCAGGAAAACCTGCACCACTTACCCCCCCCCCCTGGGATAACCTGCATCACTTACTCCCCCCTTCAGGAAAACCTGCATCACTTCCCCCCCTTCAGGAAAACCTGCATCACTTAACCCCCCCCCCCAGGAAAACCTGCATCACTTACCAGCTCTTCAGGAAAACCTACATCACTTAACCACCCCCCTCAGGAAAACCTGCATCACTTACCCCCTCTACAGGAAAACCTGCATCACTTACCCCCCCCCCAGGATAACCTGCATCACTTACCCCCCCTTCAGGAAAACCTGCATCACTTACCCCCCACTTCAGGAAAACCTGCATCATTTATGCCCCCCCAGGAAAACCTGCACCACTTACCACCCCCTTCAGGAAAACCTGCATCACTTACTCCCCCCTTCAGGAAAACCTGCATCACTTCCCCCCCTTCAGGAAAACCTGCATCACTTAAACCCCCCCCCCCAGGAAAACCTGCATCACTTACCAGCTCTTCAGGAAAACCTGCATCACTTAACCACCCCCCTCAGGAAAACCTGCATCACTTACCCCCTCTACAGGAAAACCTGCATCACTTACCCCCCCCCCCAGGATAACCTGCATCACTTACCCCCCCTTCAGGAAAACCTGCATCACTTACCCCCCACTTCAGGAAAACCTGCATCATTTACGCCCCCCCCCAGGAAAACCTGCACCACTTACCACCCCCTTCAGGAAAACCTGCATCACTTACCCCCCCCCCAGGAAAACCTGCACCACTTACCCCTCCTTTCAGGAAAACCTGCATCACTTACCCGCCCTTCAGGAAAACCTGCATCACTTACCCCCCCAGCAAAACCTGCATCACTTACCCCCTCCCAGATAACCTGCATCACCTACCCCCCTCTTCAAGAAAACCTGCATCACTTAACCCCCCCCTTCAGGAAAACCTGCATCACCTACCCCCCTCTTCAGGAAAACCTGCATCACTTACCCCCCACCTTCAAGAAAACCTGCATCACTTAACCCCCCCTTCAGGAAAACCTGCATCACTTACCACTCCCTTCAGGAAAACCTGCATCACTTACCCCCCCCAGGAAAACCTGCGCCACTTACCCCTCCCTTCAGGAAAACCTGCATCACTTACCCCCGCTTCAGGAAAACCTGCACCACTTACCCCTGCCCTACAGGAAAACCTGCACCACTTACCCCCGCTTCAGGAAAACCTGCATCACTTACCCCCCCCCAGGAAAACCTGCACCACTTACCACCCCCTTCAGGAAAACCTGCATCACTTACCCCCCCCCAGGAAAACCTGCACCACTTGCCCCTCCTTTCATGAAAACCTGCATCACTTACACCCCCCCCTTCAGGAAAACCTGCATCACTTACACCCCCAGGAAAACCTGCACCACTTACCCCCCCCAGGATAACCTGCATCACCTACCCCCCTCTTCAGGAAAACCTGCATCACTTACCCCCCCCCTTCAAGAAAACCTGCATCACTTAACCCCCCCTTCAGGAAAACCTGCATCACTTAACACCCCCTTCAGGAAAACCTGCATCACTTACCCCCCACTTCAGGAAAACCTGCATCATTTACCCCCCCCCCCCAGGAAAACCTGCACCACTTACCCCTCCCTTCAGGAAAACCTGCATCACTTACCCCCCACTTCAGGAAAACCTGCACCACTTACCCCCCCCAGGAAAACCTGCACCACTTACCCCTCCTTTCAGGAAAACCTGCATCACTTACCCCCCCTTCAGGAAAACCTGCATCACTTACCCCCCCAGCAAAACCTGCATCACTTACCCCCTCCCAGATAACCTGCATCACCTACCCCCCTCTTCAAGAAAACCTGCATCACTTAACCCCCCCCTTCAGGAAAACCTGCATCACCTACCCCCCTCTTCAGGAAAACCTGCATCACTTACCCCCCACCTTCAAGAAAACCTGCATCACTTAACCCCCCCTTCAGGAAAACCTGCATCACTTACCACCCCCTTCAGGAAAACCTGCATCACTTACCCCCCCCGGGAAAACCTGCGCTACTTACCCCTCCCTTCAGGAAAACCTGCATCACTTACCCCCACTTCAGGAAAACCTGCACCACTTACCCCCGCCCTACAGGAAAACCTGCACCACTTACCCCCGCTTCAGGAAAACCTGCATCACTTACCCCCCCCAGGAAAACCTGCACCACTTACCACCCCCTTCAGGAAAACCTGCATCACTTACCCCCCCCAGGAAAACCTGCACCACTTGCCCCTCCTTTCAGGAAAACCTGCATCACTTACACCCCCCCTTCAGGAAAACCTGCATCACTTTCCCCCCCCGGGATAACCTGCATCACTTACTCCCCCCTTCGGGAAAACCTGCATCACTTACCCCACCTTCAGGAAAACCTGCATCACTTAACCCCCCCTCAGGAAAACCTGCATCACTTACTCCCCCCTTCGGGAAAACCTGCATCACTTACCCCACCTTCAGGAAAACCTGCATCACTTAACCCCCCCCTCAGGAAAACCTGCATCACTTACCCCCTCTTCAGGAAAACCTGCATCACTTACCCCGCCTCAGGAAAACCTGCATCACTTACCCCCCCTTCAGGAAAACCTGCATCACTTACCCCTCCCTTCAGGAAAACCTGCATCACTTACCCCCCACTTCAGGAAAACCTGCACCACTTACCCCCGCCCTACAGGAAAACCTGCACCACTTACCCCCGCTTCAGGAAAACCTGCATCACTTACCCCCTCCCCAGGAAAACCTGCACCACTTACCCCTCCTTTCAGGAAAACCTGCATCACTTACTCCCCCTCAGGAAAACCTGCATCACTTACCCTCCCCCCACCTCTTCAGGAAAACCTGCACCACTTACCCCCCACAGGAAAGCCTGCATCACTTACCCCCCCCCGGGGTAATCTGCATCACTTACTCCCCCCTCAGGAAAACCTGCACCACTTTCCCCCCCCCCGGGATAACCTGCATCACTTACCCCACCTTCAGGAAAACCTGCATCACTTAACCCCCCCCTCAGGAAAACCTGCATCACTTACTCCCCCCTTCGGGAAAACCTGCATCACTTACCCCCCCTTCAGGAAAACCTGCATCACTTACCCCCCTTTTCAGGAAAATCTGCACAACTTACCCCCCGCTTCAGGAAAACCTGCATCACTTACACCCCCTTCAGGAAAACCTGCATCACTTACCCCCCTTTTCAGGAAAATCTGCACCACTTACCCCCCCCCCCCCCGCCTTCAGGTAACACTACGGCATACGTTGTAGAGCAGCACACAGCCCTGGGAAGCACCGGCATTGAGGGTGATGGGGACAGAGGAGCAGTTGTGCATCCTCACTCTCTGAGGTCTGTAAGTCTACAAAGTTCAACTTCCAATTGCACAGTGGTGTATTTAGACCGAGGAGTAAGAGTTAGTTCACCAAGACCTTTTGGGCAATAGTGTTGAACCCAAATTGAAATTCAGAAGCAGCATTCTGACATAAGTGTCCTGGTTTTCTAGGTGTGTCAGAGCCAGGTGCATGAAGAACACTATGGCATATGTTGTCGAGCGGTTCTGTGGTGGGTGTCCAGTGCGGCAGGAATGGAGTTCTTGGTGTGTGCCTTTACCAGCCATTCAGAGCACTTCATCGTAAAGACATCAGTGCTACTGAGCAGTAGTTATTTAGTTCTGAAAATGTGGTGTTCTTTGGTACAGGGGTAATGGTGGCTGATTTGGAGCATGTGGAGACAGCATCATAAGAACATAAGAAATAGGAGCAGGAGTAAGTCATCCGGCCCATCGAGCCTGCCCACCATTCAATAAGATCATGGCAGAACTGTCCATAAACTCTGCTCCATCTACCTGCCTTTTCCCCATAACCCTTAATACACTTCCTCCAAATCTATGCATCCATATCTTATTTATAAGTCTCGTGTGCGGCACCTTATCGAACGCCTTCTGGAAATCCAAGTATATGACATCCACCTGTTCCCCTCTATCCACTGCACTCATTATGTCCTCAAAGAACTCCAGTAAATTTGTCAAACAGGACCTGCCCTTTCTGAATCCATGTTGTGTCTGTCTAATGGAACCACTCCTTTCCAAATGTTTTGCTATTTCTTCCTTAATGATAGCTTCAAGCATTTTCCTGACTACAGATGTTAAGCTAACTGGCCTATAGTTACTCATCTTTTGCCTACATCCTTTTTTAAAAAGTGGCGTGACATTTGCTGTCTTCCAATCCGCCGGGACCTGCCCAGAATCTAGGGAGTTTTGGTAAATAATTACTGATGCATCTACTATAACCTCTGCCAATTCCCTCAGCGCCCTGGGATGCATCCCATCAGGACCAGGAGACTTATCTACCTTCAGGCCCTCTAGTTTGCTCATCACTATCTGTTTAGTGACAGTGATTTTATCGAGGTCCTCACCTCCCATTTCGTTCATAACATCATTCTTCAGCATATTAGACATGTTCCCCACCATGAAGAATGACACAAAGTAGTCGTTCAATGCCTCAGCCATTTCCTTATCACCCAATATCAATATCCCCTTCTCGTCTTCCAAGGGACCTACGTTGACTTTAGCCACCCTCTTCCATTTTATATATTTATAAAATATATAAATATTTCTGGGTAAGTGAAATATTGAAGATGAAAGGATATTTGATAGAGACAGAAAATGTTCTGAATGGTTTAAAAGGGAAAATAAGAGTTATGAAATTACATAAGCATAGAACCAGGCCGTTTGCCCCACATCATCTATGCTAATTCTAAGGACCAGAGGACAAATTTTAAATTTCTGAAGTTGAGGTAAAATTCATTCAGTAATGAGGAATTCGTTGTCTAATGACTGGGAAAGCATGATTAATTAATATCTCAGAAGGATTTGATAACTACATGATAAAAAATAATTTGCAGGACTCTGTGGAAAGAGTGGGGGTCGGAACTGATGGGATACCTCTATTTACACACCAAGTCTCCAGGTTACAATTGGGTTCTATTTCCATTTGGCGGTCTGTAAACCAGAATCGAACAAAAACTGAGCGTGGGAGAGCTGTGATGGGAGAGCGGGCAGGCACAGGAGGAATGGCCGTCAGTCAGCTTCTCTGCTCAGCTTGACCTGGCCCCAGCTGATGAAGCTGGTGGGGGAGACAAGGCAGCAGGATGTGCTCTGTTTCCACCAAACGGAAGATGCCTGCATCCCCATTGCCCCTGGCAATTCCATTCCCACCAATCTTTGTATGCGTAGAGTGTCCGTAAGTTGGGCTTTTGTAACCTGGGTAGTAGCTTTATGTCAACTAGCTTCCTACCATGATAATCCTTTGTTACGTAGTCTGATTTTTGTATCAGTATGTTCAATGAACAAAGTATAAAGGACTAAATCATATGGATTAAGATGACCTAGGAAATAACTATAGAAATAGCCTGGCTAATATTATTATAAATGCAGAAGCCATGTTTGCATACTTAGGGTATTAGCAAATTTATTCATACAATTGAATTAATAATACCAAACAATAACATGCAAGAAAGTTCAACTAAGTCAGTAAACATTGATAAAGTACGTGCAATGCATTGGGTTGATAAAAATAGCTAACATATGGAATTGTTCATTAAGTCATTGGATGTAGGTGTCGCTAGCATGGTACAGCCAGCAATTATTGTCCATCGCAAATTATCACTTACAATTTAATCACATTGCCACATACATGGACAAAGAGTCAAAAAGATGAGGGCTCTGGGTAACCCTAGGTAATTTCTCAGGTAAGGACATGTTTGGCGCAGCTTTGTGGGCTGAAGGGCCTGTACTGTGCTGTAGGTTTTCTACACTTCTATGAAGAGATTTGGTGAGAAGTGAAAATATAAATAGGAAGGCAAGGATTTCTTATGAAACCATACTATGATCAAATAACTAAAAATATCTTTACAAAATATTCCACATATCCTTTAGTTAAAAAAGAGGCTGTTGAAGCGGGTACAGTAGCAGTAAAAAATAGATGCAGAAGATCACAGACAAAGATCTGATATGATCTGAGGCCTCCGTCGGTCAGGGTTGACCATGGATATTGTGTCCTAGCTGTCTAGATACACAATCCTGGGCAGTACGATATGGAGAGCAAGCTGTTGCCCATGTAGCAAGCTTCTCCCTCTCCATGCATCTGATGAACTCAAAGGAACGCAGGGACCGATACAGTTTGGTACCAGCAGTGTCGCAGGAGTTGGCAGTCAGCTTTGAACTCAATGTAGAACTGCCTTAGGGACTCCAGCTCCGGATTTTTCCCCTCGGGGTTTACTCCCGAAACCTTCCCCATGAGTGAGTATAGCCACAGGGCAGAGGAGGCTTGAGATCAGAGTTTTCTTCTAGATGAGCTGCCAGCCACAGCTGACAAACCCCATCTGTCCAAAGCAACTGGTTTTAAGGCACCAGTAATCCATCTTTGCCCATTCTCCTGTCAGACAGAGATACAGGTAGCTATATCACTTAAATTTGAAATACTATTCTACCTTTGGCTTAGCAGGATGATGAATCAGATTGACTTGTCATTAGAAAATTAAAATGGGTGATCTTACAGTCATATTTATTAAAGAAACTGATCACATTTATTATAGAAACTAAAATTCTTGCATCAGAAGAATTGCATCAATATTTTTTTCTGAAATATTCTAACAAAAGGATCTTCAATCTAAAGCATTATCTCAGTTCCTCCTTCCAGAGATGCTGCCTGACCTGGTGAGTTTTTACTGTTTTTATTTCAGATTATCAGCATCTGTAGCTCTTTGGTTTTGATTTCCTGAACATTTCTGGTAACTGAATTTTAGCACAGATGAAAGTTTACTTGGCATTCATGCTCTCTTTGCAATGATACCATTTCTGAATGGAGCTCTTTGCCACACATAAAAGGGGTTTTGGAGCAAGTTGCAGTCCTGTTTCACAAAATTCATATTGAATGCTTGGCAGCATTAATTTCTAAAGCCAGATCTTTGGGCTACCTATTATGAGGTTTGGAGCCTGTAGCAGAGTATTGGAAAAACTCCATCATCCTCTGGACTGCATGAAGTACAATGTACATAAAGCTCAGACTTTGCAGGGCAATCTAAATTCTGTTATTGATTATGAGGGGTGATTGATAAGTTCGTGGCCAAAGGTAGAAGGAGTCAATTTTAGAAAACCTAGCACATTTATTTTTCAACATAGTCCCCTCCTACATGTACACACTTAGTCCAGCGGTCATGGAGCATATGGATCCCTTCTTTGTAGAAGTGGTCCACAACAGGGGTGATTGATAAGTTTGCGGCCTAAGGTAGACAGTGATGAGTTACTAACTTCAAACTTTCTGCATTATCACTCAAAGAGTTGAACTGCATGTGCATGTAACGAGAGCAAATTGAACATCCTGGTGGTCCACAGCGGGGGTGATTGATAAGTCCATGGCCTACAGTAGAAGGAGGTGAGTTATACAGCTCTCGTTACATGCACGTGCAGTTCAACTCTTTGAGTGATTATGCAGAAAGTTAGGCTACAAACTTATCAATCACCCTTGCTATGAACCACTTTCTAGAGGTCCAAGACGACGACTTCTACAAAGAAGAGATCTGTATGCTCCACGACCACTGGACTAAGTGTGTAAATGTAGAAAAAATAAATGTGCCAGATTTTCTAAAATTAACTCCTTCTACTTTAGGCCACGAACTTATCAATGACGCCTCCTACATCTGATTATGGTTATATGCATCAATAACTCCTTTTCATTTTCTTTTAAAAGTTCATTCCCATGACTTTTCTAACTGAACTTTCTAACTTCAGTTTCTAACGGAATTCTTCACCCCATCTGGAATTCCGCTCAATGCTTATGAATTAAAGAGTCTCTCAATAAGATCTAATGGGAATCACAAATATGCAGAACAACCTAGATCAGCCTTTCTCAACCTTTTTGCCCTGCAGGAATCCTTGAAATAATTTTCAGGTCTTGGGGAACCCCTGCATAAAAATTATTATATCTAAAGCTCACGGTACATCGGCGTGATCAATAAGTTGTAGATATAAGAATCCAAAAATAATTGTCAATACTCTTTTGAGGAATGAATTTTTAGCTAACCTTTCTTGAAAAAAATATAATTAAGTTTAACTTACCTTTCTTGAAATTACTCTTTCTGTTTCATAAATTTTAAAAACTTTTTACTCACTTCCAAAAGCTTTAATCGGTTTGCTTTGAGATTCCAACAGTTATTTAAAAATAATCAGCACTTTTACGTGTAACATGGCTGTGATTTGTAGTTATGTGTCTTTTCAATTTTGCTAAAGCCATTGCTACATTTGTAACTTGTTTGCCATAGACTGGGCACAATGGAATAGGACAAATTGGATCACCAGTCCATGTAAGACCCATTGATAAGTAGCTTTCATTGTAAAGATATGGTGACAGTGATTAGTTTAGTCCCGCCCACTGCTTTTGTCTCCAGGACCCAGAACAGGCCAGTGGACTTCTACTGGGGCAACAGGAAGCACTGGGCCTCTGCTGCGGTCCCGACTTTTCCGATCGTGGAGGGTGGTCAGTTATTGGTGTGTGCACACAGCTGTCGGCTCTCCGCCTCAGGACCCTGCAGAGATACAGTGACCACCCTCCGAGATGGTATGCACTGGCGATACACTTTCTCCACCAAGGACACTGCCTGCAGGTGGGCAGGGGGCTTCTAACCGACAGCATTAGCCACGCCGCTTTGAGGGAACTGCCTCGCTTTTACCGAGAGCTGTTCAGGCTGTGGGGTCTAGTCTCATCCAGACACGGTGCTCCTGCGCCGGTGGGGGACGGTACTCTAGCTGCGAGAGGGAGTAGTCCCCATCCTATCACGATGGGTGTTGAGGGGGCTTGGGGAAGTGGAGGGGTTCCGGCTGCAACACCACCTGATGGGCCGGGAGGGCTGGTCGGACCCAAACCTCGGGATACCACGCGGGAGAGGGTCCCACACAACATGAGCCGTCTCTCGGGGATGCCCACGGTGCCCTTCCATGATGCCCCAAAGTGCTTCTCGTACGGGCTGCTCCTGCACACCTTTCACTTCTTTGTCTTCGTCTGCCGACCAGACTCGCCTTGGTGCAGCGGAGGAGGTCCCCAGTGGAAATCTCTTTATGCAGGGGTCCTTCCCTGTACACTGGGTCCTGGGGTGGAAGGTGTTGCACAGGACAGTACCGTGCAACAGGTACTGACACCCCGTCCACCTGTCCATTCTGTGTCCGGGAGGGGTCAGTGTACCATGCTTATATGGGGTGTGAGAGGTTGCAGCCCCTGTTTGAGTATCTGAAGGGGCTGCTCAGGTTCTGGCTGCACGTCAGCCCTGCGCTGCTTGTATACGGGCACCCAGTGCGGAAGGGGGCAGGTCATGAGAAAGATCTCCTGGTGGGCTCGCTCTTGGGCCTGGCCAAGATGGCCATTCATGAGTTGAGCCAGTGGAAAGTGCAAGGCACTGCCCAGGCCAACTGCCTGCCCCTCTTCCAAGGATACATTCGTGTCTGGCTGCCCTTGGAGAGGGAGCATGAGGTTGAAATGGGCACATCGGTGGATTTACAGGAGCAGTAGGCCCCCTGGTGTATTGGTTGACTAATAAAAAGGCTTTCTTTATGACCCTATCTACTGTGATGCTACTTTCAACAAATTATGCACCTGTATCCCCAGATCCCTTTGTTCTGCTGCACTGCTCAGTGCCCTGCTGTTCACTGTGTAAGACCTATGCTGGTGACTCACTTTCTCCACCCGGGACACTGCCTGCAAGAGGGCATGGGGCTTCCAGCTGACAGCACCAGCGCGCCGCTTTGAGGGAGCTGCCTCGCTTTTACCGAGAGCTGTTGAGGCTGTGGGGTCTAGTCTCATACAGACACGGTGCTCCTGCGCCGGTGGGGGACGGTGCTCTAGCTGCGAGAGGGACTAGTCCCCATCCTATCATGGTGGGTGTCGAGGGTTCTGGCTGCACCACCACCCTTGGGATACCACGCGGGAGAGGGTCCCACACAATGTGAGCCGTCTCTCGGGGATGCCCACGGTGCCCTTCTATGATTGCCCCAAAGCGTTTCTTATACGGGCTGCTCCCATACACCTTTCGCTTCCTTGCCTTCGTCTGCCGACCAGACTCACCTTGGAGATCTGTTTCACCATCTGGCAGTGGAGGAGGTCCCCAGTAGAAATCTCTTTATGCAGGGGTCCTTCCCTGTACATTGGGGACCTGGGGTGGAAGGCGTTGCACAGGACAGTACCGTGCAACAGGTACTGACACCCCGTCCACCTGTCCATTCTGTGTCTGGGAGGGGTCAGTGTACCACGTTATATGGAATGTGAGAGGTTGCTGCCCCTGTTTGAGTATCTGAAGGGGCTCCTCGGGTTCTGGCTGCACGTCAGCCCTGCGCTGCTTGTATACGGGCACCCAGTGCGGAAGTGGGCGGGTCGAGAGGAGGATCTACTGGTGAGTTTGCTCCTGGGCCTGGCCAAGTTGGCCGTTCATGGGTCTAGGCGGCAGAAAGTCGAAGGCTCTACCAGGGATGACTGCCTGCCCCACTTCCAAGGTTACGTTCGTGCCCGGCTGCCTTTGGAAAGGGAGCATGCGGTCACAATGGATACAGTGGGGGATTTCTGAGAGCGGTGCCCATCCCCCTAAGGAATTGACTGTTTTGTAGACAGTAGTAATCATTTTAATTTGAATTTATTCACTGTCTTGTAAATGCTTAATGTCTGTACTTGGGGTATTTGTTGTATAAATAAACTTATATTCACCAATTATTAGCCTACTGTCCTCCCCTCCCAGCGCTCACCAATTATCAACCTCCCCTATCTCGTGTCTAAAACTGAGAATAAACTCGGTCCTATTGTGCACTGCCATACTGGGTTGAGAATCCTCGAATGAGATTGCTAACGGGGCTACTCAGTCACTGCCCACCACTGCGAGCACTAACATTGCACATCACGCGAGGTTCAAAAATACGAAGTTTATTTTTTTGATCACGATCTCTCGTGGAACCGCCAGCGACTTCTCACGGAACCCTGGTTGAGAAACCCTGGCCTAGATAGTCTTTGGTTTTCTGATGGCTTTGTATGAACGTACTGCTGGCAGTAGGTTATTTGTCCACCAATGAACAAGGTGGACGAAATCTCCCTAGAGCCCTGCTGAATCACCGACAGCCTGAACATAGCTATCACCATTACTGGTAGATAAAATCGCTAAGATAAAACAGAGTTAGTTGAAACATGCTATTAATTATACTGCAAAACCTCTTCTACATAAATGTCTATCAATATTTGCCGAACATTAATTCTGTTATTGATCAAAATCTAAAGTCAATCTTGCCAAATCCAAATCCAGACAGGGGGTGACTGAATTTGCACCAGTAATGGATATTTTTTTCACAAACTGTAAGAATGTTTGGATATGGCGCAAGTGCGGAGAAAGAGTATGATACTGAAGCACGTCGACAAGTGGCCGACTTTAATGAAAACTCTTGCAGAATTTAAAGGGAAAGGAAAACAATCAATGCGAGGCTAAAAGGGCCATTAACTAAAACTCCCAGAATAAAAGTTAACTGCCAACACCACAGCTGAAAGCAGTAACGAAACACCAAATGAATACGGCACTTTTCCAGCATCAGCTGAAGTGGTAGTAGGCTTTCCCGGATAACGGATGAGAGCAAGCGAGGAGTGTAATGTTACTGCTTTTGGTCAAGTCCCGACAAGACTACAACCAAAATACCGCCATAGTGAAGAGTAAGTAGCTGGAACGTGCACACTCACAAGGGCCATTGCTGAACCTGTTCGATAGGCCGGCCTACGGGAGTGCAAAGACCCCGCAGCAGAGTCTGTGGTTGTGACACAAACAGTTGGGAATAATATTGTGCCAAGAGAATGAAGGGAAGCTGGACTGTTTATAGCTCTGGAATGAACTGAATTGTGGTACATGTTATATTACAATAGTTATCCATATGAGATTCTTATGGTGGTAGTGATGCCACCGATCTTAAGTTGCATTTAACAGCCAATGTACATGAGTTCAGAAACTGGTATACATATATCACAGGTTACTTTGTACTAGCACTTGAGTTGGCTGACTTCCCTGTTGGCAGATTCACTGGAAATAAGCCCATGTCACCTATTTATGCTGAAAAATTTGCAGCTAATCTACTGAATCATGCAGTGCAATAATTAATATTAACAGTCTGTTCATGTGCTCTCCTATTTAATAGCTGTTGTGACAGTGAATTGCTCTATTCTCTAGTCAAGATAGAATGTTCTTCCTTTAGCTGTAACTACCAGGACAAGTAGGCCACCTGTGGCAAAACATATTGCAGAATCCTGCTATAGAGAGAGGTCTCAGAACGTTGACAAAACATTTTTTCAAATTGATAGTGTGTTCAGGGGGTCTTCAAATCTTCAAGTCTTCAAGTACATTTATCATCAAAGAATGTATAAATTGTACTGTTAAGAGATTTGCTTGCTCACAGTTAGCCATGAAGCAAGAAACCCGAAAGAACCCAATTAAACAAAAAAAAAGTATAAATTAAAGTTAAGGACCAACACCCGATGTACAAAAGAAAAAAAAAACATATCATGCACATAATTGAAGCAAACGACAGCATTCAAGACCAAAATTGAGTCCTCATATTCAAGCCCCAGAGCAGCCCGCAGTAGGCCAAAGCCTCGCTTATCAGTTCATCCTATTAATGAGCACTGAGCACGGCAACCAAGCAGTCTTCATAGCCTCAGCGCCATGGAGATGAGAATTTCAGGGAACACATGAAATCAGCTCTCGTCTCAGCTCACACCTTGCCTTTTCAGTCTGGGCCGTTGTTTAAACTGACCAAACAACACACACAGCGAAACGCTCCTGCACCCAGGAGAGAAGGATGCACATCGTAGAGAGCGACCGAAATGGACTCTCGTCTCTGATCTAGGCTGGCGTTTAAATTGTCTAAACAGCATATTGAGCCTTATACGAGGACCCAGATACCGCTGCTGCGAAAGGCTCCGGGCCTAGACCACACAACCCAGTGACTCACTCTGGGCCCAGATCTCATCACCTAGCCCAAAGCCACTCTCAAGCTTTTCAAATCAGCTTGGCGCCCAGAGCAACCAACCTGGCACCTGGGCCAGTTGTACGAGCACCGAATCTCCTCTGCCTGGGCCCCAACTTCAGCTTTTGGCACCCAGACTGATCAACCTTGCTCCCGGGCCAGCTGTACAGGCATCAGAACTCCATCTGCAACAAATCGGTAACACACCATCTTAGCTCATTCTGCAAACCCCCACCCCCCACCCCCCCCGCCAGAACTCAACTCGCCATCATTAGCCCTTTAACTGTTTGCAGTGATAACTTAACACAACTTCCTCAGGAAAGGTATTCTGAGTGATCTTTTCAGTTGGATTTCTTAGCTTTTTGACTACCAGTAAGCTGTCGCCCACATTCAGTTGGATTTGGTTGTTATCTTAAAGCACCCTGCCAGATCAGATGGTGGAATCAGATACAATTACCACAATTAAGAGGCATTCAGGCAGTCATTTAAATAGGTAAGTCACACAGACCTGATGCACACAAGTGTGGTTAGTGTAAATGAGCAAAAAGGTGGGCTAGAATATCACACCATTCAGTCCCTGAATACTATTCAGTCAATAACTGCTCTTTCATTAATTTTATTCACCTGCCCTGGTTCTCCTAATTGCGTAAACTAAAAAAGATCAATCTCCAAATTAAAATTATTCATTAAACTAGGTATCAATTGTATTTTCTGGAAGTTCTGCACATTTTATGTGGAGTAGTTTCTTCAAATATTTCTCCTGGATGGCGTGAATGGTAACACCATTCACTCTCACCAGTCCCTCTCCCTCTTTATACTGGTGATGTTCCCTCTACATCTTCAGTCCTGATGCAGGGTCACAGTCCAAAACATGGACTATCCCTTTGCCTCCTGACTCACTGAATTCCTCCATGAGTTTATCTTTTGTTCCAGACTTCTGCATCTGCAGTATCTCATGTCACTATGTCCTGAACTCTCCAGCTAGCACAAAAAAAGTATTTCACTACCCCATTAATTACATTTTCCAATAGTTTTCCAATAAAAGGTACAGAACTAATACATCCATAATTTCCCTTTATCCCTCTCACACCTCACAAACAACAAAGTTGCATTTGCAGTTTGAAAGAACAATTTTTGAAGAAAGAGAGCTTTGAAGATTAGGGAATCTTGAAGTTAGTTTGTGGATAATGATGTCATAGATCAAATAGAAGGTTATGAAAAATTACATGAAGATTGATCAGCTAAGTGTCAAATGGTTTTCAATCCAAATAAATGTGAGGAATTGCATTTTGCAAGATCAAACCAGGGTAGGACTCCTCTAGTGGATGTTAGTGTCTTGGGGAGTGTTGTGGAGCAGAGAGACCCAGGAGTGTAAATGCAGGTAGATATGGTGTTGAAAAAGACAACAGACATGCTAGCCTGAATCAATCAGGGCACTGAGTATAGGAGTTGGGAAGTTATGATGCAGTTATATAAAACTTTGCTTTGGCCACACTTAGAGTATTGTGTACAGTTTTGATCACCCTGTTATAGGAAAGATGTTATTAAATTAGAAAGAGTGCAAAAAAGATTTTTACCTAGATGTTGACTTGACTTGAGGGCCTAAGTTACAAGGGAAGGGTGTGTAGATAAAGACTTTATTCCCGAAACACAGGAGATTGAAGAGTGACCTGATAAATGTACGTAAGATTGTGAGGGGCATAGAAAGGATGGAAGTGTAGACCCTTTGTCTGAGGGAGGTGGTGCTAAAAGCAAGAGGGCATAGGTTTAGGATCAGAGTTGAGAGATTTAAAAAGGACATCAGAGACAGCTTCTTCATGCAAAGGGTGGTGCATATTTTGTGACAAGAGGCCTAGGCAAGGATTGTAAGGATCCAAGTGCTGGAACATCCGAGACTACAATTGAGATGTGATTTCAAGACTGAGGGGAGAACAAGGTTCTTGACTAGATGCTGGACGAGAACCAGACGAGATGAGACATGAATCCAATCGAGATAGAAATCCTAAACACAATTGCAAACTGAACCAAAGTTGAGCTGACGATTGAGCACCAAACCTGACTTCAGCTTCTCTTTAGATATCCAAATCTTGTTGAGAAAACATGGCCACCAATTAGTGCAGCAGGCCATAATCTTTAAGGGACCACACCAGCTATCCGTACCTCTAAACCCTGGGGCTGGCGCAGCTGGATGCGCATACCGTAACATATTCGGAATGATCAACCAGAAACAGTAGTTGAGACATGCATATGAGCAAAAGTTTAAAACCATCTGGATTGGAAGGCTTTGGGGACCATTGTCAAACATGGGTAGATGGGACCAGCTCGCTGGGCATTGCAGTCAGCATGGATGAGTTGGGCCAAGGACTTACTTCCATGCTATATGGCTCTATGAATCCTCAATTTCTTCACCTACTTCCTTTAAAACAATGGAATGAAAACCATCACTTCAGGGTATTTGTCAGTGACGATATTTCCTTAATACTGTTTTCTTGCTTATATCTCCTTTAAAAAGGGCCAGCTTCTGGGTATATGCCAAGTACATTCTTCCATTTCATTCCCAAGAAAACTAAAGCAAAGTAATTTTTCAACATGTTTGTTATTTTTTTCATGTTTTTATTTTCAATCTTATCCACATTGGTATTCAATGAGCTAACATGATCCTTTAAAAAAGGAGGGAGAGAGAAACCGGGGAATTATAGGCCGGTTAGCCTAACGTCGGTGGTGGGGAAACTGCTGGAGTCAGTTATCAAGGATGTGATAACAGCACATTTGGAAAGCGGTGAAATGATTGGACAAAGTCAGCATGGATTTGTGAAAGGAAAATCATGTCTGACGAATCTCATAGAATTTTTTGAGGATGTAACTAGTAGAGTGGATAGGGGAGAACCAGTGGATGTGGTATATTTGGATTTTCAAAAGGCTTTTGACAAGGTCCCACACAGGAGATTAGTGTGCAAACTTAAAGCACACGGTATTGGGGGTAAGGTATTGGTGTGGGTGGAGAATTGGTTAGCAGACAGGAAGCAAAGAGTGGGAATAAACGGGACCTTTTCAGAATGGCAGGTGGTGACTAGTGGGGTACCGCAAGGCTCAGTGCTGGGACCCCAGTTGTTTACAATATATATTAATGACTTGGATGAGGGAATTAAATGCAGCATCTCCAAGTTTGCGGATGACACGAAGCTGGGTGGCAGTGTTAGCAGTGAGGAGGATGCTAAGAGGATGCAGGGTGACTTGGATAGGTTGGGTGAGTGGGCAAACTCATGGCAGATGCAATTTAATGTGGATAAATGTGAAGTTATCCACTTTGGTGGCAAAAATAGGAAAACAGATTATTATCTGAATGGTGGCCGATTAGGAAAAGGGGAGGTGCAACGAGACCTGGGTGTCATTATACACCAGTCATTGAAAGTGGGCATGCAGGTACAGCAGGCGGTGAAAAAGGCGAACGGTATGCTGGCATTTATAGCGAGAAGATTCGAGTACAGGAGCAGGGAGGTACTACTGCAGTTGTACAAGGCCTTGGTGAGACCACACCTGGAGTATTGTGTGCAGTTTTGGTCCCCTAATCTGAGGAAAGACATCTTTGCCATAGAGGGAGTACAAAGAAGGTTCACCAGATTGATTCCTGGGATGGCAGGTCTTTCATATGAAGAAAGACTGGATGAACTGGGCTTGTACTCGTTGGAATTTAGAAGATTGAGGGGGGATCTGATTGAAACGTATAAGATCCTAAAGGGATTGGACAGGCTAGATGCGGGAAGATTGTTCCCGATGTTGGGGAGGTCCAGAACGAGGGGTCACAGTTTGAGGATAGAGGGGAAGCCTTTTAGGACCGAGATTAGGAAAAACTTCTTCACACAGAGAGTGGTGAATCTGTGGAATTCTCTGCCACAGCAAACTGTTGAGGCCAGTTCATTAGCTATGTTTAAAAGGAAGTTAGATATGGCCCTTGTGGCTACAGGGGTCAGTGGGTATGGAGGGAAGGCTGGGTTCTGAGTTGGATGATCAGCCATGATCATAATAAATGGCGGTGCAGGCTCGAAGGGCCGAATGGCCTACTCCTGCACCTATTTTCTATGTTTCTATGTTTCTATGTTTATCTCTGTTTTATGAGAAGCTTCTTTCTCACTATTGTCTGCAAGTTGGAGTCACCAGATTTTGGTGCACTAAGTATATGCTCCAGATAACAATAATATCTGTTCTAATCTCCCCCCAAAATCATCCAAACTGAGAAAAAATACATTAAGACCAGCATTATCACATATCATAAACAAAAAGGGAGAGTGTGTGGTTTCCATCAGAGCATGAATGTGACATTGAATTGTGAATCTGACTACTAGGGAAGTTAGCACTTCAAAAACACTACCCATTGCAACCTGACTTCAATGGAGGTGATGGAAAATGTGGGAGAGGAGGGATGCAGTGTTTTCCAGTATGTGTCTGGCCATAAGCCTACCTCCAGCTAGTTGACTCCCATCCTCCAAACTACTATAAACTGTTAGCTGATCAAGAGGCTGGTAGTTATAATAGGAAGCTCATAAGAGTTTTTTTAAAAGGGCTGAAATCAAATAAGAGAATTCCAGTGAATTATTTAATATTATTCTGACCAGTGAAAATTGAGCCAGGGAGATGTTGCGGACAAGACACTGATGCAACAATATAGCTATTTCAGTTGTTTCATTCCCAGATCCACTAACTGCTCTTTTTGTTTGTACGTGAACAGTGAAAAGAATGTGCTTCCCCCAAAAATTCTCGTTTGCACCAGCAATGGACAAAACATACATCATACGATATGCGGCAGCAGCACCATAGGAAATGACACACAACAATATCCACGCCAGGAGTCACAAACCCACCTGCAAATAATTTCTGTTGCCATCTAACAACCAAAGAGCCACTTCTGCAGCTGATTTGTGCACAAATGGCATATAACTTCAAAATTTTACTTGTATGAAAAAGTTACTAATTTCAAAGTCCCTCAAAAGTTTTCTTTACATTACTTTTTCAACTCTTACTACTCCTTGTGTTCTTTTTCCTATTTGTTAAATCATTTCTAGTCTCCTAGTCCAAAGTTTAAAGTGCTTTTATTGTCAAAGTCCGTATATATTATTCGTCTCCTTACAGGCAGCCACAAAACAAAGAAACCCAAAAGAACCCATTTAAAAAGATCAGCAAACACCCATTGTTCAGGGACTTTAAAGAAACAAATGCAAATAATAAAAGTAAGTAAATAGCACTCAGAACAAAGTGAGTACACAGACATGAAGTCTGGAGCAGCCCGAGTAGGCCGCAACCTCAGCCTCAGTTCAGCACAGAGCCGAGTAAACTACATGGAGCAGCGAGCAGAACCACCCCAACCCTCACCTCTTGTCCCAAGATCCTGCCTTTTCAATCCATCCAGGCCGGTGTATAAATCGACCAAACATCAGGTCGTCCCTCGCACAAGGAGCCAGGCCCTATCTCATCCATATGCTTTGGGCCTAGATCCACAGCCACGTTTCAGCCTGTACCTGACCTTTCCAAATTGGCCTGGCGCTTAGACCGATCAAACCTTACTCTTGGTTTTGGTGTACAGGCCTTGAATCTGCCTCTCCTCTGTCAAGTAAAAGATGTCAGGTGGAATTGGGCTGAAGGACTCATTATTGTGATGTATAAATATCAGCCTATATCAGTTGCCAATATTACAATCTCAGCACATGGTCATACAAAATAATGAATGGAGTAATCAATTACAAATTAGTAATATTTATTGCTTTGGAGAAATATCAGAAAGTAAGTCAACATACTGTATGTCATTGCTGCATTCTGCCACTGAGAGGTACAGTAATTTTAATTTCATCCTCAGGAAGCAATTGTCACTAGTATAATTGTTACTTAGTTTCTGTCCCAGAATCTTCACTGGAAGCTGGTGAAGTTTTATGCAATGGACAGGCATGCCAGGGGGGTCGATATTATGGTACTAGATCCTTGGCTTAGCACAAAGGTTCTTCCCCAGAGGACATGAGTAAATTTTTCCATTCTTTTCCCCGTTACACTACGGGCATTTAAGGCAGCAATGAGGCTCCTCCATCTCTGGTGGCATTCATGGCTTCCCTTATCATGTCAGTAACTTCCTCTCAGTTTACTGTCAGTCATGCAAGTCCCAGGTGGAGATTCAGGAATACCATCGCACATGGATGTAGAAGGAATCTTGATTGGCGTTTCCGTAACAATTTTGTTTGACCAGTCAGAGTTGTTAACCCTGAGCTGAACCACAAACCTAGAGAACCAGTGGACCACTCTTAGTCTGGCCTCTACCCTTTGACATGTTTGGCATGGGTGGCCCTACCAGGAGCCAAAGCATAAACCCTGACTCCAGCCAGCAGAGCTCTCTGGGTCATTGAGGCCTGCAAGCCTCCAAATCACAACACGGTTGTGGTCCTCCTGGCAGATTTGTAAATTAGTTGGATGATTCAAAATCTTCCTAACTCAGTCATAACTACCACATTTTTTATTTCTTCGAGTTTTAAGTAAACTCCAAATTGTCCATCTGATGTTAGTTAAAGTCTTGAGGAGAAATTCACACTCGATATCACACATCAAATGCAAGTTACATTCACTTCTTCATGTTCTGTTTCAGTGTAGTCAATATCTCTTGGTTTTTTTCTGACAGCTATTAGCAGCTTCACATTGAACTGCAGGTATTTTCCTCCATAAATGTCAAGAAACACAAGACCTCTGCTCAATTGGAGGTTTGTAACTTCCTGAAATGTTCATTGGAGGTTTCGAAACTGGACTCGGGCGCTGAATTCCTCACGGGGTGCAAGACGCCATATGAATGCCAGCAGTTGTGGTGGGGAATCGGTCCACTGAATCTGCCACAGGTGGGAGCTGGTGCAGTATCAGCTGCCCCATTCATTTCAATGGAGAGAAACATCTGTCAGTTGGAGAGATGAGCACAGGTCATTTATTTTAATTAATTCAGCAATTAAAATGGTTTTATTCTGTTTTTATTCATTTTAAATCGCACTCTGAAGTCTCTAATAGCATGAAAATGGTTTTAACTGTGATTGAGCTCCTTTCCTAGGATGTGCCAGGCCAATACAACAAGATCCACAGAATGTCAGCAGAGCAGTTAGCAATACACTTGCACATGGTTTCCACAAGAAACCAAAGACAAATTTGTTACCTTTGCATTATTAGTACAAGCCTCTGGAGAGCTGATTTGTGTATACATCACTGTATATCTGTGGCTTGTAGTTGTTACAGAATTGATAATGATAGCAACAAAGAAAAACAAATGTGGTTGAGTGAACTTGGCCTTTTCTCCTTGGAGCGACGGAGGATGAGAGGTGACCTGATAGAGGTGTATAAGATGATGAGAGGCATTGATCGCGTGGATAGCCAGAGGCTTTTTTCCCAGGGCTGAAATGGCTTGCACGAGGGGGCACAGTTTTAAGGTGCTTGGAAGTAGGTACAGGGGGGGATGTCAGGGGTAAGGTTTTCCACACAGAGAATGGTGGGTGTGTGGAATGCACTGCCAGCGAAGGTGGTGGAGGCAGATACAATAGAGTCTTTTAAGAGACTCTTAGATAGGTACATGGAGCTTAGAAAAATAGAGGGCTATACGCTAGGGAAATTCTAGGCAGTTTCTAGCATAGGTTACATGGTTAGCACAACATTGTGGGCCACAGGGCCTGTAATGTGATGGAGATTTCTATGTTTCTATGTGTCATGAACCCTGCCGCTTGCCATAGAGCATTGAGCTTCTAGGGTTTTTGAGCACTTGTAATTACAAATCAATACCTTAACTAGAGCCATGAAGCCCTTGTGCTTTCAGTTAATCTTGTAGAGTTAATTGTGACTGTCATAGATTTCCCCACAGTCTATGATTATTTAAAGAGGACTCTCATTCTGTGCCTTAGAGGAGTCATTGTGTTGGAGAGAATGAACTGTCTTGCTGTGTCACACAACTGCTCCTCTGAGACTCTGTTGGTCAAGATGGTGCCAGGGAACAATGATTCCTCAGATGGCATCTTTCAGATAGCCAATCTCTTAAATAATTTCACTTTTTCTACACTTTCTGCTTGTTCTTTTTGTCTTGTTTTTATTACACAAATTATTGGACCCTGTGACATGCAGTTTGGAACTCGATCAAATGACGTATCACTCTGTTGTGTCTGGAGAGCTGCCTCAAGGAGATCAGAGACAGGAACCCAACCGAGAACTCAAACTGACTCACGACAAAGACCAGAGACGGTGCGCGGAGTCATGAACAACTCCATCTCAAAGCGGCGAGGAAGACTGAAGCATCGAAGTGAAGGCGGAGGGGCTCAGTGATCACTCCCAATGGAGGCCGCCAGGGGGACAACGGTCAGCAGCTGGGTCAGGATGGGGGTGTTGTGGATAGTGTGGAGGGCTGTCAGAGGTTACAATGGGACATTGATAGGAAGCAAAACTGGGCTAAGAAGTGGCAGATGGAGTTCAACCCAGATAGCTGTGAGGTGGTTCATTTTGGTAGGTCAAATATGATGGCAGAATATAGTATTAATGGTAAGACTCTTGGCAGCGTGGAGGATCAGAGGGATCTTGGGGTCTGAGTCCCTAGTATATTCAAAGCTGCTGTGCAGGTTGTCTGTGTGGTTAAGAAGGCATACGGTACATTGGCCTTCATCAACCGTGGAATTAAGTTTAGGAGCCGAGAGGTAATGTTACAGCTTTGCAGGACCCACTTGGAGTACTGTGCTCAGTTCTGGTTACCTCTCTACAGGAAGGATGTGGAAACTATCGAAAGGGTGCAGAGGAGATTTACAAGGATGTTGCCCGGATTGGTGAGCAGGCCTTATGAGAATAGGTTGAGTGAACTTGGCCTTTTCTCCTTGGAGAAACGGAGGATAAGAGTTGACCTGATAGAGGTGTATAAGATGATGAGAGGCATTGATTGTGTGGATAGTCAGAGGCTTTTTCCCAGGGCTGAAATAGCCAGCATGAGAGGGCAGGGTTTTAAGGTGCTTGGAAGTAGGCACAGAGGAGATGTCAGGGGTAAGTTTTCTTTTACGCAGAGTGGTAAGTGCCTGGAATGGGCTGCCAGCGACGGTGGTGGAGGCGGATACGATAGGGTCTTTTAGGAGACTTTTGGATAGGTACATGGAGCTCAGAAAAATAGAGGGCTATGGGTAACCCTAGTAATTTCTAAAATAAGTACATCTTCGGCACAGCATTGTGGACCGAAGGACCTATATTGTGCTGTAGGTTTGCTATGTTCTATTTTTTATGGACCCGGTCAATGATTGCTTCCAATGGAGGTCATCAGGTTGACAATGGTCAGCATCCGGGTCGATGGCACTCAGACCCGGTCAATGATTGCTTCCAATGGAGGCCACTGCAGCAACAATGGCCAGCAGCCAGGGCAGTGTTCAGACCTGGGTCCACGGTCACTCTTCACAGAAAGACCGAGTTCATGCAGCCACTCTCCTCGCATGCTGATGGAAAGATGTTTTTGATATTCTGAGATGTACTTTATATTGGTCTCCTTCAGTTTTTCTTTCTTGTGGCCGATTGGCAGATGGGTGGTCTGTTAGTATTTTGAGTGTGGGAGGGGGAGTTGGGGGTTTTGATGCTCCTGTCATTGTTTTTTTCTGCCAGTGAGGGGCTCGGGGCTCGTTATTGTCACTTTTTTTCTGGGGGGAGGGGTGGGGAATTTTGGGGTTTGCGAATTTTGTTTCTTTTTTGTTTTCTGTGCTGGGGAGTTGATGTCTTTTCTTTCAACAACATCCATGGTTTTTCTGTATTTCATGGCTATCTGGAGAAGACAAATATATGAGTTGCATCGTACACACATACAATAAAATCAACATGTGAACCTTTGGTATTCCCATGTCTAACCTTTTGTTTCTGTCTCCTCCTGGGGATCCTGCTGCTTCTCCGCTTCTGGGTTAGGTCATGAGCCTGCCATCTGCAGCTCCTGAGTTGAGTTGGTGCCAGCGACCTCCATGACAGAGAAAGCCTGCCATTCCTCTGCATGGGGCTCCTGCCATTGTGACAATAGATTCAAAAGATGCCATGACTCAGTAGAACGCTAGATATGTTGAAAAATGTAAGCATTAATGAAATGGAGACAGTGGTGCACCTTTGCCAGGCATTGGAGGGAACGCCCTGCGCACCTCCTCAACCTAACACCGGCTGAACAGCATGACTACAGGGCCCTCATAGTGGTGCTAGAGTGGCATTTCAGGCACAGGTCATTGCAGGGAGCAATGAGAGAAGAACTGGACAGCAGGCAGCACCATGTGGGAGAAACCCTGGGGGCATTCGTGTCAGATCTCTGCCACCGTGCTCAGCATGGTAAACCCCCAGTTCCCTCCTGTGGCCCAGGAAGAACTTGCCCTTCTTGCCTTTGTAAAGTCGCTGTCGCCGGAGAGCCTTTGGCAGCACGTTCGCCTGATATCACCATCATCACTGGCAGAGGTGGAGAGGGCAGAAACAATCTTAGCCCCCCCCCCAAAGGTGTTCTGGCGCCGCCCCGCACCAGCGCCACGTCATACCCCAGCACAGCCATCAGGAAATGCCAAGTGGGTGATACCATGAGGGAAGTTCCGCCGAGACCTCCAGCAGAATTCCTCCATTGTCACCTCCCCAGGTGGGCCACTTGGATGAAGAGCAAGGCTTGTACATCAGCTGTGTGGTGGAGGCCATCAGATGCCGCACATTGGTGGACACAGGATCAACCATCACCATCATCTGTCCGGGTGTCCTCCCCAACACGGGCCAGCCATACCTGCCTGGGTGGACAACGATGGCGGTCCGGTTGGCTACGGTCACCAGTGGCTGTGCGGCAACGTGCCGGAAGACTGGCTGCAGATCATAGTGGGAACAATAAACAGCAGAGCATGAGGTGTGGCTAGCTGACATCTGGGACCCCTGCCACATTGGTCTGGACCTGCTGTCCTGGTGGGCCAGTGTGAATGTGCCAGGGGCAACACTGTACCTCGACATTGAAGCCATGGCTCTCTGGCAGGGCAGCTCCAGGAAATGGATCAGGCAGGTAAGGCAACAACCATCACTGGTCTCACAGCAGCACCACTGTGGTGCCCTCTAGCAGGGCTGTCCAGACAGTGCAGCTCACCGGGGAGGGGAGGCCCTAGGGTTGCCAGCTTTCTCACTCCCAAATAAGGGACAAAAGTAGCAGTCAAATACGGGACACTTGTGTTTACCTCAAGAAAGACTACCATGACAATGAAGCCTTGCACGGGCTCCTTTGTGCACATGCGTGTCATGCGCATGCGCGTACGTGCCGATTTTTTTTCCACAAATCGGTTTTGGCTTAATCTTCCCGACTACACTGTACATACATTATTTCTACTTTATATAGGCTGTGTATTTATCATATCATTCCTGCTTTTACTATATGTTAGTGTTCTTTTAGGTTTTATGTGTTATTTGGTATGATTTGGTAGGTTATTTTTTGGGTCTGGGAACGCTCAAAAATTTTTCCCATATAAATTAATGGTAATTGCTTCTTCACTTTATGCCATTTTGGCACAAAGGGTTTCATAGGAATGCTTTACCTTAGCAGAGGAAATACGGGACAAGGGCGGTCTTGTATGGGACAAACCAATTTAGCCCAATATATGGGATGTCCCAGCAAATACAGGACAGTTGGCAACCCTAGGCGGCCCTTCGCCTGGAATGACACCTGTGCTGCCGCCTTTGACCAGCTCCAAGGTGTGCTCACCCAGCCCCTGCTGCTGACATACCCCGATCCAGCACGCCCCTTCATTGTTAACACAGACTCCAGCAACGGGGGGGCTCGGCATAATGCTGTCACAAGAGGGGACTAAGGAGAACGTGTTGTGATGTACTCCACCTGCACCCTGAGGTGTCCTGAATGGAACTATTGTGTCACTCGCTGGGCTGGAAGCTCTTGACCGTGATCCAGGCCCTCTTCCACTTCCACACCTACCTCTTCGACTGACAGTTCCTACTTTGTGCAGACCACAAGAACATAAGAAATAGGAGCAGGAGTATGCCATCTGCCCCATCGAGCCTGTTCTACAATTCAGTAAGGTGGCCATGGTCTCATCTCCACTTACCTGCCTTTTCCCCATAACCCTTAATTCCCCTACTATGCAAAAATCTATCCAACCTTGTCTTAAATACATTTACTGAGGGAGCCTCCCCTGCTTCATTGGGCAGAGAGGAATGCGTTGCTGACCTGGCTGTTCAGAGGTGGCTGGCACAGTATCTGGAGGCTCTCCAGGACTAAGATTTCAAGATACGGCACTGTGCCGGAAGGCACCATGGCAATGCTGACACTCTCTCTTGTCGTCCCTGTGAGGCCACCAAGGATCACTACTGTCACGGCCTCGAGGAGCAGAGCCAGGGGCAAGCGGCAGTGGTAGCACTTCAGGTGGCAGCTGGTGGGAGGGTAGTCCTCCCCTCTATTGACCCCCAGTGGCCAGGAGAGTGATCCCCTGCCGGCCCGGGTGAGGGGATGGCTGAGTGTGGGATGGCAGCCGGAGTGGGCAGAGGTCTCCAGACATCGAAGTCCTATACTCTCAGTGGGCCGCACTGGAGATGCGAGATGGGTTGCTGTTCTGGTGTTGGTAGCTTTCCGAGGGTGACCGCCATCTCCTGCAGCTGGTGGTCCAGTCGGTGCACAGGCTGGTGGGGGCCGGAGCTTCAGGGTTGCAAAGACCTTGGGCAAGCTGTGCGAATGATTCTATTGCCCGGCTGCAGGCAGGATGTGGAGCTGCTCAACACTGTTGTGATGCTTGCATGTCCCAGGAAGGGGCTGTGCCGCCAGTCTAGGGCGCCAATGCAGGAGTAGCTGGTGAGGGCCCCAGTGGAATATGTAGGGCTGAACATCCTGGGCCCCTTCCCCTTCACCAACACCAGGAACCGCTAGGTTCTCGTGGCCATGGATTACTTCACAAGGTGGCCGGAGACATACCCGCTCCCAGACCTGAGAACGACCAGCACCACGGAGAGACTCGTGGAGGAGTTCTTCTGCCATTTTGCCGCCCCTGAGGAACTCCACAGCAAACAGGAGCACAACTTCGAGGCGCAGTTTTTTGGCAATATCTGCAGCTAGTTGGGAATCACCAAATTGCAGACCAACCCCCTTCACCTGCAGGGTGATAGCTGGTAGAGTGCTTTAGCCACATCCTGGCCTTGCAGCCTGCCACCCTCATCAGCGAGAACTAGCACGACTGGGATCGCCACCTACCCTTGGTATTGGGGGCATACTGGACAGCAGTTCAGGACGCTGGCTGAGCTCATGTTCGGCCAGGAGCTGTGCACGTCGATGGATCTGGTGTTTGGCCGCCCTCCTCCAGAGCTGGAGATTCCTGTGGGGGGGGGGCTGGGTTACAGTGCCTGCAGCACCATAGGGGTCACCTGTGGACAGGTCATGATGCGGCTTGGCAGAACCAAAGCGCAGCCGGCAGCCGCAGAAAGCAGGCTTATGATGCACGCAGCCAGGCACAGACCTTACTGTGGTACACCGAGTATGGGTTTGCTGCCCCACCCGGAAGAAGGGACTATCCCCCAAGCTTGGTAGCCACTGGAAGGGGCCGGGGGAGGAGCTTGACCGCACCTCCAACGTGGTATACTGGGTGCTGCTACCTGTGCGGCGGACGGCAGTCATGCTGCACCGCGACCGGCTGGCATCGTATCGGCCTTTGGCCCCCACTGACCCAGCGAGGCTGAGGGAAGGAGGTGACACACTGGTTCCCCGCTTCTTGCCTTGCCACACAGTGCCTCTCCTGGAGGGCTACAGATAACCCTCAGCGACCCAATTCGTGGTGTCGACCGCCACTGGGACTTTTGGACTTTGTTGTGGATTCTGGGGTTGTTGGGGACGGCTGACCCCTCAGATGGGGGGTAGTGTGGTGCTCCAAGGGCGTGGTTGACAGCTCAACCCAACATTCCTAGTGCCCAGCGCTACTTATTGTTCTTGTTTTAAGATGCGTTAGTGGTTTGCATGTTCATTAGAATCATGGTGAGATGTTCAAGTTAATTTATTTTAGCTCAGGTTATACAGTTGCTGGCTTGTGTGTTTGTGTGCCACCCTGGATGGAATTGGGGTGTGCAAAAATCACCTCCCCCATCTGTATGTGACTGAGTTAGTTCTCACTGAGCTGTTGTGCTCTGTCTGTTATTGTGCTTGTCGCAATAAAAACAGCAGTTGAGATAAGCAACACACATCAAAGTTGCCGGTGAACACAGCAGGCCAGGCAGCATCTATAGGAAGAGGTACAGTCGATGTTTCGGGCCGAGACCCTTGGTCAGGACTAACTGAAAGAAGAGATAGTAAGAGATTACTTACTAGCTCTTCTTTCAGTTAGTCCTGACGAAGGGTCTCGGCCCGAAACGTCGACTGTACCTCTTCCTCGAGATGCTGCCTGGCCTGCTGCGTTCACCAGCGACTTTGATGTGTGTTGCTTGAATTTCCAGCATCTGCAGATTTCCTCGTGTTAGCAGTTGAGATAAACTAGCTCTTTTCATGTCGTCATGGGCTGACTGCTCCCCTCAATATGCAGGGAGTTGAAGATAAATACATAGATACAAATTAGGTGCACAAAATCAATCTCAGTCACCAAGAGAAGGGAGAGGGGTGCCATAACAACAACCTCTTACTTACTGTCAGCAAGACCAAGGAGCTGACTATTGACTGCTGGAGGAAACCAGAGGTCATTAGAGGTAGAGAGGGTCAGCAACTTTAAATTCCTTGGTGGTGTTCTCTCGGAAAACCTGTCCTGGGCCCAGCACACAAGTGCAATTATGAAGAAAATGCGACAGCACTTCTGCTTCCTTAGAGTTTGGGAAGATTCGACATGACATCTGAAACGTCGACAGATGTGCTTATTTATTTACTGTTATTGTTCCTTCTTTTGTATTTGCAGAGTTTGTCGTCTTTTGCACACTGGATGAATGGCCAAGTTAGTGCAATTTTTCATTGATTCTATTTTGGCTATTATTCTATTTATTAAGTATGCCCACAAGAAAATGAATCTCAGGGTTGTATACAGTGACATACATGTACTTTGATAATAAATTTACTTTGAACTTTGAAGAGCAATGCAGCTGATCAAGTTTGATCAAGTGAGGAATTACTTTTTTATTCCCATTCTGGCAGGCAACTCTGTAGGCACTACAAGGGGCCACAATTAAAAAAAACATTTAATATAGATTGTCTGTTAATGTCTAAATGGCTGAAGCTAAATCTTCGGGGGGAAAAATACTCCTATTTGTCACTACAACATAAATCAGTGACTTCCTGCCTAACTGAAAGAAATCGCATGTTCATCCTGAGTAAAGTATACTTGGGGAATTTCAATAAATGAATAATGATAACAACCAAGTTGCCATTTTCTAATGAGGAGTATCTAGTAAATATGAAACGGCAATGGATATTGTGCCATATCCAAAAGCACATAAGCATAAATATTCCTCAGAAGTTAGTAATCAAGAAAAAGGTTTAAAGAAGTTGATCCAACTTTCTGAGACAGTTCACTCTACTGATTAATTTTCTCACTAATCCTTAGATGATTTTTATAACTTATAAGGCAACCAGTGTCAGATAAAATATCTTTTAAAACAAGAGGATGACAATTTCCCATTAACAAATGGCAATATTCTTAGTTACTAGCATTTATTTTCTCCCTTATATGGTAATTTCAGTCTGTATTTCAAAACTGGATAAAATCTAACAATGAAGCAAATTTAAGAAGGAATCCCTAGGGTGGTATTTGTCAAGAGTGGTTGATATTCTGACAATGGGACGTTTAATCAAAACTGAACGATTTAAGAGTTAGAAACAAGACTTTAAAAATTATATTTTCCTTTTGAGGTGATTTAAATTCACTTCAGTCAAATAATAAACTATTCAGGTTTGTTCTGAAAAGCTCTCAGATATCTGCAAACATGGCACAGAGCAGACCAGCAAACTAATAAACAACTCCAACTCCAAAATATCTTATGGCTTGGAATTATGGAGAGAAATTATAAAGTGACATTTTTTCATAATACAACAAAGCAGATTTAACATAAAATCGTGCGACAATTTTAAGCCAACCCCTCGAAAAAAAACAAGAGCTTGGGTGTTTATGTTCAATCCAGTTATTCGCTCAGTTTGCAGATTCCAAAGCTGGTTTTAATCTGCACAACATTGCTCAAACCAAGTAACACTATTTTTTTACATGTGCATTTCAGATTAGAACGATCTTACCAGACACTGTCTGCAGGTTTAACTTGGCAGCCTAAGCAGCAAGATGGACAGGGAAAACAATTGAGAAAGGAAGTAATCTGTTTTCCAACTTCCCTTGTGGAATCAGCACGGTTCACCTAGACAAAACTCACGCCCCCGTTCCCTATTACAGGGCCCTGAGGGGTTGCCTCAGGACACAACTGCAATATCCCAGCGGAAACCCAGGTGTTAAGACATTAACTTTTAACGTTACTTGCCTCCAAAATCTGTTCCTGAATGAATATTGTGCCTGTATCAATTTTCAATGAGTACAGTGCATACCTAAGTATCATATGAGTCTGGTACTGCGACAAAGTTCAGGGTTAAGCTTCAGTGCACCTTTTGCAGCAAGTTACAATGTCTTGTAAAAGTATTCAGCCCCCCCCCCACCAACTTAAATGAGTTTTACAACCAGTGATTTTAAGCAATTTAACTGGGTTTTTTTTGTGTATCACATGCTCTTTTTTTCATAGTAGAGCCCAAAAAACAGGGAAAATTGTAAGCATGAAAACCTAAAAATTCAAAACCTGAAATGTCAGTTCAACAGTATTCATCCCCCTTTGCTCAATTCTTAGTTGATCCACCTCTCAGTAGTCTTTTCAGATAAGTCTCTATTAGCTTTTTGCAACATGATAGAGCAAGATTTTGCTGTTCCTCCTTGCACAATTGATCAAGCTGTGCCTGGTTAGTTGGGAGCAGTGGTGGACAGCAGTCTTGAGGTCTCACCAGAGATGTTCGATCGGGTTAAGGTCAGGACTCTAAATGGGCCTCTGAAGAACATCAATTTTCTTCGTTTGAAGCCACTCCATTTTGCTCTGGTAGCTTGCTCTGGGTCACTGACATGCTGATTGATGAACTTCTTCCCCAGTTTAAGCTTTCTGGCAGAGGCTAGCAGGTTTTTATCCAGAATCTCTGTATTTAGCAGCATTTGACTTCCCATCAATCAATTCTGACCAGATTTCCAGTCCTGGATGCTGAAAAGCATCCCCATAGTATGATGCACCCTCCACCATACTTTACAGTGGGGATGGTGCTACTGGCTGATATTTAGGATTAGATTTACGGCACATGTACAATTTCGTATTGAGTCCAAAATGTTCCACTTTAGTCTCATCCAATCACAAGACATCCTTCCACATCTTTACAGTATCTTCTAAGTAACAATTTGCAAAGTCTGTACAGGCAAGGATATGCTTTTTTTAGTCCTGGCTTCTTCCTTGCCACTCTCCATAAGTACCTTTTTATGCAAGGCCTTTGAGATTGTGGAGCCACGAGCTGCATCTCCAGTTGCAGCTACTGACCTCTGCAGCTCACTCAGAGTGACTGTTGGCATCACAGTAACATCTCTTACTAGTGCCATTCTTCTCTGGTGACTAAGTTTGGAGGGGCAGCCTGACCTAGGCAGCTTGGCTGTGGTTTCATTTTTTTCCCACTTTTTCATGATGGACAGCACTGAGCTCCAAGGTACGTTCAGAGCCTATGAGATGGTGTTGTACCCTTTCCTAGATTTGTGTTTCTGTATTGTCATTTCCCTGACTTGCCTTGCATCTTTTTTAATCTTCATTTTGGTTTGGTCTGTTGAAAATCTACCATATTATTGGACCCTACAGAGCGAGAGGGCATATATTCTTACGAATTCATTGAAAACGGATGATCCTCCTATTTTCTGCATTAACAAATTGGGTGAGTTGGTAAGGTAATATACAGTATTGCACCTGAGGAAAGTTAGCCTAGTAATTACAAAGGGGATGAATACTTGAATTCTACTCCTCACCTTCTTTTCTCCAATCCTGCTGAAGCGTCTCGGCTCGAAACATCGACTGTATTCTTTTATATGGATGCTGCCTGGCCTGATGAGTTCCTCATAATTTTACTTCTATTAAATTGTTGACAAGCTCTGGAATTTTTCTTTTGATTTGACATGATGCACAATGTTTTATGGATTGGCTCAAAGAGCTCTTAGATCAATATTGTCACAACGGGGGTGCTGGGAACAGACCCAAATGTGAGACACAGACACTGAAGTACAAAGAACAGGACTTGACTAGAGTAGGGACGTGACAGGATACAGGCAAGGAGCAGGGACAAGAACACAGACTTGGGCTAGGGAAAGCAGGACCAGGACTAGAAACAATGGACTAGGAGACAAGGCTTCGACTCCAAGCCCGAGACTGGACAAGGACTCAGAACCTGGGCCTTGCCTTGGCCTCAGACCCCGGAACCAGGCAAGGACATGACATGGCTTCAGGACAGGACGTGGCTGGGGTCTAGAGGCCTGAGCTTGGAGACAAGACAAGGCTCGTACTCCGAGCCCAAGACTGGTCAAGGACCCAGAACCTGGGTCTTGCCTCAGGCTCGGACCCCAAAACCAGGCAAAGACATGACATGGCTTGAGGCTTGGGGTCTTGGGTCTTGAGCTTGGCTTGGGATCCTCGAGGCTTGGGGTCATGGGTCTTGAGCTTGGCTTGGGATCCTCGAGGCTTGGGGTCTTGGGTCGAGCTTGGCTTGGGATCCTCGAGGCTTGGGGTCTTGGGTCTTGAGCTTGGCTTGGGATCCTCGAGGCTTGGGGTCTTGGGTCTTGAGCTTGGCTTGGGATCCTCGAGGCTTGGGGTCTTGGGTCTTGAGCTTGGCTTGGGATCCTCAAGGCTTGTGGTCTTGGGTCTTGAGCTTGGCTAGGAATCCTCGAGGCTTGGGTTCTTGGAGCTTGGCTTGGGATCCTCGAGGCTTGGGTTCTTGGAGCTTGGCTTGGGATCCCCGAGGTTCTTGGTCTTGAAATGTGGAGGCTGATAACTCAGAGACTGGAGCTGAGAGAAAGACTGGGAACTGAATATCAACATAGAGCCGGGACTTATCCTGCGACAAGCCAGGACTCAACTTCATCTCCACACCAAGGTGGGGCAGGTCTCTCCATCAGGTAATGGCAGAACGGCCAGACTTACCCAACAGAGGCAAGGACAAGACAAGACAGGTCCCCCTGCAGGGCAACGGCAAAACGGCCTGACTTACCTCACAGAGGCAAGGATAAGAAGAGACAAACACCAAAGAGCAACAGACAGTTCCATCTCTGCTCCAGGGAAGCTCCGAGTCTCAGTTTGGCCAGCAACCTCAGCTGGCTAAGGAAACAGCCAGATCCCTACCTAGCTCGGAGTGGCTGGCGCCACTCAGCTGGCCCGGGAAACAGCCGAATCCATACCACAAAGACTACTCCAACAAGGCAACAAGGCGCCATGAAGCAGTGGTCCTCCAACCAGGCCTAGAGATCACAAATGGTTGCACTAGCCTTCCGTCAGCAGGTTGCTCCAAGGGGGAATGACAAGACAAACCAGCCACCCACACTCAATCCCAAGGCTACTTATATTGCAAGCCCAAAGATAGGAATCAGGTGCCTTTGATTTAGTCAAACAAGGGACAGCTGGAAGACTCAGAATCCTGAGTCCACGGACTGGACCATGACAAATATATTATAAATTTAGAAAATGAGACAGTAAAATGTGAAAATAGTTTGAGGACTGAATACCTTTTCAAGGCACTGTACATCTAAATAATTGTCTGCACTTACATCTGACAGTTATAATCAGTTTTGTACCAGTGGATCAGACTTAAAATAAGCAGACAATTCAATTTTCCTTTCCATTGCATTCAAATAGAGTCTGAAGAGTCAGCAGCTAGACTACCTAACTTTCCTGCCACCATGGTTGATCAAAATCTTCTCTAATGTGTTGGAAGTTTCCATCAGTCACTGGGAACCTATAAAGCAGACAGGAGCAAATGCTTAGATGAAGAGACCAAAGCTACAGTTAAAAAGATGGCATTTCCAGGGTACCTGATGATTTGGGAGGTGGCAATCAGATTCTTATTTCATTTTCACTCTTCTGTCTCCATTTCAGGGGTCAGATAAGCTTCTATTATCCATTACAAAATCAGTAGACTGCTTCTGTTCCATTTCCCCAATTCTGCTCTCACCCTTCTCCTACCATCAAAGCAAGACAGAGCTACCCTTCGCCCTGAACTCCATCCCGCTTCCATCCATAGTCAAATTCCCTGTATTTACCATTACCTTCAAAGAGGTGTCACGAGAAGTCATATCGTTTCCTCCCTCCCATTTCAGCATTCCAGAACGTTTCCTTTTGTAACTAGCTCCATCTTTACCAACATCCATTTCCCTTTTCATAGCACCTTCACATATAACCATAGCAGATGTAGCATTTCATCCCATTGTAGCATTTCTTCCCATTGTGTTATCCAGTGACCCAAAGAGTGATTCACTTGTACTTCTGCTAACTTAGTCCACTGCATTTGATACTCACAATGCAGTCTCCTCTAGTCTGGATAAACCAAATACACTTAAAGTATTTATTTTGGATCAGTAGAATGGAATCCCATTGAAAATCTTTCACATATTTCATTCCTACGTCTTCAACCAAGAAATGATTGTATTCCAAAATTATTTTCAGAGACATTTAAAATTATAGTGTATTCATTGAACCAGACTTAAGGTTAAAAATCACACCACTGTCAGAACAAAAAGACTATTCAAAAGAGGCAACAGACTGTTTTAAATACAGTAAAACAGTGAATACCATTGTTGTTAATCAATATTAGTCATGATCAATAACTTCCAAGTACTTTGGCAGGAGGAGGCAAAGGCATGGAAACATGAAATAGCATTATCAATAATATCAGGCATTTGCTCTGTTATTTTCTCTTATTTTTGTACCTTTCAAGACGTCCCCACCTATGTATTGTCCAGTGGCACAAATCCCAGAGGGCAAAATGATCCATTGTACATAAGAATGAAGTATAATATTAACTTAATATAGAAAACAGAAGCAGGTCTTTTTGATCCATGCTGACAATGATGCTAATCCTCATTTGTCCACCTTAAGCCTATCTTCCTCTCTGCCTGTCCTATCTCTCTTATCCAAGGACCTGTCCAAACAACTTTCAAATGCTGTCATTGTATTTGCCTCCATTGTGTCTTCTGGCAGCTCATTCCAAATATTCACCATCCTCTGTGAATATTTCTCCTTTCTCACCTAGATCCTTCGCCTCACCGTTCTAGATTCTCTTGCCCTGGAAAAAGGCTCTGTCTAGCTAAAATCTATGCCTTTCATAATTTTATACTCCATCTCTACAAGGTCAACCCTCAGCCTGGTGGTTCCCTATTAGATAATCCCCGTTTACAAACCTCACCCCCACCCCATTCCAGGCAACATCCTGGTGAAGTTTTTTTTGCATTTTCTCTGTTACTACCACTTCCTTCCAATGGTGTGGTGACCAGGACAGTACACAATTCTCTTACAAGTCTAATCAATGCTTTGCTCAACTGCAACATGATGTTCCAAATCTTATAGTCAATGCCACAGCCAATGAAGGTAGGCATATCAAATTCTGTTTTCACTACCCTGTCCACCGGTATCCCCGCTCTCAGTGAGTTAAGGACTTGCACTCCAACGTCTCTCTGTATATTACTGCTTCTTCTAAGGCTTCTGTCATTTATTCAATGTGTGCAACCAGAATTAACCTTCTGAAGCTGCATTACCTTACACTGGTCTGAGTTAAATTCCATCTTCCAGCACGCTACCCATTACATAAGTGCATTCTCATAAGTCAAATATATGAAACACTGCTGGTTGCCTTGGCTGTGTAAGTCCAGGGAATACACACTTTGGTCCCGCCAGACTCGTGAGATTGAGTCGGCTCTCCCCGGTTTGTGTGGATACTGTGTAATTTGCTACCCTGTTAGAAGTAGCATACAAATTAGCCAGAGAAAGTGGCTCACCTGAGGACTGGGAGAAATTCAGAGTTCAGCAGAGGAGGACAAAGGGCTTAATTAGGAAGGGGAAAAAAGATTATGAGAGAAAACTGGCAGAGAACATAAAAACGGACTGTAAAAGCTTTTATAGATATGTAAAAAGGAAAAGACTGATAAAGACAAATGTAGGTCCCCTGCAGACAGAAACAGGTGAATTGATTATGGGGAGCAAGGACATGGCAGACCAATTGAATAATTACTTTGGTTCTGTCTTCACTAAGGAGGACATAAATAATCTTCCAGAAATAGTAAGGGACAGAGGGTCCAGTGAGATGGAGGAACTGAGTGAAATACATGTTAGTAGGGAAGTGGTGTTAGGTAAATTGAAGGGATTGAAGGCAGATAAAT
The DNA here is from genome assembly GCF_963921235.1 of Mobula hypostoma. Taxonomy (NCBI): domain Eukaryota; kingdom Metazoa; phylum Chordata; class Chondrichthyes; order Myliobatiformes; family Myliobatidae; genus Mobula; species Mobula hypostoma. The sequence continues at coordinate 112,731,182 of NC_086103.1, read as the reverse complement.
CCCCAGGGCCAGATGGTCTGCATCCCAGAGTGCTTAAGGAAGTAGCCCTAGAAATAGTGGATGCATTAGTGATAATTTTTCAAAACTCGTTAGATTCTGGACTGGTTCCTGAGGATTGGAGGGTGGTTAATGTAACCCCACTTTTTAAAAAAGGAGGGAGAGAGAAACCGGAGAATTATAGGCCGGTTAGCCTAACGTCGGTGGTGGAGAAACTGCTGGCGTCAGTTATCAAGGATGTGATAACAGCACATTTGGAAAGCGGTGAAATGATCGGACAAAGTCAGCATGGATTTGTGAAAGGAAAATCATGTCTGACGAATCTCATAGAATTTTTTGAGGATGTAACTAGTAGAGTGGATAGGGGAGAACCAGTGGATGTGGTATATTTGGATTTTCAAAAGGCTTTTGACAAGGTCCCACACAGGAGATTAGTGTGCAAACTTAAAGCACACGGTATTGGGGGTAAGGTATTGGTGTGGGTGGAGAATTGGTTAGCAGACAGGAAGCAAAGAGTGGGAATAAACGGGACCTTTTCAGAATGGCAGGCGGTGACTAGTGGGGTACCGCAAGGCTCAGTGCTGGGACCCCAGTTGTTTACAATATATATTAATGACTTGGATGAGGGAATTAAATGCAGCATCTCCAAGTTTGCGGATGACATGAAGCTGGGTGGCAGTGTTAGCAGTGAGGAGGATGCTAAGAGGATGCAGGGTGACTTGGATAGGTTGGGTGAGTGGGCAAACTCATGGCAGATGCAATTTAATGTGGATAAATGTGAAGTTATCCACTTTGGTGGCAAAAATAGGAAAACAGATTATTATCTGAATGGTGGCCGATTAGGAAAAGGGGAGGTGCAACGAGACCTGGGTGTCATTATACACCAGTCATTGAAAGTAGGCATGCAGGTACAGCAGGCGGTGAAAAAGGCGAACGGTATGCTGGCATTTATAGCGAGAGGATTCGAGTACAGGAGCAGGGAGGTACTACTGCAGTTGTACAAGGCCTTGGTGAGACCACACCTGGAGTATTGTGTGCAGTTTTGGTCCCCTAATCTGAGGAAAGACATCTTTGCCATAGAGGGAGTACAAAGAAGGTTCACCAGATTGATTCCTGGGATGGCAGGTCTTTCATATGAAGAAAGACTGGATGAACTGGGCTTGTACTCGTTGGAATTTAGAAGATTGAGGGGGGATCTGATTGAAACGTATAAGATCCTAAAGGGATTGGACAGGCTAGATGCGGGAAGATTGTTCCCGATGTTGGGGAGGTCCAGAACGAGGGGTCACAGTTTGAGGATAGAGGGGAAGCCTTTTAGGACCGAGATTAGGAAAAACTTCTTCACACAGAGGGTGGTGAATCTGTGGAATTCTCTGCCACAGCAAACTGTTGAGGCCAGTTCATTGGCTATGTTTAAGAGGGAGTTAGATATGGCCCTTGTGGCTACAGGGGTCGGGGGGTATGGAGGGAAGGCAGGGTTCTGAGTTGGATGATCAGCCATGATCATAATAAATGGCGGTGCAGGCTCGAAGGGCCAAATGGCCTACTCCTGCACCTATTTTCTATGTTTCTATGTTTCTATGTAACTCAGTGTCAAGAGATAGCAGACAGCACACTGCATACAATTAAAGGAATTTTATTTATGAATCTTAAACTAAGGAAAAGGCAAAAAACAAGAAGTGTCCATTATAATTAAACAGTCAAATGTGCACCAGTTGGAGCTCAATTCACTGATTCTCAGTCGATCTCGGCGCCTGGCTCCATCAAATCTCAATCTCCCCATCAGGTCATATCCTGCGACCGGTTCTCTCCAGCCTCTTTTCTCTTCATCTCCTGCCAAACATCAAACCCAGCTCACATTCCAAAGCACCTGTTACCTCCAACCATAACCCAAACACTGCTTCCATAGAAAGATCATTACTTTAGCAGTGAAACCTTTCCCAGGGTGATATAGACACACACACACACACACACACACACACACACACACAAACACAGTATATATAGCTAGGGTGCCTAAGACCTGCACAATACTGTATTTGTCAATGTGGAGTGGTGAGCGAGTTTGTAAATCTGGCAGGATCAAAGGACGTTGGGAATGGCGAGGGTGGAGTGCCGTTGGAGGGGTGTGGGACAGGTGGCAAAGAAGGAGTGCCAGGGGCAGGGGCTGACGTGGGTACAGACACGCCCAGTCCTGAGACACCAGACAGGCCATTTTACTCCAGACGATTGGTTTATTGATCATTACAGAATTTTTCTCTGGTGTTTCCCGTTCCCTGCCCTCTCCCTTCCCCTTTTCTCAACCATGATTCCCCTCTCCTTGCCCCCTTCCCACTCTCAGTCCACAATAGAAACCCATATCAGAATCAGATTTATCATCACTCACACACGTCAAGAAATTTGTTTTTTTTTGCAACAGTAGCAGTACAGTGCAATACATAAAATTACCATGCAGGACTTTGTCAAAAGACTCAACGTCTAAAACCACTTGTACTGTTCTGCCTTCATCAATCACCTCAAAAAACTCAATCAGACCTGTGAGACATAGTGTCCCTGCACAAAACCATCAAAGAATGTAAAAATATTGGCTTACGCATTCCAAGACTTACTGTTGCAGAATTGTCCTTTGCAACTATCTTGAGATTAACTCCATTATCCATCTGACAAGGGATCATCATCAAAGTTTATGTAAAAAGAAAGCAGGAAATGTTAGTGTATGCATGTTTTACATTTGGATTGAAGGACAGTGTCAACTCTGCAGGCACCATTCTTTCTTCATAATGAGGCGAGTGTTGGTTCAAGTCCCAAGAACTTGAGCAGAAAACATTCAATTGACATTGTCATGCTGAGACAAGTGCTGTGCTATTCAAGGTGTTGCCTTTTGGATAACACACAAGACTAATATTTTGACTGTTCTCTCAGATGGACCACAAATATCCCACAAATCTTGTTTAATGAAGAGTTTTCCTTTGTAAATCCATCAATTAACATCTGTAGGAACAGATAATCCAGCTCGCACCACAATGTTGATGGTGAGAGCATATTGTGCACATTTGTACAATAATTGGGGAACAGCTTGCTCTCCATATCGTACTGCCCTGGCTTGTGTATCACGTGAACAGCTAGTACGCATTATCCATAGTCAACCCCGATCAACAAAAGACCTCACTGTACACAGACTGTTACATTTCCTGCACTTTATCCTAATACAGTGTTTCAATAGGTGTAAGCTATTTTGGGATGTCATGAATCGTGCTATTTGAATCAGCCAGTCTTGCTTTTTTTTTAAAAACAATACTTCATTTGGATAAATCTTTATATTCCACTTATAGTGATAACTATAACTCACCAAAATGTCACAAAAGTATGGTGATTTCATAACTCACCATGATACACTGAAGCAATAAATATTTCCTGGCAGCTTGAGAAACCATGTATAAAATTCAATATAGACAACTTTAAATGGAAGGCGTTCTGTTGAGCGGTTTATACTGTATGCTTTCTAATTGAGCAGAAGACTGGGCCTATTCCATCTTAGTTCAACAGATGAACTGAGTTTTCAAGGAAGTCAAAGCCCTTGGGTATGGGGGAGAAAGTTCCCTGGAATAAAGTGATCTTTCAGCTGCCGCTAATTAATGAGAAGACAGCAGGATTACTTTTCAAAGAAATGTAATTTTAGAAAGAAGTGTGTTTGTTTTCTCCCTTTGGCAATTGAATTAAGTGCTTTCATCAACGCTTAAGGGGATCTTACCTACAAGGGCATGCAAACAGGAGGCTAATCCTCTACACTTGAATATTGTAATTATTCAAAGAAAATCATAAAGTTGTTGTCTCTGCTGGACCTCCCTAACATGGTGCATACAGGAGAAGGGGATGTTATGGCTCTTGGGCTTCTGATAATTATAGAAACACCAAAACAGGCCCTTTGGCCCAACTGGTCCAGGCTAACCAAGATCCCAATTTAAGCTAGTCCCATTGACCTGCATTTCATCCATATCCCTCTAAAGTTTTCCTCTCCATGAACCTGTCTAAGTGTATTTTATGTGTTTGTTAACTGCCTATTGTCTCTCAAAGTAAGTATAGAGATTTCATACTCAGGGCAACAGTCAAGTCACATTTTTGTACAACATAGAAGTGAGAGTTACCATTAAAATTAGCCCTCTAACAATTTTAGACCCATCCTATTGTTTTTCCATCCATCTCTTGAAAATAATTGAATCAAGATCATTGGCTCCAACGTGCTCTCTACCAACATATCAATCACCTGCCCAGCCTCATTTCCTAAGAAGGCGTCTAGTGCAGCCTCTTGTCTACTAGGACCATCTACCTATTGTTTCAGAAGACTTTTATGTACGCGTGTGAACATGGTCCATGACCATGATAGTGCTTGGCAAGTTCTACAGAAGTGGTTTGCCATTGCCTTTTTCTGGATAGTGTCTTTAGAAGGCAGGTGACCCAAGCCATTATCAATACTCTTCAGAGATTGTCTGCCTGGTGTCAGTGGTCACATAACCAGTACTTGTGATATGCACTAGCTTCTCATATGACCGTCCACCACCTGTTCCCATGGCTTCACGTGACCCTGATCTTCCTGATCCGTTGGCGGGGGGAGCTAAACAGATGATACATTTTGCCCAAGGCTGACCTGTAGGCTAGCAAAGGAAAGGAGCACCTTACATCTCCTTTGGTAAAGATGTACCTCCGTCCTGCCTTGCTACTAATTCTTAAGCTCCAAGGAAGTCTCAGTCCATAACAAGCAAGTTAAAATCTCTTTCTATTATAACACTATTATTTCTAAGCCTTTTTGTGATTTCCATACATACAGTTATGTACCTCCAATTCCTGTTGACTATTCAGAGGAACTATTGAAGTAATCCTATTAAAGTAATCCACCTTCTTTATTTCTAACTTCTACCTGTATGGTCTCATTGGATATTCCCATCAGAATAGCCTCTCTAAGTAGCTTCCTGCTGTTCTCCTTAATCAATAGCGCAACTCTTCTCCTCTGTTACCTCCATCTCTATCACACCAAAGAATCAGTACCCTGGAACAGGACAGCCAGTTCTTTCCATCTTTCAAGTCCATGCTCTAAGTTCATCTACTGTTCCTTACCCGTGAGGATTCTTGCTTTCAGTTAAATGCAGTCTGGCCTCCCAGACTTGCTCTACTCCCTGTCCTGCCCTCTGTTTGGCCTGTCTACCGCGTTGTTTCCTTTAAATCTACATTTGCTTCATCCTTCACATCTGATAGACCACTACTTTGGCTCGCACCCACTCCCTTTGCAGACTGGTTCAAACCTTCCAAGGTTGCACTAACAAATCTCCCCACAGGATATTGGTCCCCCTCCAGCTCAGATGCAAACTATCCCTCTTATACAGAGCACTTCTCTTCTGCCCAAGAAATCTGGATGGCCCAAGTAGCTGAGGCCCTCCTACCTACACCAGCTTTTCAGGCTTATCCTCCTTCTAACTTCACTGGTGTGTAGCACAGGTAGTAATCCTGACATTCTCAGCATGAGATCTTATTCCCTGAACTTCTGTCTGATTCCCTCTATTCACTTTGCAGGATTTTATCTCTCTTCCTACCTACGTCATTTCTACAAATATGGACCACGAAGTCTGGCTGCTCATCCTCCTCTTTCACAATGTCCTTTGCCCTTGAACCTAGCACCAGAGGGCAGCAAACACCATCTACAGAGGTCTCCCTTACAGCTATCTCTGCCTCTGACTAAAGAGGCGCCTATCATTACCACTCACCAAGACTTCATGTCTCTGGCTGTATAATGTAGCCAGCAATGCTGCCACTGATTAGGCTACTGCTTCTCCTGACAGGCCATCACACTAGCAGTATCCAAAAGGATAGTTTGTACTTGTTAGAGAGGGGAACATCCACAAAGGACCTTTGCACAACTTGGCGACCCCTCCTAGTGGACATCCACCTTCCTGAAACTCCTCTTGATCACACTTGGTCTCCTGTATGTCCGCAGTCAGTCCAAGTGCAGCTCCAGCTGATCCATTTGTCATGGTCCAGTCCATGAAATCCACATTCTGGTTCACGGTCCCATCCATGTTCCTTATTCTGGGTTTTCCGGTTTTCCCCAGTTTCTGTTGAGGCAGCTGATTCTCGTTTGTGCTGGCTTCATAAATACCTTCAGGATTCAGCCTCTTATTTCTGGATTGTTCCTGTCCAAATCCCTTCCCTTCCCCTTCCTTCTGTTGCCTCGCCTGAAGCCTTGCCTTGCTTAGCCTAGCCTTGCCTCGCCTGGAGCCTCGCCTTGCCTCACCTGCATCGCTGTCAAGTTCAATCACCAGAGCAAGATAAGGAACTGTCTATTGTTGTTCTAAACTGTCTCTGTGTCCATGCCTTTGCTAGGTAGGTCTGGCCGTTTTCCGCTACCTAGTGTTGGGATCTGTCTTTGTGTCCTTGCCTTCGCTAGGTAGGTCCGGCCATTTGCCACTACCTAGTGTTGGGAACTGTCTCTGTCCACGCCTTCGCTAGGTAGGTCTGGCCGTCTGCTGCTACCTTATGTTGGGAACTGTCTTGTCGTATTCTTCATTCTGTGTATGAGTCCCGGCCCTACGTCCTGTTTCCAAGGTGGGGTCCCAGCTCTGTGTTCTGCGCTCCCGTCTCTCCCTCGACCAAGGCTCTGCGTTCCCGTCTCTCCCTCGACCAAGGCTCTGCGTTCACGTCTCTCCCTCGACCAAGGCTCTGCGTTCCCGTCTCTCCCTCAACCAAGTCAAGGCTTCAGGGTCTCATCCAGTCCTAACCATGATCCAAGAACCTTGTCCTGTCCAAGCCATGGCTTTGTGTTCTCGTCTTGTCCATGTGTCTCACCCAGCCCAGGAGTACCTTGCCCAGCCCAGTGCTGGGGTTCCCTCATCCAGTGCTGGGGTTCCCTTGTCCCGTCCAGTCCTATTGCCTCTCCTCGTCCTGTAGCCACATCTTGTCCTCACCTAATTCTGGAGACTGAGCCCGAGTCAAGTCCCAGGTTCTGGGTCCTTGCCCAGTCTCTGGCCCGGAGTCCAAACCCAAGCCTCATCATGTCTTCACCTAGATCCAGGGTCTGAGCCCGAGTCAAGACCCAATTTCAAGTCCTTGTCCAGTCTCTGGCTCAGAGTCCTTGTCCAGGCTCCTAGTTCCCAGTTCTTTGTCCTGGCCCCACGTTCCTAGCCTATGTCTTAGCCCAAGACTGTGTTCTTGTCCCACCTCCTAGTCTGCATCCAGTCACATCCCTAACTCTAGCCTCTAGTCCTTTCCTGTTCTTAGTATTTCAGTATCTGTGTCTTGCATTTGGATCTGCCTCCAAATGACACCAAATATGACACCATTTCATCTGAGAGAAGCTGCAGCTGAACACATTTCCTGCAAACTTGGTTGTCAGAGGCATGGAACCACTCACCAGTCTCCCACTTTTCACAGGAGGAGCATGCCATTCTACTGATTGTCCCTGCTGCCTCAGAAGTTCATAATGGGTTTAAAATAAAGGAATAGTGCTTACGCGGATTTACTGTATTTGTTACCGTTCAACCTCCTCATTAAAGCCTTTGCACTTTGACCTCAAACATAGCACAGTGACCTCAAAACAGCTATTCTCAAAATGGCTGTTCTGCTGGCGCTAACCTTCTGTGTATGTTGGGCCTTGCTTCCTAGGCCTGTCAGTAGGAAAAAGTATTTAAGCTTATCTTGCTCAGCCTTTTTAAACCTCCTCCGCAATCCACCAATTAAATTGGGTTTTACCATCTTATACAAGGGAACCAGCCGATAGTTTTACAGCAGTGGGATGGGAGCTGTCCTAGAGCTTGCTGGTACTTGCCTGATGGGAGGGAGGAGAAGGGAGAATAGTTGGGGTTGATGAAGTAATTAACTATGTTGGCTGTTCTACCAAGCTAGCAAGAAGTGTTAGACAAAGTCCATGGAGGAGAGGTTGGTTTCTGTGATGTGATAATCTGTGTGCACAAGTCTCTGCGGTTTTTTTGTGGTCACAGGCAGAGCAGTTGCTGTATCATGCTGTGATGCATCTGGATCATATGCTTTCTGTGATGCATTGGTACAAATTGGTTAGAGTCAAAAAGGACATACTGAATCTCTTTACCCTCCTGAGGAAGTAGAGACACTGGTGAGCATTCCTGAATAGACCTATCTATTGGGGGAAAAAAGAGGCTTCCAAAAGCAGAGAAAAGAGATATTTTATTGTCTTTCCCCAAGTTCAATTCTGACTGGACTCAATGATTACAGTAATTCCCAGCTGGAATTTGTGAAGTAGAACCCACAAATTACCCAATACTCATTAAAATCGGAAATGATTGCAGCTGTCTTCTCATCCATGAATTCCACCGGCGACAGAGATTAAAATCCTCTCCTTCACCTAAACCCCACCACTCACTTCAATACCGCCCCCCAATCATTATTCTTTACAGCATGGAAGAATTTTTAAATATGAAGTAAATGGTAAGTGAACACATGGCCAATTGGAGTCACCTAAAATGAAATTATGAGAGTTCAGGGCCACGGTGTTTCTGTAATTATGAAGGATGAGGTCAGCATGTCCAAGTAACCCTGCATTTCAGGAGATATCAAGGTTCAGATAAAGAAATACCTTACAGATGGATGACAGAATTGAAAACGTACTTGAAAAAAAAGCAGTTAGGAGGGTGAAGAAGGGGCACAAAATATAGCGACAGACAAGATTCAGGAAATCTCAAAGTATTTACTAAGGGCAAAAGATTAACTGGGGAAAGTGTAAGGCTCATTTTGGACAAAAGTGGCATTCATTGTGTTGAATCAAAGGATATAGATGAGTTAAATAAATATTTGACATTTACGATAACTCAGAAGAAAGACATTGTATTTCAGAAACTCAGTAAGAAGGTCAGTGGAATTTTTGAACATATTAATGTGAAAAGGAGGAGGTATTAGATATTTTAGTAAGCTTTAAAATACATAAATCCCCAAGCCTGATGATTTCCAGATTGCCAAGGGAGAACTGACAGAAATGATCTGATCTCTAGCTACAGAAATATCAGAGGACAGAGAATGTGGTACCTTCATTTAATTAAAGGCAGCAGAATTGAAACGATGCTGTGACTGTTGGTTCCAGCTGTAGTAGTCCTAAACTTGAATATTAGATGATTCCCATTGGAACTGCACACAAAAAGTTGCCCCTTAATGGCGCTATCTTGCATCATTAGAAAAAAAATGGTGAAAAAACAATTCCAGTTGAGATTACAGACAGAATTTGATGCACCAGCTCTGGCAGGGTTTGCAGTCTATTACTGTACTTTTTACAAAGCAAAACCTAATATATGGCTGTGATACTTCACTCCCAGTTGAGCTCAAAACCTTTCATGCACGCTCTGAAAGGGAGAATAAACTACACCTTTGCAAATTCCTGCAGCATCCGGGGACCCTGTGATCTCTGTCTCAGAGGCTGAAGATGGTGAACCCTCTCAAGGCACCAGGCCTTGATGATATACTTGGTAGGGCTCTGAAAACCTGTGCCAACCAAATGGTGGGAGGGTTCGAGGGCATCTTCAATCTCTTACTGCTACTGTTAGAGGCTCCCACTTGCTACAAAAAGGCAACAATCATACCAGTGCCCAAAAAGAGCAGGGTGAGCAGCTTCAACGACCATTGCCCAGTGATACTCACATCTACTGTGATGTGTGTCCTACTTTAAGAGGTGGGTCATGACAAGAATCAACTCCTGCCTAAGCAAGGACCTGGACTCACTGGAATATGCCTATTGCCACAATAGATCTATAGTAATGCAATCTCACTGGCTCTCCACTTGGCCTTGGATGACCTAGACAATTGCAATAGCTAAGTCAGGCTGCTGTTTATTGATTACGTCTCAGCATTCAACACCATCATACCCTCAGTTCTATTCAACAAGCTCCAAAACCTGTGTCTCTGGATTTCCCTCTGTAACTAGATCATGACTTCCCCATCCACAGACCACAGTCTCTGCAAATTGGAAATAATATCTCCTCCTCGCTGATGATTAACAATGGCACACCTCAAGGATGCGTGCTTAGCCCACTGTTCTACTCACTCTACACACATAATTTTGTAGCTAGGCACAATTCAGACACCCTCTGTAAATCTGCACAGCACAACCACTACTGGCAGAATTTCAGATGGTGATGAGGAGACATTTAGGAACAAGATAGGTCAATTGGTTGAATGGTGTTGTAGTAACAACCTTGCGCTCAATGTCAGTAAGACTAGGAAACCAATTGTGGACTTCAGGAAGGAGAAGTCAAGGGAACACACACCAGTCCTCATCGAGGGGTCAGCAATGGAAAGGGTGAGCAGTTTCAAGTTCCTGGGTGTCAACGTCTCTGAGGATCTATTCTGGGCAAAATGCCATTACAAAGAAGGCTCAACAGTGGCTATATTTCATTGAGTTTGAAGAGAATTGGTATGTCACCAGAGACATTTGCAAATTTCTACAGATGTACCGTAGTGAGCATTCTAACATGTTACATCACTGTCTGGTATGGAGGGGCCACAGCACAGGATTGGAAAAAGCTGAAGAAATTTGTAAACTCAGTCAGCTCCATCATGAGCACTAGTCTCCCCAGCATCCAGGACACCTTCAAAAGGCGATGCCTTAAAAAGGCTGTATCCATCATTAAGGACCCCCATTTCCGAAGGCACGCCCTCTTCCCATTACCATCAAGGAGGAGGTACAGGAGCTTGAATGCACACACTTAAAGTTTCAAGAACAGCTTCCCATCCGCCATCAAATTTTTGAATGGACAATGAATTCATGAACACTACCTCAGTACTTTTTTCCTCTTTTCCACTACTTATTAAATTTAATTTTCTTTTTTTATACATACTACTTATTGTAATTTATAGCTTTTTATCATATATTGCAATGCACTGCTGCCGCAAAACAACAAATTTCACAACATATGGCAGTGATATTAAACCTGATTCTGATTCTGAATGAAGCCAGGTAATTATAGACGAGTGGGTCTAACACCAGTGGTAGACGAACTAGTGGAAAAAAATCTAAGGGATAGGATTAATCTGCATTAAGGTTTAATCATACCTTTGGCCCAACATGTCTAAGGCAATCATCAAGTGCCCATCAGCACCAATCCCAGTTACGAGCACTTGCTCGTATCATTCTATGCCTTAGCTATTTGCAAGTGCTTGTCTAGGTACTTGTTCGTCTTTGTGAGTCTCTGTATTCAGCACCCATTCAGGCCACATATTCCAAACCTCAGTCACCCTCTGGATTAAAAACATTCTCCCTTACAATAGATCTCTGCTAAACTTCTTACTCCTTGCGCTTAACCACTGCTCACCAATTATAGACACAACTGCTATGAGAAAAAGTTTTCTAGTCCACTGTGACGGAATAGGTTGGCAATGCTTATTCTCCCGCTAAACTTGCCCGGTTACACACGCCTCCTCGTTCTGTGCCTGGTCCAGTTTCCCCAGTAGTTCACACACTTTGCCCCCCCGTTCTGCAGTTCTTAGAGCTCACCATTTACACAAACAATCGCTAGTTTGGCTAATCAAAAAACAATCCCTTCAGTTACCGTGCTCTGCTGGTTAATAACTCATTAAAAAAAAATAAGGACTCTAGACACAGGCTTTCCGAACAGTTTCATTTATTTTCACTCCCTCTGTTAGATCAGTTTGTAGACAAAACCAAGGGACACTTTGGGGCATCCTAAAATAATGCCTGAGTTAGTGGGAGCAGGCGCACCACACCCTACACAGGCAACACCACTGGTGGGGGGGCATTATTCTGTCATATTCACCTCAGCTTGTGGGCTCTGATCTATGGGTTTAAACTGCAGGATGTTAGAATCCCTGTTTAAAATGTTCCAATTCTGCATCTGAAATTATTATTATTATTATTATGGTCTGGTTGTGTGATTACCCCACCCCCCCCCCCAGACCAACAGTAGAATTTCCTGTTAATTCAGAGGCAGATTTAAACCCTCAGTCTGGCTTTGCTGGAGAGACGTGGAGGTTGAGTTGATGGTTGGTGTGTAGTTATATTGGAAAGTTAAAGATGAAATGTATGTGTGTATGTGCAGCCTCTGTATATTTGTAATTTTTTGTACATACATGTTTACCTTTCATTTATCTATTTGTAAATACTTTCTTCACAACTTTTGGGGCAGCTTTTGCATTTTTTCCACCTGACACTAAATAAAACTCCCTGCACTAATGCGCTGTTGCGGCTTACTATCTGCTTTTTTTTATTATTCAACGGGTGACCCTTGTTGGGCATGCTTACCTACATCTGATAGTGAGGCGTGACCCTTTCTAATTTTATACTACTCCCTCAGATTCCTCATTCAGTTCTCTCAATTTCAATGAAATCAAACCCCTCCTATCCAGCCTCTCCTCAGAGCTAAGACACACTATTCCAATCAACTTCCCATGCACCCTCTCCAGAGCAAAAACATCCTTTCTTTCCTGAGGCGACCAAAACTGTACTCAATATTTCATAAGTAGCTTCATCAATGTTGCATAAGGCTGTTTGTATCTTTCCTGCTCTTATATTTTATGCTCCATGTCATAGAATGTTGAAGCCTTCAGATTCTTAGTGGTTTCTAATTTCTGGCTAAATGCTTGAAAATGATGTGAACAAAACAGCTCTGGGTTGTCTTACAGCTTATCTGTTGCCACTGGCGCTATTTAAAAACTGGTTGCTCTAAGTGTGGTGTAGTGAATGGTGTAGCATTTTGTGTGTGAAGCATGCTATCGTGTCTAATGGCCATATGAGTGCACATGACTGACACTAGTTTAGCAACAGTCTCCTACCCCAAATAAGCAGCAGTGTCCCAACTAAATGAAGGGAATCCACTTCAAGGACCGACATGTGTGTTCAGGGATGTTCTTCTGCACACTACTGTTATAACGCTGATTATTGAGTTACTGTCACCTTCCTGTCAGCTTGAACCAATCCAGCCATTCTCCTCTGACCTTTCTCAATAACAAGGTTTTCGCTCACAGAATTGCTCCACATCGGATTTTTTTTTCTTTACCGTATTCTTCTCTATAAACTCCAGACAGCGTTGTGCGTGAAAATCCCAGATAGTTTCTGAGATACATGGCACCAACAAACATTCCACAGTCTAAGTCACTGAGACCACATTTCTTCTCCATTCTGATGCTGGGTCTGAGCAACAATTGAACCTCTTGACCATGTCTGCATGCTTTTATGTAGAGTTGCTGCAATGTTATTGGCTGATTAGATATTTGCATTAATGAGCAAGTGATATATCAAATATACATAGAACTGGGCTAGTAAGTAGGATTGCAAATTACACTAAATTTGGCAGATTTGTAAATAGTAAGGAAAATTGTCAAAGGATTAAACAGGATATAGACCACTTGGAAGTAAGGTAGACAATTGGAAAATGGAATTTAATCCACATGAGTGTGTGGTGCTACATTCATTGGAGAATGAGATTCAGAGGAGTGGGCTGTTGGTGTAAAGGTCGATGCAACATGTAGAGAGACTGTGAGAAAGGATAGGCTATGAATAAGGCATAAATGCATTCAGTTAGATGGGTTGAAAAGAGTCAATTTTAAGGTGAGAATTATCAAGAGCAATGGTGGTGAACTTAGAGCTAGGATGAGAACATGGAAATACGATTTGTGGACATTACTTGGCTGTTACATGAGTAAAGAATGGCTGCTAGATGTTCCAGGGTTTAGATGTTTCAAAAGGGACAGTGAGGGATGTAAAAAAGGTGGGGGAGAGGCATCGCTAATCAGACGTAGTTACACTGCTGCAGAAAAGGAAGACATCAGGAAGGATTGTCCACTAATGCTGTGTGGATCGAAGTCAGAAACAGGAAAGGAACACTTGCACTATTGGGAACATTCCATAGAATCCCCAATAAAAACAGAGATACGATCGGGAAGCAGATTTCGGAAAGATGCAAAAAATAACAGGCTTGTTGTCATGGGGGACATCAACTTCCCTAATATTGATTGGCACCCCCTTAGTGCAAAAGGTTTAGATGGGACAGAATTATTTTAGCTGTGTCCAGGATGAATTCCTGACACAATTTGTGGGCTGGCCAACTGGAAGAGAAGCTATACTGAATCTAGTACCAGAACCTGGTCAGGTGACAGAGCTCTGTGAGTGAGCAATTTGGAGACAGTGATCACAACTCTCTTACCTTGACCATAGCCTTGGGTAGGGATAGGAGTGGAGAGTGTGGAAAATAGTTATTTGGAGGAGACTGAATTATAATGCAGGATCTTGGGAGCATAAATTGGGAATGGATGAGCTCAGGGAAATATACAATGGAAATGTGGAAGTTAGTTAGGGAGAACTTGCACAGGGTACTAGACAGTCTTGTCCCATTGAAGGATGGAAACTTGAGGGAACCATGGTTAACAGATGTGGAACATCCAGTCAAGAGGAAGAAGGAAACACGTCTAAGGTTTAGGAAGTAAAGATCGGAGGGTGCTCTCAAGAGTAATTTTAAGGTAATCAGGAGGGAGCTTGAAAGGGACTTGAAAGAGCTAGAAGGGGTCATCTGAAGGTCTTGGTGAACAGGATTAAGGAAAATCCCAAGGCAATCTAGAGTGATGGTAGGACAGGTCAGGGATAAAAATAGAAACATACCTGGAGTGAGAGGAAGTAGGGAAGGTCCTTAATGAATATTTTGCTGTGGTGTTCAAGGGTGAGAGGGATCTTGATGGAAATGAGGATGATGTACATCGGGCTAATATGCTGGAACATGTCAATATCAAGAAGGAGGAAATGCTGGAACTTTTGAAAAAGATAGATCAGTCACACACACAAAATGCCAGACAAACTCAGCAGGCCAGGCAGCATCTATGGAAATGAGTATAGTCATCATATCAATTCAAGAACCTTCATCGGGACTGGAAAAAGATGGACAGTCAGCGTAAGAAAGTTGGGGAGGGGAGGAAGAAACTTGAAGTGAAATGGGGGAGGGGTGAAGTAAAGGGCTTGATTGGTGAAAGAGATACAGGGCTGGAGAAGGGGAATCTGATGGAAGAGGACAGAAGGACATGGAAGAAAGAAAGGGGGAAGAAGCACGGAGAGAGGTGATAGGCAGGTAAGGAGATGAGGTGAGAGAAGGGAATGGGAATGGTGAAGGGGAGGGGGTGGCATTACCAGAAATTCAAGTCACCAGGGCCAGTCAGGATATACCCCAGGTTACCGTAGGAAACAAGGGAAGAGATTACTGCACCTTTGGCGATGACGCTTTGTTTTTCCATCCTCACAGTCCACAGGAGCAGTTTCAGAGATTAAAGTCTGGAAAATGTTATTCCTTTATTAAAGAAAGATGATAAGGATAATCCTAGGAATTATGAACCAGTGAGTCTTGCATAAGTGATAGGCAAACCACTGGAGAAAATTCATCGAGACAGAATTTACAAGCCTTTCGAGAACCAGAGTCTTATAGAGATCGTCAGCTACCTCACAACCTTCAATGACTTTTTCAAGGAAGTGAAGAAACAAATTGATGAAGGTAGAGCAGTGGGTGTGGTTAATATTGATTTTAGTAAGGCATTTAACAAGATTCCTCATTCAAAAAGTCAGGGGCATGGGATCCAGAGAAACCTGGGTTCATGGATTCAGAATTAGCTTGCCTACAGAAGGGCAAGGGTGGCAGTAGATGGAGAGTATTCTAACTAGATGTCCATGACCAGTGGTGTTCGACAGGGATCCTTTCTGGAACCCCTGCTCTTTGAGTTTTTGTTTTAATAAATGACTTTGAAGTGAAGGGTGGGTTAGTAAGTTGGCAGATGAGATGGAGGTTGGTGTTGTGGATCATGTAGAAGGTTGCCGTATGTTACAATGGGACATTGGTAGAAAGCAGACTGGTCTGAAAAATGGCAGGTGGAGTTCAATCCAGAAAAATGTGAAGTGATTCACTTCGGAAGACTAAAACTTGAAGACAAAGTACAAGATTAGTAGCAGAATTAGTGGCAGTGTGGAGGGACAGAGGGATCCTGGGGTCTACATCCATAGATCCCTCAAAGTTGTCAAACAAGTTGAAAAGTTGATTAACAAGGCATATATTGTGTTGGCCTTCATTAGTTGGGGGATTGCGTTCAAGAGCCACAAGGTAATGCTGCAGCTCTATAAAATCCTGGTTAGACCACACCTGGAGTATTGTTTTCATTTCTGGCCCTTTCATTATAGGAAGAATGTGCAAAGGAAATTTACCAGATGCTGCCTGAAGGCTAATAAGGTGATTGGAGGAGAGTTTAGTGGGGATATTAGAGGTTGATATTTTACACAGGGAGTGATAAGCCCATGGAATGCACTGCCAGGAGAGGCAGATAAATTAGAGATATTTAAGAGACTCTGGCACTTGGAAGAAAGAGAAATGGAGGACTGCGTGGGAGGGAAGGCTTAGATTGATATTGGAGTAGATTGAAACATCAACACAATATTGTGGACCAAATGGTCTGTACTGTTGAGCTGTATGTTCTATACTGAAACAGTATTAAACTTAGGCTAGGCCACATTTGGTATTTTGTATGCAGTTTTGTTTACTCGCATTGTGGAAAAGAGGTGAAGACTTCGGAGAGGATGCAGAAGAGATTCAGCATGATGTTGCCTGGATTAGTGCATTGGTTATAAAACTGCCCTCTTCACCATCCCTGTGAACCTACACAGTGTGCATCAAATCTCCTCCCAACAAGGCACCTTCCCTGTGTACTTCCCTCCTCTGCATGTCCCCACTCTGAGCCTGTACTCTTCATACCTCTCCTCATTGTGAACCTTTCTGCTTTACATCACGATTTACTGTACTTCCTCACACAGACCTCCATCATCCACTCACCTATTTATCTACCAACCCACTCACCTCACTCGCCTCTCACCTATCCTTTGTTAAACTACATTCTACCCATCACTCTGAGCCCACTCTTAAAGTGATATCTCCAACTACTATTTTACTCTCTCGCAAAGAAGCCTAACAACATCTTCAAGTACCCCCTCTTTCCCCGCCACATAACCTCTCTCCTCACCCAGGTGTGCTGTCTTCAATGAGCTCTGACCAGTTAACAATCATTGAACCTTTCCTTGGTTCTTTGTCATTGTTTTGTACTGATGCCCGGGAGAATTGGTTTTAAACAGTATGCTTCCAAACCTGCCTCAGTTTGCTTCCCCTCCAGCCAGAACTTCAGTTCCTCATCCTCTACTTTCTCTCCCCAGATTACAACTTCAACCGCTATACCAAAATCTATTATTCAGCTCAGTGCCAAACTCAGTATAATCAAAACTACCCACTGGCGATAACATGACATGAATGTTGTAATGATGTCAGTTGACCCCAATTTGAACAGTTTGCAGGAAGAAATTCTACCCTCCAGAAATTATATCCTCAAACAATTTGTAAGAGCATCATTAAGTAGGTGAAAGGAACTGACACTTGATTTTACGAGTACAGACAGGGTGGTGAGGAAACTAGTACTGCATCTGTGTATTCTTCACATGAGTTAATTAAATTGTACTTTCATAAGACATAGTTCTTTGCAACACATCGTTATAGACTGCAGATAATAGGATACCAGAATGCTTCCCTTTAACCTTGTGCATCATGAGTATTGATGTTTCATTGGTATATTCATATCAAATAATAATCTGGGTATGTTCCAGCATTGATCCTCAGCAGAGGTTGAGCTGATCAACATCTGGAGGTTGAGCTACACAGGGCCAGGAAGATGTGTTGTGATTTAAGTCTGTGATGTCCTATCCACTTAACTCTACAATTTATCACAATTTATTAAAGGTGTAGATGAGGCCACTCCAGGAATGAAGTGCATTGTTTTGGTCATCCTAACTAAGTAAGGTTATAGTATGTTACATGGTAAATGGTAGGGCATTAAAGAATGCTTTAGAACAGAGGGATCTAGGAATAATGGTGCATAGTTCCCTGAAGGTGGAATCTCATGTGGATAGGGTGGTGAAGAAAGCTTTTGGTTTGCTGGCTTTTATTAATCAGAGCATTGAGTATAGGAGTTGGGATGTAATGTTGAATTTGTATAAGGCATTGGTAAGGCCAAATCTGGAGTATTATGTACAGTTCTGGTCACAGAATTATAGGATGGATGTCAATAAAATTGAGATAGTACAGAGGAGGTTTACTAAAATGTTGCCTGGGTTTCATCTCTTAAGTTACAGAGAAAGGTTGAACAAGCTAGGTCTTTATTCTTTGGAGTGCAGAAGGTTGAGGGGAGACTTGATAGAGGTGTTTAAAATTATGAAGGGGATTGATAGAGTTGACGTGGTTAGACTTTTTCCATTGAGAGTGGGGAAAATTCAAACAAGAGGGCATGGGTTGAGAATTAGAGGACAGAAGTTTAGGGGTAACATGAAGGGGAACGTCTTTACTCAGAGAGTGGTAGCTGTGTGGAATGAGCTTCCAGCAGAAGTGGTTGAGGCAGGTTCTACGTTGTCGTTTAAAGTTAAATTGGATAGATATATGGACAGGCAAGGAATGGAGGGTTATGGGCTGAGTGCAGGTTGGTCGGAATAGGATAGGGTAAGAGTTCGGCACAGACTAGAAGGGCCGAGATGGCCTGTTTCCGTGCTGTAATTGTTATATAGCTATATCTTTGGAAGAATACCAAAGGAGATTCACCAGGCTGATTCCTGGGATGAGTGGATTGCTCTATCAAGAGAGGTAAACAGGTTGACTTTGTATTCCTTGGAGTTTGGAAAAATTGAGGGGTGACCTTACTGCAGATAGTCATTTAGGGATGGGACCAAACTAGACCTTGTATTGGGAAATGAACCTGTTCAGGTGATTAGAGTTTCAGAGGGAGAGCACTTTGGGAACAGAAATCATTGTTCTATAAGATTTTGGATAGTTATGAATAAGGATCAGACCTTACAGTGGTGTAATTGGGGAAAACTAATCACAACAGCCTTAGGCAAGATATGGGGTGAATAGATTCGGACCGACATATTCATGTGAGGAAGAAAGACAAGGATGCCAAGGTTTGGCAATCTTGGATTCCAGTCAAGATGGTGCCGAACTGAGGTCTCCACTGAGGTTATGGCTCAGACTTAGTTGTTTTGTAGGTTTGTAGGGAAGGTTCTGGAGTCACAGAGGGGTTAGAGTTAGGACAGGAATATGGAGGAGTTAGAGGTCAAGCTGGAGACTAGGCTTCTGCTCAGTGTTTGAAAACCATCCACGTGGACATGTGATGAAGGGTGCCCATGACCAAATTTTGGACTGGCAGATCAGTGAGGTTGAGGGCTGGTGCCCCTTTCCTCAAGTCAGCGAGTTGTCGGTGGGTTCCAGGATTGGAGTTTCATGCTGGCAGGAGGCACTGGGAACAGTGAATCCATAGGTATGTGAGTCAGCAGGACTGTATTTCGAAGCCTTGGCTGCGGGGGTCATCATTCATTGTCATCTGGATTTGATACCGAAGATTGAAGCCCGAAGGTCATCAGACATCCAGAAGTTGAGGTCCAATGGGCAAAACCTATGTATGCCAGGGAGGTCGAAGGCTCAATGTCCGTGAATCTGAGTCCACTGGACGCTGGAGTCCCTGCAAGAGCTATCCTGGGGTTAGAGGATTGTCTATGTGTGGGTGGGAGGGAGGGAGGTAAGGGGCTGGTGGTGTTGCTGTTCTGTTGTTATTGTTGTTTGAATGTTCTGTGAATATGGTAGACATAACATGTTCATGCTGCAATGTATGGTGACACTTGCGGGCTGCCCCCAGCACATCCTTGGGTTGTGTTAGTTAATGCAAATGACAGTTCACTGTAAGTTTCACTGTACATAAATTAATCTGAATTTATTAATTAATAGTAAAAGATTTTGCAAATTCAGTCAAAAAGGAAGCATATGTTGGGAAGATAAAACTAGTCAGAGCCATTGAAGAATATAGAGGAAGGAACTTTCAAAGGATATTAGGAGGGCTAAATGGGATCATCACATGCCCTTGTTGGAGAATTCCGAGGGATTTTATACATACATTAACAACAATAGGACAGCTAGGGAGAAGATGACTCAAGGACAAAGGATAAAATTCATGCCTGGACCCAGCTACTAAATGAGCACTTCACCAAGGAGAAGGATATGAAGGTGAGGGAGATCAAATAGGATATTCTGATATTCTAGGGTATGTTGATATCATGAAGGATATTCTCTCTTACAGAACAATAATTTGGATAAGTCCCCAGGGACTGATAAGATTTATTTGGGGTTATTGTGAGAGGCAAGAGAGGACCTTTCTGGGGCCTCAGATCTTTGGATCTTCTTTAGCCACGGGTGAAGTCTCAGAAGACTGAAGAATAGCCAATATTGCTCCTTCTGTTTAAGAATAAAAATGGAGACAAACTAGGAAATTATAGGTCAGTTAGCTTACATGAGTACTCTGGAAATTAATGGGGAAGATTATTAGTTATAGTACCATTTCACATCTGGAAAACCATGAATTTATTAGGGACAGTCAGCATGGCTTTGTCCAGGGAAGGTCATATCATACAACTTTGACTGAGATTTTTGAGGAAATGCTGAAAATGATTTGTAGGAGGGAGCAGTGGAAGTTGCATACATAGATTTCAGTAAAGCGTTGGACATGGTCCCTTGTAGTAAGCTGATCCAGAAGATTAAGGCACATAGGATCTACAATGATTAGATCATTGTACAGAGTATGGTGATGGAGGAGTGTTATTCCAATGGGTGAACTATGACCAGTGGTATTCCACTGGAATCGGTGCTGGGACTTCTGATGTTTGATATAAATGATTTAGATCAAAATGTAGGAGAGCTGATTAGTAAATTCACAGATTACGCAAAATTTATGGGTGGCAGGATGGGGATGCATCTCTACCAAAGGAGGTGTAAGATGTTCCTTCCCTCTGCTAGCCTGCAGGTTACCCTTGGGCACCTGGTTATCCCCCCTATCAGGATAACATGAAGCCATGGGAGCAGGTGCTGGATGGTCGTATGAGTCGCTAATGCATATCACAAGCTTGGTTATGCGACTACTGATGCCAGGCAGACAGTCTCTAAAGAGTATTGATAATGGCTGGTGAGGTCTTGTAAAGACACCGCCCAGAAGAAGACAATGGCAAACCAATTCTGTAGAAAAAATTGCAAAGAACAATCACAGTCATAGATAGACCATGATCACCCATGTCATATGACACTACACACGATGATAATAACACAAAATTTGGCAGGGTTTTAAATAGTGGGGAATGTTGTCAAAGGGTACAACAGATTGTAGATCAGTTGGAAATATGGACAAAGAAATGGTAGATGAAGCTTAATGCTGATAAGTGCGAGGTGTACATTTTGGAAGGTCACATATTAGTGGAAGGTATACAGTAAATGGCAAAGCCCTAAGGAGCATTGATGTACAGAGAGGTATTAGATTATTAGATTATTAGATTGAGAACACTCAGTCCTCTTTTATTGTCATTTAGAAATGCATACATGCATTAAGAAATGATACAATGTTTCTCCAGAGTAATATCACAGAAAACAGGACAAACCAAAGACTAACACTGACAGAACCACATAATTATAACATATAGTTACAGCAGTGCAAAGCAATACCATAATTTGATGAAGAACAAATCATGGGCATGGTAAAAATAGTCTCAAAGTCCCCGAGTCGATCGACTCCCGAGTCCCCGATAGCAGGCAGCAAAAGGGAGAAACTCCCTGCCATAAACTTCCAGGCACCGTCAACTTGCTGATACCTTGGAAGCAGCCGACCCTCAGTCCATCTGTCCGGAAACTTCGAGCTTCTGACCAGCCTCTCCGATACAGCCTCCCGAGCGCCATCCTCTGCCGAGCGCCTTCGACCTCTCCCCGGCCGCTGAAACACACAAAGCCGAGGATTTCGGGGCCTTCAGCTCCGGAGATTCTGGTTACCACACAGTAGCAGTGGCAGCGAAGTGGGCATTTCATAAGTTTTCCAGATGCTCCTCCGTGCTCTCACATGTGTCTCCATCAAATCAGAATTGTGCACGGTCCCCTACTTGACAGATAACAGATATTCATCACCGGAAAGGCCGCGCACTGCTGTTGCGCCGCCATTTTCTCCCCCATCCCAGGAGGATTGGGTTGTAAGTGAAACCACCTTGGTTTCCTCAGCTGCACAAGTCTAAGGAAAACAATCTCCAGCCCCGCCTTGATCCCACCCCAAATCCTGGTTTGTGTGGATGCTGTGTCATTTGCTACCCTGTTACAAATTAATGACACGAAATAACAGACAGTACACTGCATACGATTAAATGAATTAAATTTATGAATCTTAACTGAAGGGTTGGTAAAGAATAACAAAAAGAAAGGGGCCCATTCTAATCAAACAGTCAAATGTGCACAAATTGGAGCTCATCTTGAACTTCTGTCACTCATGCACTGGGCCCTCGGTCAATGTGAAAGCACACATCATCTTCTGAATGTCGCTTGCAATCCATCTCGAACAAAGGGGTCTCCCACTGGATCGTATGCTATGACCAGTTCTCCCCAGTGTCTTCCCTCTTCATCTCCTCTCGAACAAAACCCCAAGCCCAACCTTATTATCCCTCACCAAGAAAACCTCCTGCTAATTGGATGGCACACATTCCACATCATCCATCATCTTCAATAACCCAAACAGGCTGACAGCAGAACAGCAGCTCTTACAGAGCAGCTAAGTGAAACACCTAGAGCATAACAGTAAAGATGTGAACCAGGGCATTACATAAGTATAAAACATCTGGAAAGAGGCAGCACAAGTAAAACAAAGTGTATAATATATTCACCTTCAGTGGGAGTGCTGAATATGAAACATAAGTCATGTTAGTTATAAAACTTTGTTTAAGATGCATTTGTTTAAGATATTTTGTGCAATTCTTGTCACTCCATTACAGGAAAAATGTGGAGGCTCTGGAGAGGGTGCAAAAGAGGATCAGAAGGATGTAAAAATGCAAACACAAGGAAATCTGCAGATGCTGGAATTTGAAGCAACACAAAAAAGTTGCTGGTGAACGCAGCAGGCCAGGCAGCATCTCGAGGAAGAGGTACAGTCGACGTTTCAGGCTGAGACCCTTCGTCAGGACTAATTGAAAGAAAAAGTAGTAAGAGATTTGAAAGTGGGAGGGGGAGGAGGAGATCCAAAATGATAGAAGACAGGAGGGGGAGGGATGGAGCCACACATTTTATTCCGTCTGGGTAGCCTCCAGCCTGATGGCATGAACATTAACTTCTTTAACTTCCATTAATGCCCCTCCTCCCCCTCGTACCCCATCCATTATTTATATATATTCTTTTTCTCTCTTTCCTTTATCTCCCTCTGTCCCTCTCATTATACTCCTTGCCCATCCTCTGGGCTTCACCCTTCCCCCTTTCTTTCGCCCTAGGCCTCCTGTCTCAAGATCCTCTCATATCCCTTTTGCCAATCAACTATCCAGCTCTTGGCTCCATCCCTCCCCTCCTGTCTTCTCCTATCATTTCGGATCTCCCCCTCCCCCTCGCTCTTTCAAATCTCTTACTATCTCTTCTTTCAGTTAGTCCTGACGAAGGGTCTCGGCCCAAAACATCGACTGTACCTCTTCCGAGAGATGCTGCCTGACCTGCTGCGTTCCACCAGCAACATTGATGTGTGTCACAAGGACGTAACTGGATTCGAGTGTACAGCTGGAAGGAGAATTTGCACAGACTTGGATTGTTTTTTCTGGAGCATCACGCCGAGAGGGTGACCTGACAGAAGTATATCAAATTATGAAAGGTTTAAATAGCGTAATTACTCAGAGCAAATTTGATAGAGTGGAAATATCGTAAGCTAGAGCATATAGCTTTAAAGTGAGTGGAGGAAAGTTCAAAAGAGATGTGCAAGGCAAGGATTTTGCACAGAGAGAGCAGTTGGTGTCTGGGGAGATGATGATCCAGATGTGATAGCAGTGTTTAAGAGGCAGCTGAACGGGCAGGAAATTGAGGGATACAAACCCCCCCAGACAAATGGAATTAGTTTAAACTGGTATCTAGGTCAACACAGACATTGTTGGCCAAAGCACCTGTTTCTGTGCTTGACTATTCTGAGTTTTGTCTATGAAGTCATTCTCATTGATTACAAGCATGCTAGCATTAAGAAAACTTGTTCAACATAAATAAATTGCAAAAGGATACAACTGAAATTCAGACTTAATTTTTACAATGCAAACAGGAGAAGAACAAAGGTAATCTTGATAAAGTCTTTGAACAGAGATCTTCCAAATTAGAGAAAACAGTGTGAATAATTTACTACTGAAATTCATATCTAGAATAATATAATTTTCCATCTAGTGGTAATACAAAGTAGATGACAATTTCCAGTGTTTGTTTCTCATTTCAAGAGGATGTTCTTTCCCAGTTGCATGTATCTCCTTGTGATGCTTTCTCAAGTTCAGCTTGCTCCTCAGGTCCCATCGGTACAGCAGCCCAATCTTCAGCAAAGTTGATTCTCTCCATATGAAACAAGGAGGAAGCTGAACTTGAGAAAGCAATAAAAGGCCCTGAGATTAGACAATGTCTTGGCTGAAGTGTTGAATACACTCCAGAACTAGCTCTCATTGTTTGTTCTGAAATGAAAGCCAAAATTGCTGCACCATGGTAAGGTTCACAAGTTCTTCGCTGAAGTCAGCCACCAATTGCCTGCTACAAACTCACTGCTCTATATAAAACTTGCACCAGGACTTGGTTCCTCTCTGCTTGTGTTGTTTGGAGATTGCTAACATCATCGTCTGCTGAATCTAGCAAGATGCAGATGTCATTAGGTCCATGTTGCCAGCATGCTGTCAACGTTGGTCTTAAAAGTAGGTTTTCTGAAAGGTCTCTGAACATTTGATCAGACCCCTGATGAGACTTCTTCTGCAGATGGCCCCATCTGCAGTTCACTTGCAACCACAGAGCTGTCATGTACAGGCTCTGTTGTCGTCCAGATACACACTATACTGTATTAACATCTGAACTAGTAACTGCAATGAAATCATCTGAAGCTCTGACTTTATCATCATTCTTCTCTTGTGTTCCCTCCACTCCCTATTAGGTTGCATTTCTTGGGCATCTGAAAGCGTACAGATACTTGGGCAATGCTGATGGGAGAGCAGACATCAGATGTATGCTCACCCTATCTAGAGATTTTGTGAGAAAGTTTGCAGGGAGATGAGGAAATGGGATGTGCACAGGAGGTTTATGTGTGAGTATACTCTCACCTTGAGGAGAGTCAACCCAGTTGATAGCTATAGCTTCAACCATTGCTGGTACTGCATCCTCTGGAATGTTGAGTCTTACAGACATACCTTCTCCCTCTGCTCCTTCTCAATGTGCCCCTCCTTCTCTTGAAGAGGGAAGTGCAGACCACGCAATATACTTGTGTGTTGTGGTTATCACAATTCAGTCGATGAAAGTACATGCAAGCTGTGAAATGTGGACATAGGCTTGAAACAGGACAAAGTGTGTGACGGAGAAACACACGAATACAGGCTATGATCCCTGATTGATTGTACAATCTCAAGTTATTACAGATGCTAGAAATGTGAAATAAAGAAAAAAATGGGCAAATTGTGGAGCAGTTATGAAGAAGGAAAAACAAATATGTCAGCAGAATTGATGAAAGGTCATTCACCTGAAGCTTTAATTCTGACCTTTTCTCTTCACAAATGCAGTCTGCAGAATTGAATATTTCCAGCATTCTTTGTTTTTATTGCTGATTGATTATGGTTGTGGACAAGTGGGTATTATAGATCACGATCAGTCTCTGCGGCTGCTGAGAAGTAAGTGTTACGAACAGTGATCAATCTCTGGGTCTGGTGGTGAGTGGGTGATGAGAAAGTGATCAGTCTCAGGGTCTGGTGGGGAGTGGGTGATGGGACAGTGATCAATCTCTGGGTCTGGTGGTGAGTGAGTGATGGGACAGTGATCAGTCTCTGGGACTGGTGGTGAGTGAGTGATGGAGACAGTGAGGAGTCTCTGGGTCTGGTGGTGAGTGGGTGATGGGACAGTGATCAGTCTCTGGGTCTGGTGGTGAGTGGGTGATGAGACAGTGATCAGTCTCTGGGTCTGGTGGTGAGTGGGTGATGAGACAGTGATCAGAGGGTGGTGATGAGAGGGTGATGGAGACAGTGATCAGTCTCTGGGTCTTGTGGTGAGTGGCTGATGGGAGAGTGATCAGTCTCTGGGTCTGGTGGTGAGTGGGTGATGGGACAGTGATCAGTCTCTTGGTCTGGTGGTGAGTGGGTGATGGGACAGTGATCAGTCTCTTGGTCTGGTGGTGAGTGGGTGATGGGACAGTGATCAGTCACTGGGTCTGGTGGTGAGTGGGTGATGAGACAGTGATCAGTCTCTGGGTCTGGTGGTGAGTGGGTGATGGGACAGTGATCAGTCTCTGGGTCTGGTGGTGAGTGGGTGATGAGACAGTGATCAGTCTCTGGGTCTGGTGATGAGTGGGTGATGGGACAGTGATCAGTCTCTGGGTCTGGTGGTGAGTGGGTGATGGGACAGTGATCAGTCTCTGGGTCTGGTGGTGAGTGGGTGATGGACAGTGATCAGTCTCTGGGTCTGGTGGTGAGTGGGTGATGGGACAGTGATCAGTCTCTGGGTCTGGTGGTGAGTGGGTGATGGGACAGTGATCAGTCTCTGGGTCTGGTGGTGAGTGGGTGATGGAGACAGTGATCAGTCTCTGGGTCTGGTGGTGAGTGGGTGATGGGACAGTGATCAGTCTCTGGGTCTGGTGGTGAGTGGGTGATGGGACAGTGATCAGTCTCTGGGTCTGGTGGTGAGTGGGTGATGGGACAGTGATCAGTCTCTGGGTCTGGTGGTGAGTGGGTGATGGGACAGTGATCAGTCTCTGGGTCTGGTGGTGAGTGGGTGATGGGACAGTGATCAGTCTCTGGGTCTGGTGGTGAGTGGGTGATGGAGACAGTGATCAGTCTCTGGGTCTGGTGGTGAGTGGGTGATGAGACAGTGATCAGTCTCTGGGTCTGGTGGTGAGTGGGTGATGAGACAGTGATCAGTCTCTGGGTCTGGTGGTGAGTGGGTGATGGGACAGTGATCAGTCTCTGGGTCTGGTGGTGAGTGGGTGATGGGACAGTGATCAGTCTCTGGGTCTGGTGGTGAGTGGGTGATGGGACAGTGATCAGTCTCTGGGTCTGGTGGTGAGTGGGTGATGAGACAGTGATCAGTCTCTGGGTCTGGTGGTGAGTGGGTGATGGGACAGTGATCAGTCTCTGGGTCTGGTGGTGAGTGGGTGATGAGACAGTGATCAGTCTCTGGGTCTGGTGGTGAGTGGGTGATGGGACAGTGATCAGTCTCTGGGTCTGGTGGTGAGTGGGTGATGAGACAGTGATCAGTCTCTGGGTCTGGTGGTGAGTGGGTGATGGGACAGTGATCAGTCTCTGGGTCTGGTGGTGAGTGGGTGATGGACAGTGATCAGTCTCTGGGTCTGGTGGTGAGTGGGTGATGGGACAGTGATCAGTCTCTGGGTCTGGTGGTGAGTGGGTGATGGGACAGTGATCAGTCTCTGGGTCTGGTGGTGAGTGGGTGATGGTGATGGACAGTGATCAGTCTCTGGGTCTGGTGGTGAGTGGGTGATGGAGACAGTGATCAGTCCCTGGGTCTGGTGGTGAGTGGGTGATGAGACAGTGATCAGTCTCTGGGTCTGGTGGTGAGTGGGTGATGGGACAGTGATCAGTCTCTGGGTCTGGTGGTGAGTGGGTGATGAGACAGTGATCAGTCTCTGGGTCTGGTGGTGAGTGGGTGATGGGACAGTGATCAGTCTCTGGGTCTGGTGGTGAGTGGGTGATGAGACAGTGATCAGTCTCTGGGTCTGGTGGTGAGTGGGTGATGGGACAGTGATCAGTCTCTGGGTCTGGTGGTGAGTGGGTGATGGGACAGTGATCAGTCTCTTGGTCTGGTGGTGAGTGGGTGATGGGACAGTGATCAGTCTCTGGGTCTGGTGGTGAGTGGGTGATGAGACAGTCATCAGTCTCTGGGTCTGGTGGTGAGTGGGTGATGAGACAGTGATCAGTCTCTGGGTCTGGTGGTGAGTGGGTGATGGGACAGTGATCAGTCTCTGGGTCTGGTGGTGAGTGGGTGATGGGACAGTGATCAGTCTCTGGGTCTGGTGGTGTGTGGGTGATGAGACAGTAATCAGTCTCTGGGTCTGGTGGTGAGTGTGTGATGAGACGGTGATCAATCTCTGGGTCTGGTGGTCAGCGGCTGAAGGGACAGTGATCAGTCTCTCGGTCTAGTGGTTAGTGGGTGAGGCAGTGATCAGTCTCTGGGTCTGGTGGTGAGTGAGTGATGAGAAAGTGATCAGTCTCTGGGTCTAGTGGTGAGTGGGTGATGAGACAGTGATCAGTCTCTGGGTCTGGTGGTGAGTGGGTGATGAGACAGTGATCAGTCTCTGGGTCTGGTGGTGAGTGGGTGATGGGACAGTGATCAGTCTCTGGGTCTGGTGGTGAGTGGGTGATGGGACAGTGATCAGTCTCTGGGTCTGGTGGTGAGTGGGTGATGGGACAGTGATCAGTCTCTGGGTCTGGTGGTGAGTGGGTGATGGGACAGTGATCAGTCTCTGGGTCTGGTGGTGAGTGGGTGATGGAGACAGTGATCAGTCTCTGGGTCTGGTGGTGAGTGGGTGATGAGACAGTGATCAGTCTCTGGGTCTGGTGGTGAGTGGGTGATGGGACAGTGATCAGTCTCTGGGTCTGGTGGTGAGTGGGTGATGGGACAGTGATCAGTCTCTGGGTCTGGTGGTGAGTGGGTGATGAGACAGTGATCAGTCTCTGGGTCTGGTGGTGAGTGGGTGATGAAACAATGATCAGTTGGGTCTGGTGGTGAGTGGGTGATGGGACAGTGATCAGTCTCTGGGTCTGGTGGTGAGTGGGTGATGGGACAGTGATCAGTCTCTGGGTCTGGTGGTGAGTGGGTGATGAGACAGTGATCAGTCTCTGGGTCTGGTGGTGAGTGGGTGATGGGACAGTGATCATCCTGTCTGGGTCTAGGGTGAGGGGACAGTGATCAGTCTCTGGGTCTGGTGGTGAGTGGGTGATGGACAGTGATCAGTCTCTGGGTCTGGTGGTGAGTGGGTGATGGAGACAGTGATCAGTCTCTGGGTCTGGTGGTGAGTGGGTGATGGACAGTGATCAGTCTCTGGGTCTGGTGGTGAGTGGGTGATGGGACAGTGATCAGTCTCTGGGTCTGGTGGTGAGTGGGTGATGGGACAGTGATCAGTCTCTGGGTCTGGTGGTGAGTGGGTGATGGGACAGTGATCAGTCTCTGGGTCTGGTGGTGAGTGGGTGATGGGACAGTGATCAGTCTCTGGGTCTGGTGGTGAGTGGTGATGGGACAGTGATCAGTCTCTGGGTCTGGTGGTGAGTGGGTGATGAGACAGTGATCAGTCTCTGGGTCTGTGGTGAGTGGGTGATGGAGCAGTGTCAGTCTCTGGGCTGGTGGTGAGTGGGTGATGGGACAGTGATCAGTCTCTGGGTCTGGTGGTGAGTGGGTGATGGGACAGTGATCAGTCTCTGGGTCTGGTGGTGAGTGGGTGATGGGACAGTGATCAGTCTCTGGGTCTGGTGGTGAGTGGGTGATGAGACAGTGATCAGTCTCTGGGTCTGGTGGTGAGTGGGTGATGGGACAGTGATCAGTCTCTGGGTCTGGTGGTGAGTGGGTGATGGGCAGTGATCAGTCTCTGGGTCTGGTGGTGAGTGGGTGATGGGACAGTGATCAGTCTCTGGGTCTGGTGGTGAGTGGGTGATGAGACAGTGATCAGTCTCTGGGTCTGGTGGTGAGTGGGTGATGGGACAGTGATCAGTCTCTGGGTCTGGTGGTGAGTGGGTGATGAGACAGTGATCAGTCTCTGGGTCTGGTGGTGAGTGGGTGATGGACAGTGATCAGTCTCTGGGTCTGGTGGTGAGTGGGTGATGGAGACAGTGATCAGTCTCTGGGTCTGGTGGTGAGTGGGTGATGAGACAGTGATCAGTCTCTGGGTCTGGTGGTGAGTGGGTGATGGGACAGTGATCAGTCTCTGGGTCTGGTGGTGAGTGGGTGATGGGACAGTGATCAGTCTCTGGGTCTGGTGGTGAGTGGGTGATGGGACAGTGATCAGTCTCTGGGTCTGGTGGTGAGTGGGTGATGAGACAGTGATCAGTCTCTGGGTCTGGTGGTGAGTGGGTGATGGGACAGTGATCAGTCTCTGGGTCTGGTGGTGAGTGGGTGATGAGACAGTGATCAGTCTCTGGGTCTGGTGGTGAGTGGGTGATGGGAAACACTGTCTGTTGGTGGTGGGTGATGAGACAGTGATCAGTCTCGGGTGGTGATGAGAGGGTGATGGAGACAGTGATCAGTCTCTGGGTCTTGTGGTGAGTGGGTGATGGGAGAGTGATCAGTCTCTGGGTCTGGTGGTGAGTGGGTGATGAGACAGTGATCAGTCTCTGGGTCTGGTGGTGAGTGGGTGATGAGACAGTGATCAGTCTCTGTGTCTGGTGATGAGTGTTTGATGGGACAGTGATCAGTCTCTGGGTATGGTGGTGAGTGGGTGATGGGACAGTGATCAGTCTCTGGGTCTGGTGGTGAGTGGGTGATGGGACAGTGATCAGTCTCTGGGTCTGGTGGTGAGTGGGTGATGAGACAGTGATCAGTCTCTGGGTCTGGTGGTGAGTGGGTGAGGGGACAGTGATCAGTCTCTGGGTCTGGTGGTGAGTGGGTGATGAGACAGTGATCAGTCTCTGGGTCTGGTGGTGAGTGGGTGATGAGACAGTGATCAGTCTCTGGGTCTGGTGGTGAGTGGGTGATGGGACAGTGATCAGTCTCTGGGTCTGGTGGTGAGTGGGTGATGGAGACAGTGATCAGTCTCTGGGTCTGGTGGTGAGTGGGTGATGAGACAGTGATCAGTCTCTGGGTCTGGTGGTGAGTGGGTGATGGGACAGTGATCAAACTCTGGGTCTGGTGGTGAGTGGGTGATGGGACAGTGATCAATCTCTGGGTCTGGTGGTGAGTGGGTGATGAGACAGTGATCAGTCTCTGGGTCTGGTGGTGAGTGGCTGAGGGGACAGTGATCAGTCTCTGGGTGTGGTGGTGAGTGGGTATGAGACACTATTCATTCTCTGGGTCTTGTGGTGAGTGGATGATGAAGACAGTGATCAGTCTCTGGGACTGGTGGTGAGTGGGTGATGGGACAGTCATGAAGCACTGGGTCTGGTGGTGAGTGGGTGATGAGACAGTGATCAGTCTCTGGGTCTGGTGGTGAGTGGCTGAGGGGACAGTGATCAGTCTCTGGGTCTGGTGGTGAGTGGGTGATGAGACAGTGATCAGTCTCTGGGTCTGGTGGTGAGTGGCTGAGGGGACAGTGATCAGTCTCTGTGTCTGGTGGTGTGTGGGTGATGAGACAGTGATCAGTCTCTGGGTCTGGTGGTGAGTGGGTGATGGAGACAGTGATCAGTCTCTGGGTCTGGTGGTGAGTGGGTGATGGGACAGTGATCAGTCTCTGGGTCTGGTGGTGAGTGGGTGATGGGACAGTGATCAGTCTCTGGGTCTGGTGGTGAGTGGGTGATGGGACAGTGATCAGTCTCTGGGTTTGGTGGTGAGTGGCTGAGGGGACAGTGATCAGTCTCTGGGTCTGGTGGTGAGTGGGTGATAGGGCAGCGATCAGTCTCTAGGTCTGGTGGTGAGTGGCTGAGGGGACACTGATCAGTCTCTGTGTCTGGTGGTGTATGGGTGATGAGACAGTGATCAGTCTCTGTATCTGGTGGTGAGTGGGTGATGGAGACAGTGATCAGTCCCTGGGTCTGGTGGTGAGTGGGTGATGAGACAGTGATCAGTCTCTGGGTCTGGTGGTGAGTGGGTGATGAGACAGTGATCAGAGGGTGGTGATGAGAGGGTGATGGAGACAGTGATCAGTCTCTGGGTCTGGTGGTGAGTGGGTGATGAGACAGTGATCAGTCTCTGGGTCTGGTGGTGAGTGGGTGATGGGACAGTGATCAGTCTCTGGGTCTTGTGGTGAGTGGGTGATGACACAGTGATCAGTCTCTGGGTCTGGTGGTGTGTGGGTGATGAGACAGTAATCAGTCTCTGGGTCTGGTGGTGAGTGTGTGATGAGACGGTCATCAATCTCTGGGTCTGGTGGTCAGCGGCTGACTGGACAGTGATCAGTCTCTCGGTCTAGTGGTTAGTGGGTGAGGCAGTGATCAGTCTCTGGGTCTGGTGGTGAGTGGGTGATGAGACAATGATCAGTCTCTGGGTCTGGTGGTGAGTGGCTGAGGGGACAGAGATCAGTCTCTGGGTCTGGTGGTGAGTGAGTGATGGGACAGTGATCAGTCTCTGGGTCTGGTGGTGAGTGGGTGATGGGACAGTGATCAGTCTCTGGGTCTGGTGGTGAGTGGGTGATGGGACAGTGATCAGTCTCTGGGTCTGGTGGTGAGTGGGTGATGAGACAGTGATCAGTCTCTGGGTCTGGTGGTGAGTGGGTGATGGGACAGTGATCAGTCTCTGGGTCTGGTGGTGAGTGGGTGATGAGACAGTGATCAGTCTCTGGGTCTGGTGGTGAGTGGGTGATGAGACAGTGATCAGTCTCTGGGTCTGGTGGTGAGTGGGTGATGAGACAGTGATCAGTCTCTGGGTCTGGTGGTGAGTGGGTGATGGGACAGTGATCAGTCTCTGGGTCTGGTGGTGAGTGGGTGATGAGACAGTGATCAGTCTCTGGGTCTGGTGGTGAGTGGGTGATGGGACAGTGATCAGTCTCTGGGTCTGGTGGTGAGTGGGTGATGGGACAGTGATCAGTCTCTGGGTCTGGTGGTGAGTGGGTGATGAGACAGTGATCAGTCTCTGGGTCTGGTGGTGAGTGGCTGAGGGGACAGTGATCAGTCTCTGGGTCTGGTGGTGAGTGGGTGATGGGACAGTGATCAGTCTCTGGGTCTGGTGGTGAGTGGGTGATGAGACAGTGATCAGTCTCTGGGTCTGGTGGTGAGTGGGTGATGAGACAGTGATCAGTCTCTGGGTCTGGTGGTGAGTGGGTGATGGGACAGTGATCAGTCTCTGGGACTGGTGGTGAGTGGGTGATGGGACAGTGATCAGTCTCTGGGTCTGGTGGTGAGTGGGTGATGAGACAGTGATCAGTCTCTGGGTCTGGTGGTGAGTGGGTGATGAGACAGTGATCAGTCTCTGGGTCTGGTGGTGAGTGGCTGATGGGACAGTGATCAGTCTCTGGGTCTGGTGGTGAGTGGGTGATGGAGACAGTGATCAGTCTCTGGGTCTGGTGGTGAGTGGGTGATGGACAGTGATCAGTCTCTGGGTCTGGTGGTGAGTGGGTGATGGGACAGTGATCAGTCACTGGGTCTGGTGGTGAGTGGGTGATGGAGACAGTGATCAGTCCCTGGGTCTGGTGGTGAGTGGGTGATGAGACAGTGATCAGTCTCTGGGTCTGGTGGTGAGTGGGTGATGGACAGTGATCAGTCTCTGGGTCTGGTGGTGAGTGGGTGATGGGACAGTGATCAGTCTCTGGGTCTGGTGGTGAGTGGGTGATGGGACAGTGATCAGTCTCTGGGTCTGGTGGTGAGTGGGTGATGGGACAGTGATCAGTCTCTGGGTCTGGTGGTGAGTGGGTGATGGGACAGTGATCAGTCTCTGGGTCTGGTGGTGAGTGGGTGATGAGACAGTGATCAGTCTCTGGGTCTGGTGGTGAGTGGGTGATGAGACAGTGATCAGTCTCTGGGTCTGTGGTGAGTGGGTGATGGGACAGTGATCAGTCTCTGGGTCTGGTGGTGAGTGGGTGATGGACAGTGATCAATCTCTGGGTCTGGTGGTGAGTGGGTGATGGGACAGTGATCAGTCTCTGGGTCTGGTGGTGAGTGGGTGATGAGACAGTGATCAGTCTCTGGGTCTGGTGGTGAGTGGGTGATGGGACAGTGATCAGTCTCTGGGTCTGGTGGTGAGTGGGTGATGGGACAGTGATCAGTCTCTGGGTCTGGTGGTGAGTGGGTGATGGGACAGTGATCAGTCTCTGGGTCTGGTGGTGAGTGGGTGATGAGACAGTGATCAGTCTCTGGGTCTGGTGGTGAGTGGGTGATGGGACAGTGATCAGTCTCTGGGTGTGGTGGTGAGTGGGTGATGAGACAGTGATCAGTCTCTGGGTCTGGTGGTGAGTGGGTGATGAGACAGTGATCAGTCTCTGGGTCTGGTGGTGAGTGGGTGATGGAGACAGTGATCAGTCTCTGGGTCTGGTGGTGAGTGGGTGATGAGACAGTGATCAGTCTCTGGGTCTGGTGGTGAGTGGGTGATGGGACAGTGATCAATCTCTGGGTCTGGTGGTGAGTGGGTGATGGGACAGTGATCAGTCTCTGGGTCTGGTGGTGAGTGGGTGATGGGACAGTGATCAGTCTCTGGGTCTGGTGGTGAGTGGGTGATGAGACAGTGATCAGTCTCTGGGTCTGGTGGTGAGTGGGTGATGGGACAGTGATCAGTCTCTGGGTCTGGTGGTGAGTGGGTGATGAGACAGTGATCAGTCTCTGGGTCTGGTGGTGAGTGGGTGATGGGACAGTGATCAATCTCTGGGTCTGGTGGTGAGTGGGTGATGAGACAGTGATCAGTCTCAGGGTCTTGTGGTGAGTGGGTGATGGAGACAGTGATCAGTCTCTGTGTCTGGTGGTGAGTGGGTGAATGAGACAGTGATCAGTCTCTGGGTCTGGTGGTGAGTGGGTGATGGGACAGTGATCAGTCTCTGGGTCTGGTGGTGAGTGGGTGATGGGACAGTGATCAGTCTCTGGGTCTGGTGGTGAGTGGGTGATGAGACAGTGATCAGTCTCTGGGTCTGGTGGTGAGTGGGTGATGAGACAGTGATCAGTCTCTGGGTCTGGTGGTGAGTGTGTGATGGGACAGTGATCAGTCTCTGGGTCTGGTGGTGAGTGGGTGATGAGACAGTGATCAGTCTCTGGGTCTTGTGGTGAGTGGGTGATGGAGACAGTGATCAGTCTCTGGGTCTGGTGGTGAGTGGGTGATGGGACAGTGATCAGTCTCTGGGTCTGGTGGTGAGTGGGTGATGGAACAGTGATCTATCTCTGGGTCTGGTAGTGAGTGGGTGATGAGACAGAGATCAGTCTCTGGGTCTGGTGATGAGTGTGTGATGGGACAGTGATCAGTCTCTGGGTTTGGTGGTGAGTGGCTGAGGGGACAGTGATCAGTCTCTGGGTCTGGTGGTGAGTGGGTGATGAGGCAGCGATCAGTCTCTGGGTCTGGTGGTGAGTGGTTGAGGGGACAGTGATCAGTCTCTGGGTCTGGTGGTGAGTGGGTGATGAATACAGTGATCAGTCTCTGGGTCTGGTGGTGAGTGGGTGATGGAGACAGTGATCAGTCTCTGGGTCTGGTGGTGAGTGGGTGATGAGACAGTGATCAGTCTCTAGGTCTGGTGGTGAGTGGCTGAGGGGACACTGATCAGTCTCTGTGTCTGGTGGTGAGTGGGTGATGAGACAGTGATCAGTCTCTGGGTCTGGTGGTGAGTGGGTGATGAGACAGTGATCAATCTCTGGGTCTGGTGGTGAGTGGGTGATGAGACAGTGATCAGTCTCAGGGTCTGGTGGTGAGTGGGTGATGACACAGTGATCAGTCTCTGGGTCCGGTGCTGAGAGGGTGATGACACAGTGATCAGTCTCTGGGTATGGTGGTGAGTGGGTGATGAGACAGTAATCAGTCTCTGGGTCTGGTGGTGAGTGTGTGATGAGACGGTCATCAATCTCTGGGTCTGGTGGTCAGCGGCTGACTGGACAGTGATCAGTCTCTCGGTCTAGTGGTTAGTGGGTGAGGCAGTGATCAGTCTCTGGGTCTGGTGGTGAGTGGGTGATGAGACAATGATCAGTCTCTGGGTCTGGTGGTGAGTGGCTGAGGGGACAGAGATCAGTCTCTGGGTCTGGTGGTGAGTGAGTGATGAGAAAGTGATCAGTCTCTGGGTCTGGTGGTGAGTGGCTGAGGGGACAGTGATCAGTCACTGGGTCCGGTGGTGAGTGGGTGATGGATACAGTGATCAGTCTCTGTGTCTGGTGGTGAGTGGGTGTTGGAGACAGTGATCAGTCCCTGGGTCTGGTGGTGAGTGGGTGATGGGACAGTGATCAGTCTCTGGGTCTGGTGGTGAGTGGGTGATGGGACAGTGATCAGTCTCTGGGTCTGGTGGTGAGTGGGTGATGGGACAGTGATCAGTCTCTGGGTCTGGTGGTGAGTGGGTGATGGGACAGTGATCAGTCTCTGGGTCTGGTGGTGAGTGGGTGATGAGACAGTGATCAGTCTCTGGGTCTGGTGGTGAGTGGGTGATGAGACAGTGATCAGTCTCTGGGTCTGGTGGTGAGTGGGTGATGAGACAGTGATCAGTCTCTGGGTCTGGTGGTGAGTGGGTGATGGGACAGTGATCAATCTCTGGGTCTGGTGGTGAGTGGGTGATGAGACAGTGATCAGTCTCTGGGTCTGGTGGTGAGTGGGTGATGGGACAGTGATCAGTCTCTGGGTCTGGTGGTGAGTGGGTGATGGGACAGTGATCAGTCTCTGGGTCTGGTGGTGAGTGGGTGATGAGACAGTGATCAGTCTCTGGGTCTGGTGGTGAGTGGGTGATGAAACAATGATCAGTTGGGTCTGGTGGTGAGTGGGTGATGAGACAGTGATCAGTCTCTGGGTCTGGTGGTGAGTGGGTGATGAAACAATGATCAGTTGGGACTGGTGATGAGAGGGTGATGGAGACAGTGATCAGTCTCTGGGTCTGGTGGTGTGTGGGTGATGAGACAGTAATCAGTCTCTGGGTCTGGTGGTGAGTGTGTGATGAGACGGTCATCAATCTCTGGGTCTGGTGGTCAGCGGCTGACTGGACAGTGATCAGTCTCTCGGTCTAGTGGTTAGTGGGTGAGGCAGTGATCAGTCTCTGGGTCTGGTGGTGAGTGGGTGATGAGACAATGATCAGTCTCTGGGTCTGGTGGTGAGTGGCTGAGGGGACAGAGATCAGTCTCTGAGTCTGGTGTTGAGTGAGTGATGAGAAAGTGATCAGTCTCTGGGTCTGGTGGTGAGTGGCTGAGGGGACAGTGATCAGTCACTGGGTCTGGTGGTGATGGGTGATGGAGACAGTGATCAGTCTCTGTATCTGGTGGTGAGTGGGTGATGGAGACAGTGATCAGTCCCTGGGTCTGGTGGTGAGTGGGTGATGGGACAGTGATCAGTCTCTGGGTCTGGTGGTGAGTGGGTGATGGGACAGTGATCAGTCTCTGGGTCTGGTGGTGAGTGGGTGATGGGACAGTGATCAGTCTCTGGGTCTGGTGGTGAGTGGGTGATGAGACAGTGATCAGTCTCTGGGTCTGGTGGTGAGTGGGTGATGGGACAGTGATCAGTCTCTGGGTCTGGTGGTGAGTGGGTGATGAGACAGTGATCAGTCTCTGGGTCTGGTGGTGAGTGGGTGATGAGACAGTGATCAGTCTCTGGGTCTGGTGGTGAGTGGGTGATGAGACAGTGATCAGTCTCTGGGTCTGGTGGTGAGTGGGTGATGGGACAGTGATCAGTCTCTGGGTCTGGTGGTGAGTGGGTGATGAGACAGTGATCAGTCTCTGGGTCTGGTGGTGAGTGGGTGATGAAACAATGATCAGTGGGTGGTGATGAGAGGGTGATGGAGACAGTGATTAGTCTCTGGGTCTTGTGGTGAGTGGGTGATGGGAGAGTGATCAGTCTCTGGGACTGGTGATGAGAGGGTGATGGAGACAGTGATCAGTCTCTGGGTCTGGTGGTGTGTGGGTGATGAGACAGTAATCAGTCTCTGGGTCTGGTGGTGAGTGTGTGATGAGACGGTCATCAATCTCTGGGTCTGGTGGTCAGCGGCTGACTGGACAGTGATCAGTCTCTCGGTCTAGTGGTTAGTGGGTGAGGCAGTGATCAGTCTCTGTGTCTGGTGGTGAGTGGGTGATGAGACAATGATCAGTCTCTGGGTCTGGTGGTGAGTGGCTGAGGGGACAGAGATCAGTCTCTGAGTCTGGTGTTGAGTGAGTGATGAGAAAGTGATCAGTCTCTTGGTATGGTGGTGAGTGGCTGAGGGGACAGTGATCAGTCACTGGGTCCGGTGGTGATTGGGTGATGAATACAGTGATCAGTCTCTGTGTCTGGTGGTGAGTGGGTGTTGGAGACAGTGATCAGTCCCTGGGTCTGGTGGTGAGTGGGTGATGAGACAGTGATCAGTCTCTGGGTCTGGTGGTGAGTGGGTGATGGGACAGTGATCAATCTCTGGGTCTGGTGGTGAGTGGGTGATGGGACAGTGATCAGTCTCTGGGTCTGGTGGTGAGTGGGTGATGGGACAGTGATCAGTCTCTGGGTCTGGTGGTGAGTGGGTGATGGGACAGTGATCAGTCTCTGTGTCTGGTGGTGAGTGGGTGTTGGAGACAGTGATCAGTCCCTGGGTCTGGTGGTGAGTGGGTGATGAGACAGTGATCAGTCTCTAGGTCTGGTGGTGAGTGGCTGAGGGGACACTGATCAGTCTCTGTATCTGGTGGTGTGTGGGTGATGAGACAGTGATCAGTCTCTGGGTCTGGTGATGAGTGTGTGATGGGACAGTAATCAGTCTCTGGGTATGGTGGTGAGTGGTTGAGGGGACAGTGATCAGTCTCTGGGTCTGGTGGTGAGTGGGTGATGAGACAGTGATCAGTCTCTGGGTCTGGTGGTGAGTGGGTGATGAGACAGTGATCAGTCTCTGGGTCTGGTGGTGAGTGGGTGATGGAGACAGTGATCAGTCTCTGGGTCTGGTGGTGAGTGGGTGATGGGACAGTGATCAGTCTCTTGGTCTGGTGGTGAGAGGGTGATGGGACAGTGATCAGTCACTGGGTCTATTGGTGAGTGGGTGATGAGACAGTCATCAATCTCTGGGTCTGGTGGTGAGTGTGTGATGAGACGGTCATCAATCTCTGGGTCTGGTGGTCAGCGGCTGACTGGACAGTGATCAGTCTCTCGGTCCAGTGGTTAGTGGGTGAGGCAGTGATCAGTCTCTGGGTCTGGTGGTGAGTGGGTGATGAGACAATGATCAGTCTCTGGGTCTGGTGGTGAGTGGCTGAGGGGACAGAGATCAGTCTCTGGGTCTGGTGGTGAGTGAGTGATGAGAAAGTGATCAGTCTCTGGGTCTGGTGGTGAGTGGCTGAGGGGACAGTGATCAGTCACTGGGTCTGGTGGTGATGGGTGATGGAGACAGTGATCAGTCTCTGTGTCTGGTGGTGAGTGGGTGATGGAGACAGTGATCAGTCCCTGGGTCTGGTGGTGAGTGGGTGATGAGACAGTGATCAGTCTCTGGGTCTGGTGGTGAGTGGGTGATGGGACAGTGATCAGTCTCTGGGTCTGGTGGTGAGTGGGTGATGGGACAGTGATCAGTCTCTGGGTCTGGTGGTGAGTGGGTGATGGGACAGTGATCAGTCTCTGGGTCTGGTGGTGAGTGGGTGATGAGACAGTGATCAGTCTCTGGGTCTGGTGGTGAGTGGGTGATGGAGACAGTGATCAGTCTCTGGGTCTGGTGGTGAGTGGGTGATGAGACAGTGATCAGTCTCTAGGTCTGGTGGTGAGTGGCTGAGGGGACACTGATCAGTCTCTGTGTCTGGTGGTGAGTGGGTGATGAGACAGTGATCAGTCTCTGGGTCTGGTGGTGAGTGGGTGATGGGACAGTGATCAGTCTCTGGGTCTGGTGGTGAGTGGGTGAGGGGACAGTGATCAGTCTCTGGGTCTGGTGGTGAGTGGGTGATGGGACAGTGATCAGTCTCTGGGTCTGGTGGTGAGTGGGTGATGAGACAGTGATCAGTCTCGGGTCTGGTGGTGAGTGGGTGATGAGACAGTGATCAGTCTCAGGGTCTTGTGGTGAGTGGGTGATGACACAGTAATCAGTCTCTGGGTCCGGTGCTGAGAGGGTGATGACACAGTGATCAGTCTCTGCGTCTGGTGGTGTGTGGGTGATGAGACAGTAATCAGTCTCTGGGTCTGGTGGTGAGTGTGTGATGAGACGGTCATCAATCTCTTGGTCTGGTGGTCAGCAGCTGATTGGACAGTGATCAGTCTCTCGGTCTAGTGGTTAGTGGGTGAGGCAGTGATCAGTCTCTGGGTCTGGTGGTGAGTGGGTGATGAGACAATGATCAGTCTCTGGGTCTGGTGGTGAGTGGCTGAGGGGACAGAGATCAGTCTCTGGGTCTGGTGGTGAGTGAGTGATGAGAAAGTGATCAGTCTCTGGGTCTGGTGGTGAGTGGGTGATGGGACAGTGATCAGTCTCTGGGTCTGGTGGTGAGTGGGTGATGGGACAGTGATCAGTCTCTGGGTCTGGTGGTGAGTGGGTGATGGGACAGTGATCAATCTCTGGGTCTGGTGGTGAGTGGGTGATGGGACAGTGATCAGTCTCTGGGTCTGGTGGTGAGTGGGTGATGGGACAGTGATCAGTCTCTGGGTCTGGTGGTGAGTGGGTGATGAGACAGTGATCAGTCTCTAGGTCTGGTGGTGAGTGGCTGAGGGGACACTGATCAGTCTCTGTATCTGGTGGTGTGTGGGTGATGAGACAGTGATCAGTCTCTGGGTCTGGTGGTGAGTGGGTGATGAGACAGTGATCAGTCTCTGGGTCTGGTGGTGAGTGGGTGATGAGACAGTGATCAATCTCTGGGTCTGGTGGTGAGTGGGTGATGGGACAGTGATCAGTCTCTGCGTCTGGTGGTGAGTGGGTGATGAGACAGTGATCAGTCTCTGGGTCTGGTGGTGAGTGGCTGAGGGGACAGTGATCAGTCTCTGTGTCTGGTGGTGAGTGGGTGATGAGACAGTGATCAGTCTCTGGGTCTGGTGGTGAGTGGGTGATGGAGACAGTGATCAGTCTCTGGGTCTTGTGGTGAGTGGCTGATGGGAGAGTGATCAGTCTCTGGGTCTGGTGGGGAGTGGGTGATGGGACAGTGATCAGTCTCTGGGTCTGGTGGTGAGTGGTTGATGGGAGAGTGATCAGTCTCTGGGTCTGGTGGTGAGTGGCTGAGGGGACAGTGATCAGTCTCTGGGTCTGGTGGTGAGTGGGTGATGAAACAGTGATCAGTCTCTGGGTCTGGTGGTGAGTGGGTGATGGAGACAGTGATCAGTCTCTGGGTCTGGTGGTGAGTGGGTGATGAGACAGTGATCAGTCTCTGGGCCTGGTGCTGAGTGCGTGATGGGACAGTGATCAGTCTCTGGGTCTGGTGGTGAGTGGGTGATGAGACAGTGATCAGTCTCTGGGTCTGGTGGTGAGTGGGTGATGGGACAGTGATCAGTCTCTGGGTCTGGTGGTGAGTGGGTGATGGGACAGTGATCAGTCTCTGGGTCTGGTGGTGAGTGGGTGATGGGACAGTGATCAGTCTCTGGGTCTGGTGGTGAGTGGGTGATGAGACAGTGATCAGTCTCTGGGTCTGGTGGTGAGTGGGTGATGAGACAGTGATCAGTCTCTGGGTCTGGTGGTGAGTGGGTGATGACACAGTAATCAGTCTCTGGGTCCGGTGCTGAGAGGGTGATGACACAGTGATCAGTCTCTGGCTCTGGTGGTGTGTGGGTGATGAGACAGTAATCAGTCTCTGGGTCTGGTGCTGAGTGGGTGATGGGACAGTGATCAGTCTCTGGGTCTGGTGGTGTGTGGGTGATGAGACAGTGATCAGTCTCTGGGTCTGGTGGTGAGTGGGTGATGGGGGAGTGATCAGTCTCTGGGACTAATGGTGACTGGGCGATGGGACAGTGATCAGCCTCTGGGTCTGGTGGTGAGTGAGTAATGGAGACAGTGAGGAGTCTCTGGGTCTGGTGGTGAGTGGGTGATGGGACAGTGATCAGTCTCTTGGTCTGGTGGTGAGTGGGTGATGGGACAGTGATCAGTCTCTGGGTCTAGTGGTGAGTTGGTGATGAGACAGTCATCAATCTCTGGGTCTAGTGGTGAGTGGGTGATGGGACACTGATCAGTCTCTGGGTCTGGTGGTGTGTGGGTGATGACACAGAGATGAGTCTCTGGGTCTGGTTGTGAGCGTGTGATGAGACAGTAATAAGTCTCTGGGTCTTGCAGTGAGCAGCTGATGGGACAGTGATCAGTCTCTGGGTCTGGTGGTGAGTGGGTGATGAGGCAGTGATCAATGTCTGGGTCTGGTGGTGAGTGGGTGATGGGACAGTGATCAATCTCTGGGTCTGGTGGTGAGTGGGTGATGGGACAGTGATCAGTCTCTGGGTCTGGTGGTGAGTGGGTGATGGGACAGTGATCAGTCACTGGGTCTGGTGGTGAGTGGGTGATGAGACAGTGATCAATCTCTGGGTCTGGTGGTGAGTGGGTGATGGGACAGTGATCAGTCTCTGGGTCTGGTGGTGAGTGGGTGATGAGACAGTGATCAGTCTCTGGGTCTGGTGGTGAGTGGCTGAGGGGACAGTGATCAGTCAGTGGGTCTGGTGGTGAGTGGGTGATGGAGACAGTGATCAGTCTCTGGGTCTGGTGGTGAGTGGGTGATGGGACAGTGATCAGTCTCTGGGTCTGGTGGTGAGTGGGTGATGAGACAGTGATCAGTCTCTGGGTCTGGTGGTGAGTGGGTGATGGGACAGTGATCAGTCTCTGGGTCTGGTGGTGAGTGGGTGATGGGACAGTGATCAGTCTCTGGGTCTGGTGGTGAGTGGGTGATGAGACAGTGATCAATCTCTGGTTCTGGTGGTGAGTGGGTGATGGGACAGTGATCAGTCACTGGGTCTGGTGGTGAGTGAGTAATGGAGACAGTGAGGAGTCTCTGGGTCTGGTGGTGAGTGGGTGATGGGACAGTGATCAGTCTCTGGGTCTGGTGGTGAGTGGGTGATGGGACAGTGATCAGTCTCTGGGTCTGGTGGTGAGTGGGTGATGGGACAGTGATCAGTCTCTGGGTCTAGTGGTGAGTTGGTGATGAGACAGTCATCAATCTCTGGGTCTAGTGGTGAGTGGGTGATGGGACACTGATCAGTCTCTGGGTCGGGTGCTGAGTGGGTGATGGGACAGTGATCAGTCTCTGGGTCTGGTGGTGTGTGGGTGATGACACAGAGATGAGTCTCTGGGTCTGGTTGTGAGCGTGTGATGAGACAGTAATAAGTCTCTGGGTCTTGTAGTGAGCAGCTGATGGGACAGTGATCAGTCTCTGGGTCTGGTGGTGAGTGGGTGATGAGGCAGTGATCAATGTCTGGTCCTGGGGGTGAGTGGGTGATGGGACAGTGATCAATCTCTGGGTCTGGTGGTGAGTGGGTGATGGGACAGTAATCAGTTACTGGGTCTGGTGGTGAGTGGGTGATGGGACAGTGATCAATCACTGGGTCTGGTGGTGAGTGGGTGATGAGACAGTGATCAATCTCTGGGTCTGGTGGTGAGTGGGTGATGGGACAGTGATCAGTCTCTGGGTCTGGTGGTGAGTGGGTGATGAGACAGTGATGAGTCTCTGGGTCTGGTGGTGAGTGGCTGAGGGGACAGTGATCAGTCTCTGGGTCTGGTGGTGAGTGGGTGATGGAGACAGTGATCAGTCTCTTGGTCTGGTGGTGAGTGGCTGAGGGGACAGTGATCAGTCTCTGGGTCTGGTGGTGAGTGGGTGATGTTGACAGTGATCAGTCTCTGGGTCTGGTGGTGAGTGGGTGATGGGACAGTGATCAGTCACTGGGTCTGGTGGTGAGTGGGTGATGGGACAGTGATCAATCTCTGGGTCTGGTGGTGAGTGGGTGATGGGACAGTGATCAATCTATGGGTCTGGTGGTGAATGGGGGATGAGACAGTGATCAGTGGGTCTGGTGGTGAGTGGGTGATGGGACAGTGATCAATCTCTGGGTCTGGTGGTGAGTGGGTGATGGGACAGTGATCAGTCTCTGGGTCTGGTGGTGAGTGGGTGATGAGACAGTGATCAGTCTCTGGGTCTGGTGGTGAGTGGGTGATGGGACAGTGATCAGTCTCTGGGTCTGGTGGTGAGTGGGTGATGGGACAGTGATCAGTCTCTGGGTCTGGTGGTGA
Organism: Mobula hypostoma; assembly: GCF_963921235.1. Lineage (NCBI taxonomy): Eukaryota > Metazoa > Chordata > Chondrichthyes > Myliobatiformes > Myliobatidae > Mobula > Mobula hypostoma. The sequence continues at coordinate 112,687,259 of NC_086103.1, read as the reverse complement.
GTGGGTGATGAGACAGTGATCAATCACTGGGTCTGGTGGTGAGTGGGTGATAGGGCAGCGATCAGTCTCTGGGTCTGGTGGTGAGTTGGTAATGAGACAGTGATCAGTGGGTCTGGTGGTGAGTGGGTGATGGGACAGTGATCAATCTCTGGGTCTGGTGGTGAGTGGGTGATGAGACAGTGATCAGTCTCAGGGTCTTGTGGTGAGTGGGTGATGGAGACAGTGATCAGTCTCTGTGTCTGGTGGTGAGTGGGTGAATGAGACAGTGATCAGTCTCTGGGTCTGGTGGTGAGTGGATGATGGGACAGTGATCAGTCTCTGGGTCTGGTGGTGAGTGGGTGATGGGACAGTGATCAGTCTCTGGGTCTGGTGATGAGTGTGTGATGGGACAGTAATCAGTCTCTGGGTATGGTGGTGAGTGGTTGAGGGGACAGTGATCAGTCTCTGGGTCTGGTGGTGAGTGGGTGATGGGACAGTGATCAGTCTCTGGGTCTGGTGGTGAGTGGGTGATGAGACAGTGATCAGTCTCTGGGTCTGGTGGTGAGTGGGTGATGGGACAGTGATCAGTCTCTGGGTCTGGTGGTGAGTGGGTGATGAGACAGTGATCAGTCTCTGGGTCTGGTGGTGAGTGGGTGATGAGACAGTGATCAGTCTCTGGGTCTGGTGGTGAGTGGGTGATGGAACAGTGATCAATCTCTGGGTCTGGTGGTGAGTGGCTGAGGGGACAGTGATCAGTCACTGGGTCTGGTGGTGAGTGGGTGATGGAGACAGTGATCAGTCTCTGTGTCTGGTGGTGAGTGGGTGATGAGACAGTGATCAGTCTCTGGGTCTGGTGGTGAGTGGGTGATGGGACAGTGATCAGTCTCTGGGTCTGGTGGTGAGTGGGTGATCGGACAGTGATCAATCTCTGGGTCTGTTGGTGAATGGGTGATGAGAAAGTGATCAGTGGGTCTGGTGGTGAGTAAGTGATGGCACAGTGATCAATCTCTGGGTCTGGTGGTGAGACGGTAACGGGTGAGTGATCAATCTCTGGGTCTGGTGGGGAGTGGGTGATGGGACAGTGATCAATCTCTGGGTCTGGTGGTGAGTGGTTGAGGGGACAGTGATCAGTCTCTGATTTTTGGTGGTGTGTGGGTGAACAGACAGTGATCCGTCTCTGGGCCTGGTGGTGAGTGGGTGATGGAGACACTGATCAGTCTCTGGGTCACGTGGTGAGTGGGTGATGGAACAGTGATCAGTCTCTGGGTCTGGTGGTGAGTGGGTGATGGGACAGTGATCAGTCACTGGGTGTTGTGGTGAGTGGGTGATGGAGACAGTGATCAGTATCTGTGTCTGGTGGTGAGTGGGTGATGGGACAGTGATCAGTCACTGGGTCTTCTGGTGAGTGGGTGATGGGACAGTGATCAATCTATGGGTCTGGTGGTGAGTGGGTGATGAGACAGTGATCAGTCTCTGGGTCTGGTGGTGAGTGGGTGATGGGACAGTGATCAATCTCTGGGTCTGGTGGTGAGTGGGTGATGGGACAGTGATCAGTCTCTGGGTCTGGTGGTGAGTGGGTGATGGGACAGTGATCAATCTCTGGGTCTGGTGGTGAGTGGGTGATGAGACAGTGATCAGTCTCTGGGTCTGGTGGTGAGTGGGTGATGGGACAGTGATCAGTCTCTGGGTCTGGTGGTGAGTGGGTGATGAGACAGTGATCAGTCTCTAGGTCTGGTGGTGAGTGGCTGAGGGGACACTGATCAGTCTCTGTGTCTGGTGGTGTATGGGTGATGAGACAGTGATCAGTCTCTGGGTCTGGTGGTGAGTGGCTGAGGGGACAGTGATCAGTCTCTGGGTCTGGTGGTGTGTGGGTGATGAGACAGTGATCAGTCTCTGGGTCTGGTGGTGAGTGGGTGATGGAGACAGTGATCAGTCTCTGGGTCTGGTGGTGAGTGGGTGATGGGACAGTGATCAGTCACTGGGTCTGGTGGTGAGTGGGTGATGGAACAGTGATCAATCTCTGGGTCTGGTGGTGAGTGGGTGATGAGACAGTGATCAGTCTCTGGGTCTGGTGATGAGTGTGTGATGGGACAGTGATCAGTCTCTGGGTCTGGTGGTGAGTGGGTGAGGGGACAGTGATCAGTCTCTGGGTCTGGTGGTGAGTGGGTGATGGAACAGTGATCAATCTCTGGGTCTGGTGGTGAGTGGGTGATGGGACAGTGATCAGTCTCTGGGTCTGGTGGTGAGTGGGTGATGAGACAGTGATCAGTCTCTGGGTCTGGTGGTGAGTGGGTGATGAGACAGTGATCAGTCTCTGGGTCTGGTGGTGAGTGGGTGATGAGACAGTGATCAGTCTCTGGGTCTGGTGGTGAGTGGGTGATGGGACAGTGATCAGTCTCTGGGTCTGGTGGTGAGTGGGTGATGGAGACAGTGATCAGTCTCTGGGTCTGGTGGTGAGTGGGTGATGGGACAGTGATCAGTCTCTGGGTCTGGTGGTGAGTGGGTGATGGGACAGTGATCAGTCTCTAGGTCTGGTGGTGAGTGGGTGATGAGACAGTGATCAGTCTCTGTGTCTGGTGATGAGTGGGTGATGGGACAGTGATCAGTCTCTGGGTCTGGTGGTGAGTGGGTGATGGGACAGTGATCAGTCTCTGGGTCTGGTGGTGAGTGGGTGATGGGACAGTGATCAATCTCTGGGTCTGGTGGTGAGTGGGTGATGAGACAGTGATCAGTCTCTGGGTCTGGTGGTGAGTGGGTGATGGGACAGTGATCAGTCTCTGGGTCTGGTGGTGAGTGGGTGATGAGACAGTGATCAGTCTCTGGGTCTGGTGGTGAGTGGGTGAGGGGACAGTGATCAGTCTCTGGGTCTGGTGGTGAGTGGGTGATGAGACAGTGATCAGTCTCTGGGTCTGGTGGTGAGTGGCTGAGGGGACAGTGATCAGTCACTGGGTCTGGTGGTGATGGGTGATGGAGACAGTGATCAGTCTCTGGGTCTGGTGGTGAGTGGGTGATGGAGACAGTGATCAGTCTCTGGGTCTGGTGGTGAGTGGGTGATGGGACAGTGATCAGTCTCTGGGTCTGGTGGTGAGTGGGTGATGGGACAGTGATCAGTCTCTTGGTCTGGTGGTGAGTGGGTGATGGGACAGTGATCAGTCACGTGGTCTAGTGGTGAGTGGGTGATGAGACAGTCATCAAACTCTGGGTCAGGTGCTGAGTGGTGATGACACAGTCATCAGTCTCTGGGTCTGTTGGTGAGTGTGTGATGAGACAGTGATCAGTCTCTGGGTCTGGTGGTGAGTGGCTGATGGGACAGTGATCAGTCTCTGGGTCTGGTGGTGAGTGGGTGATGAGACAGTGATCAGTCTCTGGGTCTGGTGGTGAGTGGGTGATGGGACAGTGATCAATCTCTGGGTCTGGTGGTGAGTGGGTGATGGGACAGTGATCAGTCTCTGGGTCTGGTGGTGAGTGGGTGATGGGACAGTGATCAATCTCTGGGTCTGGTGGTGAGTGGGTGATGAGACAGTGATCAGTCTCTGGGTCTGGTGGTGAGTGGGTGATGGGACAGTGATCAGTCTCTTGGTCTGGTGGTGAGTGGGTGATGAGACAGTGATCAGTCTCTAGGTCTGGTGGTGAGTGGCTGAGGGGACACTGATCAGTCTCTGTGTCTGGTGGTGTATGGGTGATGAGACAGTGATCAGTCTCTGGGTCTGGTGGTGAGTGGGTGAGGGGACAGTGATCAGTCTCTGGGTCTGGTGGTGAGTGGGTGATGGAGACAGTGATCAGTCTCTGGGTCTGGTGGTGAGTGGGTGATGGGACAGTGATCAGTCTCTGGATCTGGTGGTGAGTGGATGATGGGACAGTGATCAGTCTCTGGGTCTGGTGGTGAGTGGGTGATGGAACAGTGATCAATCTCTGGGTCTGGTGGTGAGTGGGTGATGGGACAGCGATCAGTCTCTGGGTCTGGTGGTAAGTGGGTGATGAGACAGTGATCAGTCTCTTGGTCTAGGTGGTGAGTAAGTGATGGCACAGTGATCAATCTCTGGGTCTGGTGGTGAGAGGGTGACGGGTGAGTGATCAATTTCTGGGTCTGGTGGGGAGAGGGTGATGGGACAGTGATCAATCTCTGGGTCTGGTGGTGAGTGGGTGATGAGAGAGTGATCAATCTCTGGGTCTTGTGCTGAGTGGGTGATGGGAGAGTGATCAGTCTCTGGGACTGGTGCTGAGTGGGTGATGGGACAGTGATCAGTCTCTGGGTCTGGTGGTGAGTGGGTGATGGGACAGTGATCAGTCTCTGGGACTGGTGGTGAGTGGGTGATGGAGACAGTGAGGAGTCTCTGGGTCTTGTGCTGAGTGGGTGATGGGAGAGTGATCAGTCTCTGGGACTGGTGCTGAGTGGGTGATGGGACAATGATCATTCTCTGGGACTGGTGGTGAGTGGGTGATGGAGACGGTGATCAGTATCTGTGTCTGGTGGTGAGTGGGTGATGGGACAGTGATCAGTCACTGGGTCTTGTGGTGAGTGGGTGATGGGACAGTGATCAATCTATGGGTCTGGTGGTGACTGGGTGATGAGACAGTAATCAGTCCCTGGATCTGGTGTTGAGTGTCTGAGGGGACAGTGATCAGTCTCTGGGTCTGGTGGTGAGTGAGTGATGAGACACTGATCATTCTCTGGGTCTTGTGGTGAGTGGGTGATGGGACAGTGATCAATCTATGGGTCTGCTGGTGAGTGGGTGATGAGGCAGTGATCAATCTCTGGTCCTGGTGGTGAGTGGGTGATGGGACAGTGATCAATCTCTGGGTCTGGTGGTGAGTGGGTGATGGGACAGTGATCAGTCTCTGGGTCTGGTGGTGAGTGGGTGATGGGACAGTGATCAATCTCTGGGTCTGGTGGTGAGTGGGTGATGGAGACAGTGATCAGTCTCTGGGTCTGGTGGTGAGTGGGTGATGGGACAGTGATCAGTCTCTGGGTCTGGTGGTGAGTGGGTGATGAGACAGTGATCAGTCTCTGGGTCTGGTGGTGAGTGGGTGATGGGACAGTGATCAGTCTCTGGGTCTGGTGGTGAGTGGGTGATGGGACAGTGATCAATCTCTGGGTCTGGTGGTGAGTGGGTGATGAGACAGTGATCAGTCTCTGGGTCTGGTGGTGAGTGGGTGATGGGACAGTGATCAGTCTCTGGGTCTGGTGGTGAGTGGGTGATGAGACAGTGATCAGTCTCTGGGTCTGGTGGTGAGTGGCTGAGGGGACAGTGATCAGTCTCTGTGTCTGGTGGTGAGTGGGTGATGGGACAGTGATCAGTCTCTGGGTCTGGTGGTGAGTGGCTGAGGGGACAGTGATCAGTCTCTGGGTCTGGTGGTGAGTGGGTGATGGGACAGTGATCAGTCTCTGGGTCTGGTGGTGAGTGGTTGATGGGACAGTGATCAGTCTCTGGGTCTGGTGGTGAGTGGGTGATGGGTCAGTGATCAATCTCTGGGTCTGGTGGTGAGTGGGTGATGGGACAGTGATCAATCTCTGGGTCTGGTGGTGAATGGGGGATGAGACAGTGATCAGTGGGTCTGGTGGTGAGTGGGTGATGGGACAGTAATCAATCTCTGGGTCTGGTGGTGAGTGGGTGATGGGACAGTGATCAGTCTCTGGGTCTGGTGGTGAGTGGGTGATGAGACAGTGATCAGTCTCTGGGTCTGGTGGTGAGTGGGTGATGGGACAGTGATCAGTCTCTGGGTCTGGTGGTGAGTGGGTGATGGGACAGTGATCAATCTCTGGGTCTGGTGGTGAGTGGGTGATGAGACAGTGATCAATCTCTGGGTCTGGTGGTGAGTGGGTGATGGGACAGTGATCAGTCTCTGGGTCTGGTGGTGAGTGGGTGATGAGACAGTGATCAGTCTCTGGGTCTGGTGGTGAGTGGGTGATGGGACAGTGATCAATCTCTGGGTCTGGTGGTGAGTGGGTGATGAGACAGTGATCAGTCTCAGGGTCTTGTGGTGAGTGGGTGATGGAGACAGTGATCAGTCTCTGTGTCTGGTGGTGAGTGGGTGATGGGACAGTGATCAGTCACTGGGTCTGGTGGTGAGTGGGTGATGGAGACAGTGATCAGTCTCTGGGTCTGGTGGTGAGTGGGTGATGAGACAGTGATCAGTCTCTGGGTCTGGTGGTGAGTGGGTGATGGGACAGTGATCAGTCTCTGGGTCTGGTGGTGAGTGGGTGATGGGACAGTGATCAGTCTCTGGGTCTGGTGGTGAGTGGGTGATGAGACAGTGATCAGTCTCTGGGTCTGGTGGTGAGTGGGTGATGAGACAGTGATCAGTCTCTGGGTCTGGTGGTGAGTGGGTGATGAGACAGTGATCAGTCTCTGGGTCTGGTGGTGAGTGGGTGATGGGACAGTGATCAATCTCTGGGTCTGGTGGTGAGTGGGTGAGGGGACAGTGATCAGTCTCTGGGTCTGGTGGTGAGTGGGTGATGAGACAGTGATCATTCTCTGGGTCTGGTGGTGAGTGGGTGATGGAGACAGTGATCAGTCTCTGGGTCTGGTGGTGAGTGGGTGATGGAACAGTGATCAGTCTCTGGGTCTGGTGGTGAGTGGCTGAGGGGACAGTGATCAGTCACTGGGTCTGGTGGTGAGTGGGTGATGGAGACAGTGATCAGTATCTGTGTCTGGTGGTGAGTGGGTGATGGGACAGTGATCAGTCACTGGGTCTGGTGGTGAGTGGGTGATGGGACAGTGATCAGTCTCTGGGTCTGGTGGTGAGTGGGTGATGAGACAGTGATCAGTCTCTGGGTCTGGTGGTGAGTGGGTGATGGGACAGTGATCAGTCTCTGGGTCTGGTGGTGAGTGGGTGATGAGACAGTGATCAGTCTCTGGGTCTGGTGGTGAGTGGGTGATGGAGACAGTGATCAGTCCCTGGGTCTGGTGGTGAGTGGGTGATGAGACAGTGATCAGTCACTGGGTCTGGTGGTGAGTGGGTGATGGAACAGTGATCAATCTCTGGGTCTGGTGGTGAGTGGGTGATGAGACAGTGATCAGTCTCTGGGTCTGGTGGTGAGTGGGTGATGGGACAGTGATCAGTCTCTGGGTCTGGTGGTGAGTGGGTGATGAGACAGTGATCAGTCTCTGGGTCTGGTGGTGAGTGGGTGATGGGACAGTGATCAGTCTCTGGGTCTGGTGGTGAGTGGGTGATGAGACAGTGATCAATCTCTGGGTCTGGTGGTGAGTGGGTGATGGGACAGTGATCAGTCTCTGGGTCTGGTGGTGAGTGGGTGATGGGACAGTGATCAGTCTCTGGGTCTGGTGGTGAGTGGGTGATGGGACAGTGATCAATCTCTGGGTCTGGTGGTGAGTGGGTGATGAGACAGTGATCAGTCTCTGGGTCTGGTGGTGAGTGGGTGATGGGACAGTGATCAGTCTCTGGGTCTGGTGGTGAGTGGGTGATGAGACAGTGATCAATCTCTGGGTCTGGTGGTGAGTGGCTGAGGGGACAGTGATCAGTCACTGGGTCTGGTGGTGAGTGGGTGATGGAGACAGTGATCAGTCTCTGGGTCTGGTGGTGAGTGGGTGATGAGACAGTGATCAGTCTCTGGGTCTGGTGGTGAGTGGGTGATGGGACAGTGATCAGTCTCTGGGTCTGGTGGTGAGTGGGTGATGAGACAGTGATCATTCTCTGGGTCTGGTGGTGAGTGGGTGATGGAGACAGTGATCAGTCTCCGGGTCTGGTGGTGAGTGTGTGATGGGACAGTGATCAGTCTCTGGGTCTGGTGGTGAGTGGGTGATGGGACAGTGATCAGTCTCTAGGTCTGGTGGTGAGTGGGTGATGAGACAGTGATCAGTCTCTGGGTCTGGTGGTGAGTGTGTGATGGGACAGTGATCAGTCTCTGGGTCTGGTGGTGAGTGGGTGATGGGACAGTGATCAGTCTCTGGGTCTGGTGGTGAGTGGGTGATGAGACAGTGATCAGTCTCTGGTCTGGTGGTGAGTGGGTGATGGGACAGTGATCAATCTCTGGGTCTGGTGGTGAGTGGGTGATGAGACAGTGATCAGTCTCGGGGTCTTGTGGTGAGTGGGTGATGACACAGTAATCAGTCTCTGGGTCAGGTGCTGAGAGGTTGATGACACAGTGATCAGTCTCTGGGTCTGGTGGTGTGTGAGTGATGAGACAGTAATCAGTCTCTTGGTCTGGTGGTGAGTGTGTGATGAGATGGTGATCAATCTCTGGGTCTGGTGGTGTGTGGGTGATGTGACAGTAATCAGTCTCTGGGTCTGGTGGTGAGTGGCTGAGCGAACAGAGATCAGTCTCTGGGTCTGGTGGTGAGTGAGTGATGAGAAAGTGATCAGTCTCTGGGTCTGGTGGTGAGTGGGTGATGAGACAGTGATCAGTCTCTGGGTCTGGTGGTGAGTGGGTGATGGGACAGTGATCAGTCTCTGGGTCTGGTGGTGAGTGGGTGATGAGACAGTGATCAGTCTCTGGGTCTGGTGGTGAGTGGGTGATGGGACAGTGATCAGTCTCTGGGTCTGGTGGTGAGTGGGTGATGGGACAGTGATCAGTCTCTGGGTCTGGTGGTGAGTGAGTAATGGAGACAGTGAGGAGTCTCTGGGTCTGGTGGTGAGTGGGTGATGGGACAGTGATCAGTCTCTTGGTCTGGTGGTGAGTGGGTGATGGGACAGTGATCAGTCTCTTGGTCTGGTGGTGAGTGGGTGATGGGACAGTGATCAGTCACTGGGTCTAGTGGTGAGTGGGTGATGAGACAGTGATCAATCTCTGGGTCTGGTGGTGTGTGGGTGATGACACAGAGATGTGTCTCTGGGTCTGGTCGTGAGCGTGTGATGAGACAGTAATAAGTCTCTGGGTCTTGTAGTGAGCAGCTGATGGGACAGTGATCAGTCTCTGGGTCTGGTGGTGAGTGGGTGATGAGGCAGTGATCAATCTCTGGTCCTGGGGGTGAGTGGGTGATGGGACAGTGATCAATCTCTGGGTCTGGTGGTGAGTGGGTGATGGGACAGTGATCAGTCTCTGGGTCTGGTGGTGAGTGGGTGATGGGACAGTGATCAATCTCTGGGTCTGGTGGTGAGTGGGTGATGAGACAGTGATCAATCTCTGGGTCTGGTGGTGAGTGGGTGATGGGACAGTGATCAGTCTCTGGGTCTGGTGGTGAGTGGGTGATGAGACAGTGATGAGTCTCTGGGTCTGGTGGTGAGTGGCTGAGGGGACAGTGATCAGTCAGTGGGTCTGGTGGTGAGTGGGTGATGGAGACAGTGATCAGTCTCTGTGTCTGGTGGTGAGTGGGTGATGTTGACAGTGATCAGTCTCTGGGTCTGGTGGTGAGTGGGTGATGGGACAGTGATCAGTCACTGGGTCTGGTGGTGAGTGGGTGATGGGACAGTGATCAATCTCTGGGTCTGGTGGTGAGTGGGTGATGAGACAGTGATCAGTCTCTGGGTCTGGTGGTGAGTGGGTGATGGGACAGTGATCAATCTCTGGGTCTGGTGGTGAGTGGGTGATGAGACAGTGATCAGTCTCTGGGTCTGGTGGTGAGTGGGTGATGGGACAGTGATCAATCTCTGGGTCTGGTGGTGAGTGGGTGATGAGACAGTGATCAGTCTCTGGGTCTGGTGGTGAGTGGGTGATGGGACAGTGATCAGTCTCTGGGTCTGGTGGTGAGTGGGTGATGGGACAGTGATCAATCTCTGGGTCTGGTGGTGAGTGAGTGATGGGACAGTGATCAATCTATGGGTCTGGTGGTGAGTGGGTGATGAGACAGTGATCAGTCTCTGGGTCTGGTGGTGAGTGGGTGATGGGACAGTGATCAGTCACTGGGTCTGGTGGTGAGTGGGTGATGGGACAGTGATCAATCTCTGGGTCTGGTGGTGAGTGGGTGATGAGACAGTGATCAGTCTCTGGGTCTGGTGGTGAGTGGGTGATGGGACAGTGATCAATCTCTGGGTCTGGTGGTGAGTGGGTGATGGGACAGTGATCAGTCTCTGGGTCTGGTGATGAGTGTGTGATGGGACAGTGATCAGTCTCTGGGTTTGGTGGTGAGTGGCTGAGGGGACAGTGATCAGTCTCTGGGTCTGGTGGTGAGTGGGTGATAGGGCAGCGATCAGTCTCTGGGTCTGGTGGTGAGTTGGTAATGAGACAGTGATCAGTGGGTCTGGTGGTGAGTGGGTGATGGGACAGTGATCAGTCTCTGGGTCTGGTGGTGAGTGGGTGATGAGACAGTGATCAGTCTCTGGGTCTGGTGGTGAGTGGGTGATGAGACAGTGATCAGTCTCTGGGTCTGGTGGTGAGTGGGTGATGAGACAGTGATCAGTCTCTGGGTCTGGTGGTGAGTGTGTGTTGAGACAGTGATCAATCCCTGTGTCTTGTGGTGTGCGGCTGATGGGACAGTGATGAATCTCTGGGTGTGGTGGTGAGTGGGTGATGAGACAGTGATCAGTCTCTGGGTCTGGTGGTGAGTGGGTGATGGAACAGTGATCAGTCTCTGGGTCTGGTGGTGAGTGGGTGATGGGACAGTGATCAGTCTCTGGGTCTGGTGGTGAGTGGGTGATGGGACAGTGATCAGTCTCTGGGTCTGGTGGTGAGTGGGTGATGGGACAGTGATCATTCTCTGGGTCTTGTGGTGAGTGGGTGATGGAGACAGTGATCAGTCTCTGGGTCTGGTGGTGAGTGGGTGATGGGACAGTGATCAGTCTCTGGGTCTGGTGGTGAGTGGGTGATGGGACAGTGATCAGTCTCTGGGTCTGGTGGTGAGTGGGTGATGGAGACAGTGATCAGTCTCTGGGTCTGGTGGTGAGTGGGTGATGAGACAGTGATCAGTCTCTGGGTCTGGTGGTGAGTGGGTGATGAGACAGTGATCAGTCTCTGGGTCTGGTGGTGAGTGGGTGATGGGACAGTGATCAGTCTCTGGGTCTGGTGGTGTGTGGGTGATGAGACAGTGATCAGTCTCTGGGTCTGGTGGTGAGTGTGTGTTGAGACAGTGATCAATCCCTGTGTCTTGTGGTGTGCGGCTGATGGGACAGTGATGAATCTCTGGGTGTGGTGGTGAGTGGGTGATGAGACAGTGATCAATCTGTGGGTCTGGTGGTGAGTGGGTGATGAGACAGTGATCAGTCTCTGGGTCTGGTGGTGAGTGGGTGATGGGACAGTGATCAGTCTCTGGGTCTGGTGGTGAGTGGGTTATCAGACAGTCATCAGTGGGTCTGGTGGTGAGTGGGTGATGGAACAGTGATCAATCTCTGGGTCTGGTGGTGAGTGGGTGATGGGACAGTGATCAGTCTCTGGGTCTGGTGGTGAGTGGGTGATGGGACAGTGATCAATCTCTGGGTCTGGTGGTGAGTGGGTGATGAGACAGTGATCAGTCTCTGGGTCTGGTGGTGAGTGGGTGATGGGACAGTGATCAGTCTCTGGGTCTGGTGGTGAGTGGGTGATGAGACAGTGATCAGTCTCTGGGTCTGGTGGTGAGTGGCTGAGGGGACAGTGATCAGTCTCTGGGTCTGGTGGTGAGTGGGTGATGGAGACAGTGATCAGTCTCTGGGTCTGGTGGTGAGTGGGTGATGGGACAGTGATCAGTCTCTGGGTCTGGTGGTGAGTGGGTGATGGGACAGTGATCAGTCTCTAGGTCTGGTGGTGAGTGGGTGATGGGACAGTGATCAGTCACTGGGTCTGTTGGTGAATGGGTGATGAGAAAGTGATCAGTGGGTCTGGTGGTGAGTGGGTGATGGAACAGTGATCAATCTCCGGTTCTGGTGATGAGTGGGTGATGAGACAGTGATCAGTCTCTGGGTCTGGTGATGAGTGGGTGATGGCACAGTGATCAATCTCTGGGTCTGGTGGTGAGTGGGTGATGAGACAGTGATCAGTCTCTGGGTCTGGTGGTGAGTGGGTGATGGGACAGTGATCAATCTCTGGGTCTGGTGGTGAGTGGGTGATGGGACAGTGATCAGTCTCTGGGTCTGGTGGTGAGTGGGTGATGGGACAGTGATCAGTCTCTGGGTCTGGTGGTGAGTGGGTGATGAGACAGTGATCAGTCTCTGGGTCTGGTGGTGAGTGGGTCCTGGGAGAGTGATCAGTCTCTGGGTCTGGTGGTGAGTGGGTGATGGGACAGTGATCAGTCTCTGGGTCTGGTGGTGAGTGGGTGATGAGACAGTGATCAGTCTCTGGGTCTGGTGGTGAGTGGGTGATGGGACAGTGATCAATCTCTGGGTCTGGTGGTGAGTGGGTGATGGGACAGTGATCAGTCTCTGGGTCTGGTGGTGAGTGGGTGATGGGACAGTGATCAGTCTCTGGGTCTGGTGGTGAGTGGCTGAGGGGACAGTGATCAGTCTCTGGGTCTGGTGGTGAGTGGGTGATAGGGCAGCGATCAGTCTCTGGGTCTGGTGGTGAGTGGGTGATGAGACAGTGATCAGTCTCTGGGTCTGGTGGTGAGTGGGTGATGGGACAGTGATCAATCTCTGGGTCTGGTGGTGAGTGGGTGATGAGACAGTGATCAGTCTCTGGGTCTGGTGGTGAGTGGGTGATGAGACAGTGATCAGTCTCTGGGTCTGGTGGTGAGTGGGTGATGAGACAGTGATCAGTCTCTGGGTCTGGTGGTGAGTGTGTGATGAGACAGTGATCAGTCTCTGGGTCTGGTGGTCAGCGGCTGATTGGACAGTGATCAGTCTCTGTGTCTGGTGGTGAGTGGGTGAATGAGACAGTGATCAGTCTCTGGGTCTGGTGGTGAGTGGGTGATGGGACAGTGATCAGTTGCTGGGTCTTGTGGTGAGTGGGTGATGGGACAGTGATCAGTCTCTGGGTCTGGTGGTGAGTGGGTGATGGGACAGTGATCAGTCTCTGGGTCTGGTGGTGAGTGGGTGATGGGACAGTGATCAGTCTCTGGGTCTTGGTGGTGAGTGGGTGATGGAGACAGTGATCAGTCTCTGGGTCTGATGGTGAGTGGGTGATGGGACAGTGATCAGTTACTGGGTCTTGTGGTGAGTGGGTGATGGGACAGTGTTCAATCTCTGGGTCTTGCGGTGAGTGGGTGATGGCAACAGTGATCAATCTGGGTCTGGTGATGAGTGGGTGATGAGACACTGATCAATCTCTGGGTCTGGTGGTGAATGGGTGATGAGACAGTGATCAGTCTCTGGGTCTGGTGGTGAGTGGGTGATGGGACAGTGATCAGTCTCTGGGTCTGGTGGTGTGTGGGTGATGAGACAGTGATCAGTCTCTGGGTCTGGTGGTGAGTGTGTGATGAGACAGTGATCAATCTCTGTGTCTTGTGGTGAGCGGCTGATGAGACAGTGATGAATCTCTGGGTGTGGTGGTGAGTGGGTGATGACACAGTGATCAATCTGTGGGTCTGGTGGTGAGTGGGTGATGGAGACAGTGATCATTCTCTGGGTGTTGTGGTGAGTGGGTGATGGAGACAGTGATCAGTCTCTGGGTCTGGTGGTGAGTGGGTGATGGGACAGTGATCAGTCACTGGGTCTGGTGGTGAGTGGGTGATGGGACAGTGATCAATCTCTGGGTCTGGTGGTGAGTGGGTGATGAGACAGTGATCAGTCTCTGGGTCTGGTGGTGAGTGGGTGATGAGACAGTGATCAGTCTCTGGGTCTGGTGGTGAGTGGGTGATGGGACAGTGATCAATCTCTGGGTCTGGTGGTGAGTGGGTGATGAGACAGTGATCAGTCTCTGGGTCTGGTGGTGAGTGGGTGATGGGACAGTGATCAGTCTCTGGGTCTGGTGGTGAGTGGGTGATGGGACAGTGATCAGTCTCTGGGTCTGGTGGTGAGTGGGTGATGAGACAGTGATCAGTCTCTGGGTCTGGTGGTGAGTGGGTGATGAGACAGTGATCAGTCTCTGGGTCTGGTGGTGAGTGGGTGTTGGAGACAGTGATCAGTCTCTGGGTCTGGTGGTGAGTGGCTGATGGGAGAGTGATCAGTCTCTGGGACTGGTGGTGAGTGGGTGATGGGACAGTGATCAGTCTCTTGGTCTGGTGGTGAGTGGGTGATGGGACAGTGATCAGTCTCTGGGTCTGGTGGTGAGTGGGTGATGAGACAGTGATCAGTCTCTGGGTCTGGTGGTGAGTGGGTGATGGGACAGTGATCAATCTCTGGGTCTGGTGGTGAGTGGGTGATGAGACAGTGATCAGTCTCGTGGTCTAGTGGTGAGTGGGTGATGAGACAGTCATCAAACTCTGGGTCAGGTGCTGAGTGGTGATGACACAGTCATCAGTCTCTGGGTCTGTTGGTGAGTGTGTGATGAGACGGTGATCAATCTCTGGGACTGGTGGTCAGCGGCTGATGGGACAGTGATCAGTCTCTCGGTCTGGTGGTGTGTGGGTGATGAGACAGTAATCAGTCTCTGGGTCTGGTGGTGAGTGAGTGATGAGAAAGTGATCAGTCTCTGGGTCTAGTGGTGAGTGGGTGATGAGACAGTGATCAGTCTCTGGGTCTGGTGGTGAGTGGGTGATGAGACAGTGATCAGTCTCTGGGTCTGGTGGTGAGTGGGTGATGGGACAGTGATCAGTCTCTGGGTCTGGTGGTGAGTGGGTGATGAGACAGTGATCAGTCTCTTGGGCTGGTTGTGGGTGGGTGATGTGACAGTGATCAGTCTCTGGGTCTGGTGGTGAGTGGGTGATGGGACAGTGATCAGTCTCTGGGTCTGGTGGTGAGTGGGTGATGTGACAGTGAGGAGTCTCTGGGGCTGGTGGTGAGTTGGTGATGTGACAGTGAGGAGTCTCTGGGGCTGGTGGTGAGTGGGTGATGAGACAGTGAGGAGTCTCTGGGGCTGGAGGATAGTAGTGGGATACAACATTTGAATAGTAAGGTTATTTCCGTTTCTGAGGCACTACATGCTTTTTGTCAGGGTTAATCTCTTAGAATTGACCTCTACTGTCACCGGTTTTTATCACCTTTTTACAGTAAACACAAGTGACATGCTGACTCCTTATTTTTCCCCTGGTAGCTGCATCTTCCTAATCATTTCATTGGGCCCTCTGTAGTTGCACGGGAGCCGATCTGGCATAGGCTAAGTGAGTAATCGGGGAACGCTGTTGCTGCCCCATTGAGGAAAAGACAAGCAGAGTACAGAATTGCCCCTCAGGTAAAATGGCAAAGTGGAAGTTACTACACTCATGTTTTGCCATGGACTTCAGGACCTCTGCGACTAACTGTGGGTAAGTCTCGCAGAAGTGTTGGGTGACATGGTGGTGTATCAGCGACCCAGGTTCAACTCCTCCTGCTGCCTTCAAGGAGTCTGTACGTTCTCCTGTGGCCACAAGGTTTTCCTCCAGGTGCTCCGGTTTCCTCCCACAATCCAAACATGTATCGGTTGTTAGGCTAATTGGTCATTATAAACTGTCCTGTGAGGCTAGGGTTAAATTTGGGGATTGCTGGGTGAGGTGGCTCAAAGGGTCGGAAGGCTTACTCATGCTGTGTCTCAATAAATATACCAATTTTTTTTAAAGTCCCTTTGTTAGAGTTGAGAGTTGGTCATTCTTCTGAAGAATTAACTGCAGGCAATGACAGAAGGTTTGCTGACTTATTTTATGAACTCCATTAATACAGGTAACTCTTTCATTTTGCGCACGATTATTGCTTACTGCTGTAGTGTTCATTGACGGCTATTTATTGAATTCACTCCATCCTCCATTATAGCCTTTCAGCTTTACTGTCACACAAAGCAGTTAAAGCCAAATTGTTTTCTATATTCATGAAAGAGAACGATATTGTTCTCTTAGTGGATCAAGGGATATGGGGAAAAAACTGGAACACTTTACTGAATTTGGAAGATCATGTCGATTCAGTTAGCAGGTTCTAAAGGCTGAATGGCCTTCTATTTTTCTATTATTCTAATCAATGTATTTGAAGCTCAATTACATTTTCCGCTTAACAGACACTATAAGGTTAAAATAAATTTTTAATTCTTGATCTTCATGAATATTCATCTTTATTGCTGAAATCAAAATATAATTTAATCTGACTTGCATGCCTTAGAAAATGTATCAGTCTACCGAAGATCAGTTTGTTCTTTCTATTCCAAAATTTGTCAAGTATAATATCAGTAACATCTATTTAGAAACTCAAACCTATCAGATTTGGTATCATCTCCAGAATCTCAAACTCACTAGAGCTCTAGTTTTTATGTTTCTTTAGAAGATAAAACAAAAATCCAGATGCTGGAAATCTGAAATAGAAAGAAAGAATCTTGGAGACTCAGTGATTTGATCTGAAACAATAACTCTGTTTCTTTTCCATAGATGCTGTCTGACCTTGGCAGTGTTGGGATCTTAACTACAATAATAAGGAATATCTGTTACAGTACTTTGATCACAGCAGCACCCAAATGCAACTTTAGATAGTTTCCTTGATTAATTAACTTGGTTTATATTTGGGTACACAGTGAAATATCAAAAGAAATTTGGAGGAGTTGGGGGAAGAGAAGCAGATAAAATTTCCATTGTGAATAATGAGCTATTTTTAAAGAAATCTGGCATGTCCCTGTTGTGTAGTTAATATTTCAACAATATTGTAAACAATTGTTTGATTAATCTTTGCTTACATAATTCGTCAGTATGTACTAGTACATGAATGACATACTGTACAGCGCGTCATTACACCACCACTTCAAGTGTGTGCACACACGCATATTCCTGTCTCCACGTTTTTCTTTCGATTAGTTTTAGGTTTTGGAGGTACAAAACATAACAGTAGCAATGAGGACCTTTTTAACGAACCTGAGATGACTGCATACCTGTTGAAGCATAGCAAGACATTTGAGTTTTTTAAAAATGTGCAGTAAGACATTAGAGTTTTAAAAAGCATTGCATGTTTTATCTTTGCAAGAGGAGGAGAGTGAAGGTCCATTTAAAGAAAAAGGCAGAAAATGGACAAAATTCTTGGAATCCTAAACAATGAGCACAAGATGATACCGTTGTGGTAGGGGTTCACATACACCAGACCAATGCAGATTTAAAGATGATATTTGCACAAAATGCAACAAAGTGGGATACATACAAAGAGCATGTCAGGTAGACAAAAATAAATGGACTGCATGGGGAAGAGATAAAGATAAAAATTCAAGTTGCAGTTTCTAAAAGAGCACTAATCTGCATACTGTTGATGAAAAAAATCGGATAATAATGAGAGTGACACAGGGCTAAGTAGCCTCGATTTAAAATGTGAAAGCTAACAAAGTTCAAAGTAAAATTTATTATCACCACATACAACCCTGAGATTTTTTTCTCTCTGTGGCTATACTTAGCAAATCTATAGAACAGTAACTGTAAACAGGATCTATGGACAACAAACTGTGCAAATGCAGATATAAATAAAAAAGCAATAAATAAGGAGCATGAGATAACAAGATAAGAGTCCTTAAATGTGTAGTTTTCCCCATTTATTCAAGAGCCTGATGGTTGAGGGGTAGTAACTGTTCTTGAACCTGATGGTGCGAGTCCTGAGGCTCTTGTACCTTCTACCTGATGGCAGCAGTGAGAAAAGAGCATGGACTGGGTGGTGAGGATTTTGATGTTGGATACTGCTTTTCTGTGGCAGTGTTTCATTTAGATGTGCTCAATGGTTGTGAGGTTTTTACCTGTGTTGTACTGGGCTGAATGCACTACCTTCTGTAGGATTTTCTGCTCGAAGGCATTGGTGTTCCCATACAAGGCTGTAATGCAGCCAGTCAGCACAAGCAATATAGCTTACACTAGAAGTCAACAGCAAATTAATTAAAATGGAGTTTGACACTGGCTCAGCTGTTTCAGTCATTCAACAAAATGAGTTTGAACAGCATTTCAATGATACTGAACTGAAGCCTGCAGATATCCATCGAAGAACTACTGGAGGAAAGAAAATGCCTCTGGGAATGATATTTGTAACAGTGAGATACAACAATCAACAAGCCATTGTGAACTTGTATGGGGTAAAAACAGGAGAGCCAACATTGGCTGAGGCAACTGCAATTTGATTGGAGATCCAGTCACTGCACCAGAGCCAACTGAGAGCGAATTAAGAAAGATACTGGATGATGTCACAGTAGTGTTCAAGGGTGGCATTGGAAAACTCAAACATATCAAAGGTAAAATAGTGTTACATGAAATTGCCACCTCCGTTTTCTTATACCATCCGTGATAAAGTAGCCAGTGAGTAGGTCACATGGAGGCTGAAGGAATTCTTTCCAAGATTGAGTGTGGCCCATGGGCAATGCCAGAGGTCCCAGTAGCCGAGACGAATGGCTCTGTCAGGATCTGCGATGATTTTAAGGTCACCTTCAACCCGGTACTGAAAGTAGGTCGATGGGTTAATCATTAGGTGTTCAGACACACCACTCTCTTTTCTTCTGAAGCATCACCCACTGCATATTGCCTGGCCCACACTCCACAGTCACCTGGTTGTCCACTGCTTGCAGGCTACGTATTGGTGTTAACAATTTAATCCATGTTTCAGCAGTTCGTTCATCCGCTCGATAAATCCCACAGCCTGCGGATAATAAGGAATACCCACAGTATCCCACACTCTGTGGCCTAATATTTGACCTTGGCTCCCACAAAATGTGGACCATTGTCCATCTGTATTTCGCAAGGAGATTCCATACATGGAGAATAAATGTTGCAGACCCTTAATTGTATGTTCCTGATCAACGTGGTGGCAGTACCCTAGAGTAAGTATCCACCATAGACAACACTTGTGGCCCAATGTAGTCCGCTTGCCAAATCTAGCTTGCCCCCACTGGACATCCCCTTGGCTTCACCTGCTGGCCCCTTGGACAGTTTACTGCTGCTGTTATGGCTTCATCTCATGCCATTGAGCATTTGTCCATTTCCTTACTCTTTCCACCACTAGACGTCCACTCTAGTGTGTGCCCACACAGTCAAACAACCTCCAGTTGCTCCTCTGGAATCTCAATGTCTGTCACTATCTGAGCAGCTCGATCAGCACCAGTGCTGCGTGCTGCCTCCTCTGAGTTACAAGTGTGGGCATCCACATGGTAGACAGTGATCTACCACCGTTGTGCATCATCCCATACGATTTCCCAACAGCATCGGCCCCATAGGGACCATCCATGTATCTCCCAATTTTGCCCATGTCCTTGGGGCATCTGTACAGATATACCATTAGCCACAGCCCAGGAGTTGGTGTATATTTGGTCCAGCCCTGTGACCTCAGTTAGGGGCAGGGTAATGGCTCCCTCTCCTCGGCT
This sequence comes from Mobula hypostoma, assembly GCF_963921235.1. Classification (NCBI taxonomy): domain Eukaryota; kingdom Metazoa; phylum Chordata; class Chondrichthyes; order Myliobatiformes; family Myliobatidae; genus Mobula; species Mobula hypostoma. The sequence goes on along the minus strand of NC_086103.1, from coordinate 112,668,106 downwards.
GTTACCGCATTCCTCACTGCAGGATGGAGAGCAGCGACCTTCCACCACGGTTTAACACCACCAGTGGCTGGTGCCATTGGTGAAACGCTCGTACTGTTTCTCCTCTGGGGTTAGTTCATCGACTGCGCAAGCGCGTGAACGTCAGCCAGTTAGAACAGCGAGAAGAGTTTAAAAGGAGACAGCTTTATCGAACAGGCAGAGGAGTAGAGGGAGACAGAGTAGGAAGGCTTTGGCTCAACAGATCGAGGCGAGGTAAGTTGCCTGTGTAGAATAAAGACAGGAAGAATGTGTGAGGCTGGTGTTCTGTGCTCGGTGTCAGATGTGCGAAGTCCTGGAGACTCCCAGCCTCCTGGACGGCCACATCTGCGCCAGGTGCATCGAGCTGCAGCTCCTAAGGGACCGCATTTCTGGTCAGGGAAAGTGAGGAGGTGATAGATAGGAGCTTAGGCAGGTAGTCACATCGGGGCCTCGGGGACAGATAAGTGGGTAACAGTCAGGAGAGGGAAGGGCAGGAGTCAGATGCTAAAGAGTACCCCTGTGTCTGTACCCCTTAACAATAAGTACTCCTATTTGAGTACTGGTGGGGGAGCAAACTACCTGGGGGAAGCAACAGTGGCCGCGCCTCTGGCACAGAGCCTGGCCTTGTGGCTTTAGATTTTTCAGAAAGGATAGGGAGGGAGGCAAAAGAGGTGGGGGCGTGGCACTGTTGATCAGAGATAGTGTCACAGCTGCAGAAAATGAGGAAGACATGGAGGGATTGTCTACGGAGCCTCTGTTGGTGGAAGTAAGGAACAGGAAGGGGTCAATAACTCTACTGAGTGTTTTTTTTTGTAGACCACCCAACAGTAACAGGGACATCGAGGAGCAGATAGGGAGACAGATTCTGGAAAGGTGTAATAATAACAGGGTTGTTGTGGTGGGAGATTTTAATTTCCCAAATATTGATTGGCATCTCCATAGAGTGTGGAGTTTTGATGGAGTGGAGTTTGTTAGGAGTGTTCAGGAAGGTTTCTTGACACAATATGTAGATAAGCCTACAAGAGGAGAAGCTGTACTTGATCTGGTAATGGGAAATGAACCTGGTCAGGTGTCAGGTCTCTCAGTGGAAGAGCATTTTGGAGATAGTGATCACAATTCTATCTCCTTTACCATAGCATTGGAGAGGAATAGGAACTGATAAGTTAAGAAAGTGTTTAATTGGAGTAAGGGGAAATATGAGGCTATTAGGCAGGAACTTGGAAGCATAAATTGGGAACAGATGTTCTCAGGGTATTGTACAGAAGAAATGTGGCAAATGTTCAGGGGATATTTGTGTGGAGTTCTGCATAGGTATGTTCCAACGAGTCAGGTAAAGGATGGTAGGGGACAGGAACTGTGGTGTACAAAGGCCGTTGTAAATCTAGTCAAGAAGAAAAGAGCTTACAAAAGGTTCAAAACCCTAAGTAATGATAGAGATCTAGAAGATTATAAGGCTATCAGGAAGGAGCTTAAAGAAATGAGGAGAGCCAGAAGGGGCCATGAGAAGACCTTAGCAGGCAGGATTAAGGAAAACCCCAAGGCATTCTACAAGTACGTGAAGAACAAGAAGATAAGATGTGAGAGAATAGGACCAATCAAGTGTGACAGTGGAAAAGTGTGTATGGAACCAGAGGAGATAGCAGAGGTACTTAATGAATACTTTGCTTCAGTATTCACTACAGAAAAGGTTCTTGGCGATTATAGGGATGACTTACAGCAGACTGAAAAACTTGAGCATGTAGATATTAGGGAAGAGGATGTGCTGGAGCCTTTGGAAAGCATCAAGTTGGATAAGTCACTGGGACCGGATGAGATGTACCACAGGCTACTGTGGGAGGTGAGGGAGAAGATTGCTGAGCCTCCAGCAATGATCTTTGCATCATCAATGGGATTGGAGGGTTGTGGATGTTGTTCCATTATTCAAGAAAGGGAGTAGAGATAGCCCATTTAATTATAGGCCAGTGAGTCTTACTTCAGTGGTTGGTAAGTTGATGGAGAAGATCCTGAGAGGCGGGATTTATGAACATTTGGAGAGGCATAATATGATTAGGAATAGTCAGCTTGGCTTTGTCAAAGGTAGGTCATGCCTTACGAACCTGATTGAATTTTTTGGGGATGTGACTAAACACATTGAGGGTAGAGCAGTAGATGTAGTGTATATGGATTTCAGCAAGACACTTGACAAGGTACCCTATGCAAGGCTTATTGAGAAAGTAAGGAGGCATGGGATCCAAAGGGATATTGCTTTGTAGATCCAGAACTGGCTTGCCCACAGAAGGCAAAGAGTGGTTGTAGACATGTCATATTCTGCATGGAGGTTGGTGACCAGTGGTGTGCCTCAGGGATCTGTTCTGGGACCCATACTCTTCATGATTTTCATAGATGACCTGGATGAGGAAGTGGAAGGATGGGTTAGTAAATTTGCTGATGACACAAAGGTTGGAGGTGTTGTGGATAGTGTAGAGGGCTATCAGAGATTACAGCGGGACATTGTTAGGATGCAAAAATGTAGTTAAGAAGGCATATGGTGCACTGACCTTCATCAATCATGGGATTGAGTTTAAGAGCCGAGAGGTAATGTTGCAGCTAAATAGGACCCACTTGGAGTACTGCACTCAGTTCTGGTCACCTCACTATACGAAGGATGTGGAAACCATAGAAAGGGTGCAGAGGAGATTTACAATGATGTTGCCTGGATTGGGGAGCATGTCTTATGAGAATAGGTTGAGTAAACTCGGCCTTTTTTCCTTAGAGCAACGGAGGATGAGAGGTGACCTGATAGAGGTGTATAAGATGATGAGAGGCATTGATTGTGTGGATAGTCAGAGGCTATCCCAGGGCAGAAATGGCTATCATGAGATGGTCTGTTCAATAGCCTGTTTGGCATTGTCAAAGGGAGCTTGCTGGTTGGGATCCCATTGGAATGGTGTCTTTTTCCAAGATACCTGATATAATGGTCTCAGTATCATTGATAGGTGGGGAATATGTTGTCATCAGCATTTAAGTAGTCCCACAAAATACTGGGTCGTCTATCTACACCCTATATTTTTTGTTTGTTTTTTTTCTGGTATCTCCCCATTGTCCAGAATTCTATTGTATTCACAGAAATAACACATTCTGTCTGGGGCTTTGGATATTGTTGTGATTAACAGATCACCCGCTCTCCCTCAGGGAGATAACCACGTTGTCTGGTGTCTCCACCAGTGTCTCCTCTATGGGCCCCGCAATCAGATACCATCTGTATAGTGGGATACTGAGACGGTGGTAGGTCTCGAGTTATAATGCCATGGCACAAGGTTAGGCTGTACACATATCCCTGGGGAAGACAACAAAAGGTATACAGTCTGCCTTCACACATAAAGGCAAACTGGTCCTGGGACTCGGAGCTCAGGGGAATGGAAAAGGAAGCTCTTCCACCCCTCCGCAGGCAGTTTCGTCATTGTGGTGATGAGCCCATCACTATTGTGTCATCAGCAAACTTTGACAATGTGATTACTCTGGTGTTTGGCTGTGCGGTCATGTGTGAGCAGAGTGTCCAGCAGAGGGCTCAGCCCAAAGACCGGGAGAAGGATTGGAGAGGGAGGAGCCCTGTGCGTCCTGATTACCTGAGGTCTGTCGGTTGGAATGGAGACTCGAGTAGAAAATAACTGCTGCAATGACATTGTCCATTGAATCACTGCTAAAACCTTTTTCTTGACTTTGTATTTTCAATGACTGATTTGAAAATAATTTGTGAGTAATGCCACCCAGTGGTCAGAGTATGTAATCATTTACCAGTTGACAGATGGTGCTTCTGGTTTTAATAAAAATTAGATGTTTATGGTGAAATGACTTGATATAAAAATGTAATTAAATTCTGGCAACAGGAAGTAAGGATCTGTAATTAGGAGGTCTGTGCAGACATAATTTTTTTATGTATGCTATAATGATTTGACTTTAAGTGGTCTTTGCACAGTATAAAAAATTTTAAACCACTTCCAGTATTTTAAATTCGATTTGCAAACTCTTAAATCTGTTAACTGCCTGCTTGTAAAGGTGATTTTAAAATTCTAAGCTTTGTTTTCAAATCCCTCCTTGTCCTTCCCCATCTCTGTATTCTATACTATCCCTATAACTATCTGAGGTTTCTACACTCCCCATACCCTAGCCTTTTGATCATCCCAAGTTTAATTGAACATTCTAAAAGCTATCAGAACCCTAAACTTTGGGATTAATTTGCTCTGATGCTTGTTGAAATATTCCTGCCCAAATACCACCAGCTGGCAAGGCAATGTAAGTTTCTAACCTACTTATCCAGGGACCTGAATTCAGATCCCACCCCCATGAAACTTAAATTCAGTTAATAATCTGAAACTTTAAAAGATGAGGAAATGGAGGAATAATATAACTGAAAGAAATTTTGTCATCCTTATCAAATCTGATCTATGTGACACTACAATGGAACTAACACTTAAATGGTCATACAAGCTTTCTTCAGAGCCAAAGGGCAATTAGGCTCAGCCAATAAGCTGCTACTGGTACTTGGGCTAGACTTGTCAGTGAAACTCGATGCCGATAAATGAATATAATAAAAATGTGATCCAATGTTACTTGTTAGCAGTCTGTTCAAGCATCTTGGGATATTAATGATGTTGACAATGCTTAATGATTGTTGGATTTGTTTCTATTAATTAGCAAGACAGTAGCTTTGGATTTTGCCTAACCTTATGTATTTACTTCATCCTAATGAAGGACGTCTATCAAACTGATTGTGCTAACTCCAATCACATGTAGATTAGGGATGAGATTTCCAGCCATGTGAAAGTTTTATCAGGATTAAAAGCAGCATTTGTCACAAAACACAGATGAAATGACAGAGTTTTGACATCTTCAGAGACTTCCTCCTGCTTTGCTTTGCTCTCCCTTGTACTCCCATCCCCTCATTCACTGCTCTGTCTCGATTGAATTTCCGATTGTCTTCTTCCTACTTTATTCTACTAAACTCAGATGTGACAATGGAAGGTGACAATAGGACAAGTATAGACCATTCTCCATGCACATTTGAAATAAAAATTATATAGTTGGTCTTGTCTCTCTGGAGGGCGGCGGGGGGTGGGGGGGTGCGTGGGGAATGAAGTAACATGCTGAAAGTTGTCTCCTTGTCTCCTTCCCAGCTAGGGATCTCAATCTTCTGAAGATATTGCAGCACCTCAGGTGAAAGAGAGGAGACCTAGACCAAGACCTCGGCCTCAATGCCTCCTTATGCAATTGGATCCTGGATTTCCTCATTTGTAGACCCCAGTCAGTTCAATTGGCAACAATATCTCCACCAGCACAGGTGCACCGCAGGGCTGGGTGCTTATCCCCCTGCTATACTCACTTTTACATCTATGATTGTGTGACTAAGCAGAGCTCCAAGATCATATTCAAATTTGTTGATGACACCACTGTTGTAGGCCAAGTCAAAGGTGAATTAGCTTACAGGAGGGAGACTGAAAATCTGGTTTAGTGGTGTCACAACAATCTCTCACTCAATGTCAGCAAGAACAAGGAACTGTTAGTGGACTTCAGGAGAGGGAAACCAGAGGTCTATGAGCCAGTCTTCATCAGAGGATCAGAGGTGGATTGAGTTAGCAGCTTTAAATTCCTGGGAGTTAGTAATTCAGAGGTTCTGTCCTGGGCCCAGCACGTAAGTGCAATTGCGACCAAAAGTACTTCCTTAAGAGACTGCAGAGGTTCAGCATGACATCTAAAACTTTGACAGACTTCTATAGTTGTGTAGTGTAGAGTGTATTGACTGGCAGCATCACGGCTTAGTATGCAAACACCAATGCCTTTGAATGGAAAATCCTACAAAAGATAGTGGATTTGGCTCAGTACATTATGGGTAATGCCCTCCCAACCACTGAACACATCTACATGAAACACTTCGTCGGCTTGCAGTATCCATCATCAGAGATCCCCACCACCCAGGTCAACCTTTTTTCTCACTGCTGCCTTCAGGCTGAAGGTAGAAAAGCCTTAGGATTCACATCACCAGGTTCAAGAACAGCTACTCCCTCTCAACCACCAGGCTCTTAGAGCAGAAGGGGATAACTACAGTCACTTGCCCATCCGTTGAGATGTTCCCACAACCCAATGATCTCACTTTAAGGACTCTATATCTTGTTATGTCATGTTTTCATTATTTATTGCTAGTTATTTATGTTTGCATTTGACCGGTTTGTTGTTTTCTGCACTCTAATTGATATTTCATTGATCCTGTTACAGTTATTATTCTGTGGATTTACAGAGTATGCCCACAAGAATATGAATCTCAGGGTTGTATACGGTGACATATATGTATGTTGATAATAAAATTTGCTTTGAACTTTGAACTGTCATCATCATGGAGCTGTTGGCAATATGGAAAGCGTATTAACAACAGTTATTTCAAATCTAATGTATTTGCTGTGTACTTCCTGCATTTCTTTTAAAGTTCTCTACGGTAGATGCTTACACTTTCCCCAATGTCTGAAGGATATAGACATGTAGTTCTGTAATAATCTTTATTTTGAATCTTCAGTGGTTTGTTGTTTGATTTGATATAGGATTTAAGAGCAATGTCAGTACATTGGTAAAGCAACAGTCCATCCGGATAAAGTATAAATTTGGTAATAAATGAGTTATTTATTTTAAAGTAAATCAGTACCTAACATGGTTAAAATAAGAATTCACTAATTCTGAATCATCAAGGATATGAATAGAAAAATGAGTTTGTCCAGAATTCTAGGAATTATGATCTCATGTGAGCAATCATCCACAAATTAAACCACCTGGTAGAAGCAACATGTATATTCTGTTTCTTCCTGCTTTTCTTTTCACTTAGCTGGTAAAGGCAACGTACAGCAAAATTGTGCAGAGTTGTATGTTCCTGGTCTTTTCCCAGTTAGCTTACCTGAACCGGGTTTGTACCAGGCACTCTTTGATTAGCTTTAGCATCCACGCATCCGTTTTACCAGAAAATCAAGAGTTCCCAGACCTGGTCACAATCAAGCATCTCTTCCTAGAAATGAATTATTAGCTTTAAATATAATCATCTACAGTGCATGAATAACTTGCCAAACTTTTACTAAGGCTCATTCATGAATCATAGCGATTAGGTCAACAAGGCAATTGGTCAACGTGGAACTTTAGCTCTAGTTAGAAGTAAGTAACCAAGATAAAATCAGCAGTGCACAAAATACCTATGTACATCACAAATCAGAAAATTTCAAAATTGTCTTCCCATGGAGAAATTTCCGCCGATAGAATTGGGAATGGTATACAGCACGCTCGACTGTTGGGCCCATCCTGGCTTTTGAGCTTAATAGTCAAATAACAAGGACCACTATGAACAAAATGCACTCGTCCCCTCTGAGTAAAATTATCAAATCGTTCTATCAAATAATTGAAACTAAACCATGGAATGGTGTTTGACATTCTCGTGGTTACTCTTTAAATTTGATATTTCAAATGATCAGGACCTCTTTTGGCCTCCTTGGTAAACTAGGTTGGGGCTGTTGATTGAGTGGCTGAGGACTTTAGCGTGGAGGAGCCTAGTAGTTTGGAAAGGGTTAGTTTGTAGCCTATGGCTGCAAAAGGGAGAGAGGGGGTTGAGATTGAAGGGGGAGGGCGGGAGACTGTGGAATTCTCCGGAAGTAAGGGCAGCCAAAAAAGGGGTGCATCAAGTGAAAGACCTGAAGTAATGGGGGACAACAAATTGAGGAAAATGGGTGAATTGGAGGAATTTATAGTTCTGTATAAAATTAAAGGTCAGAAGGAAGGAGAAGGAGGATTTAGAGCCCTTAATCCTTTGAAAGTGGCAGCAGCATTAGAGAACCAAATAGGTAAAGGATTCCAGGCCAAGATTTTGACTAATAGATTGCTGAAAATTTGTTGCAAAGATATTGACCAATATAACAGTGCTAAAATGGTGGGAAAATTGGTTGTGAAAGTGGAGTGTATTACTCCGAAAGAAAGGAAGGGAGTTAAGGGGGTAGTCTATGGTATTTGGTCTGGCATGACTGAAAAGGAAATTTTGGACAATATTAAAGGTGGTTGAGTGTTTGAAGCCAAACAATTAAAATCGAGAGAAGGTGGTAATTGGGATTCTCCTGTTCTTCCAGTTTTTGCAGGTGATGTTCTTCCAACTAGAGTCTATCTTGGGTGCACGTCTTATCAAGTTAGAGAATACATTAGACCTCCCTTGCGCTGTTATAATTGCCAGAGATTTGGACACGTTGCTGGTTCATGTTGAGGTAAAAGAAGATGGATGAAATGTGGAGAGGACCATGATACTAAAGCATATAAGGCAGTGGTGCCTAAATGCAGTAACTGTGGAGGGGACCATATAGCGGTGTTCAGAGGATGTGAGTATTTTAGTAAGGCAAAGCAGATTCAGGATGTTAGTATCCAACAAAAGATATATGCTGAGGCAGTAAAGAAAGTTGATAGAGATCAAAGGATAAGTAAAGAAAAGACTGGAATGATGGGAGTCAGTTCATTCTGAGTTCTCCAACTATGGTTCCTTCAGGCATGTTGTTGATGACTAAAGAGTCTTTTTTGGCGTTTGTTGTTGATGTACTGGTCAGGGCTAAAACTACAGCCAAGAGGTGGGATATGATAAAAGTAGTTGGAGCTGCAGAGAGATTCCTTGGTATAAAACAGATTTCACCAGAAAAATTACATGAGTATATGACAGACAAACAATCTCTGAATACTTCCCAGTCGTCGGGATCAGAGAGTACAGAGGAGCTTTATGTGGATGAAGAGGCCAATAATTAGTATTTGGATGTCTTTAATATTACAATGGAATGCAAGAAGTTTATCTGCAAATGGTCAAGAATTAAAAAGATTTGTTGGAACTTTTAAAGACAAGCCTGATTTGATCTGTATACAGGACACATGGTTAAAGCTTCATTTAGATTTTGTGATCCCTGGATATGATAGTTTGAGAGCTGACAGAATGGGTAAATCTGGTGGAGGGTGTGCACCTTTCATTAAAAACAGGACTACAGTTTAGAAGACTTGATTTTAAACCTAACCTTGAAATTGTGGCTGTGGAGGTTTGGAGCTCTCGTAGTCAAATAAATTTGATTAACTTTTATAATCCAGGTAATATGATGTTATCAGATTTGGATGAAATTATGAATAAGGTAAAATCCCCAGTAATCTGGGTTGGAGATTTCAATGCCCATAATCCTATATGGGGTAGTGAAAGTAAAGATAGTAATGGAGTGGTAGTAGAGGAGTTTCTAGATAAATACAACATGGTACTGCTAAATGACGGAAGGCCTACAAGATTTAATATTGTAAAGAATACTTGTAGTCACTTAGACTTATCTATCACTTCCTCAAACTTAGCTAAGGTTGGGGAATGGGATGTTATGGACAGATACACACTAGGAAGTGATCACTATCCTATATTATGTAGATTTGGTAGAAATTTGATATTAGAAGTTGAGGAAAGGTCTGCTAGGTATAATTTTTCTTTGGCCCATTGGGATGAGTACCAGGAGAAAGCTGTGGATATAGTCATAGTCATAGTCATACTTTATTAATCCCTGGGGAAATTGGTTTTCGTTACAGTTGCTCCATCAATAATAAATAGTAATAGAACCATAAATAGTTAAATAGTAATATGTAAATTATGAAATAAGTCCAGGACCAGCCTATTGACTCAGGATGTCTGACCCTCCAAGGGAGGAGTTGTAAAGTTTGATGGCCACAGGCAGGAATGACTTCCTATGATGCTCAGTGCTGCATCTCGGTGGAATGAATCTCTGGCTGAATGTACTCCTGCGCCCACCCAATACATTATGTAGTGGATGGGAGACATTGACCAAGATGGCATGCAACTTAGACAGCATCCTCTTTTCAGACACCACCGTGAGAGAGTCCAGTTCCATCCCCACAACATCACTGGCCTTACGAATGAGTTTGTTGATTCTGTTGGTGTCTGCCACCCTCAGCCTACTGCCCCAGCACACAACAGCAAACATAGCACTGGCCACCACAGACTCGTAGAACATCCTCAGCATCGTCCGGCAGATGTTAAAGGACCTCAGTCTCCTCAGGAAATAGAGGCGGCTCTGACCTTTCTTGTAGACAGCCTCAGTGTTCTTTGACCAGTCCAGTTTATTGTCAATTCGTATCCCCAGGTATTTGTAATCATCCACCATGTCCACACGGACCCCCTGGATGGAAACAGGGGTCACCGGTACCTTAGCTCTCCTCAGGTCTACCATCAGCTCCTTAGTCTTTTTCACATTAAGCTGCAGATAATTCTGCTCACACCATGTGACAAAGTTTCCTACCGTAGCCCTGTACTCAGCCTCATCTCCCTTCCTGATGCATCCAACTATGGCAGAGTCATCCGAAAACTTCTGAAGATGACAAGACTCTGTGCAGTAGTTGAAGTCCAAGGTGTAAATGGTGAAGAGAAAGGGAGACAAGACAGTCCCCTGTGGAGCCCCAGTGCTGCTGATCACTCTGTCGGACACACAGTGTTGCAAGCACACGTACTGTGGTCTGCCAGTCAGGTAATCAAGAATCCATGACACCAGGAAAGCATCCACCTGCATCACTGTCAGCTTCTCCCCCAGCAGAGCAGGGCAGATGGTGTTGAACGCACTGGAGAAGTCAAAAAATATGACCCCCACAGTGCTCGCTGGCTTGTCCAGGTGGGCGTAGACATGGTTCAGCAGGAAGACAATGGCATCCTCAACTCCTAGTCGGGGTTGGTAGGCGAACTGGAGGAGATCTAATTGTGGCCTGACCATAGGCTGGAGCAGCTCCAGAACAAGTCTCTCCAGGGTCTTCATGATGTGGGAGGTCAATTCCACCGGTCTGTACTCATTGAGGCCACTGGGGCGTGGCATCTTCAGCACAGGGACGAGGCAGGATGTCTTCCACAATACAGGAACCCTCTGGAGCCTCAGGTTCAAGTTGAAAACATGGCAAAGTACTCCACATAGCTGAGGGGCACAGGCTTTGAGCACCCTGGTACTGACACCATCCGGTCCTGCAGCCTTGCTTGGGTTGAGACATTTCAGCTGTCTTCTCACCTGTAGAGCTGTGAAGCCCATATAATAGAAGAGATTAATAGTGAGGGCTCCATAGACGATTGGAATGAATCCCACTTCTATAATTCATAAAGTTGCTCAGTTCCTAAGGCTCGAGCACTAGTTCCGTTGTGGAATTAAAAGTTGTGATATAGCAGTAAGAAACAGAAATAGAGCTTACAGGAAATTAAGAAAGTACCCAGTGTTAGATAATGTTATGGAGTATAAAAAGGAAAGAGCGGTAGCAAGGAGAGTAATTGAAAATGTAAAGAGGGATACAGGTGTCCCCTGCTTTTCGAACGTTCGCTTTATGAAACCTCACTGTTACGAAAGACCTACATTAGTTACCTGTTTTTGCTAACAGAAGGTGTTTTCACTGTCATGATAAAAGGCAGCGCACGCCCCGAGCAGCCGCTCTGCCCCGGATTCGGAATGGCATTCCAGCCGGCATTGCTTAAACACGTGCCTGTGAGCTCGTCCTGACATAGTTATTGAGATTCTGTTAGTGTTATTTAGAGTAGGAAAGATGGGTTGTGCAGTTAGATTTTCGTGGATACCTGGGCATGCTGGGCTGGAGGGAAATGAAGCCTTCCTTACAGAGCAGGCAAGTAGAAATTAGCGTTCTCCTAGGCAGAGCAGAATTGAGAAGTAGGATTCAAAAAGGTATAGAGAAGAAGTGGCAGGAGGATTGGAAAAATGAATTAAGGGGCAGGCATTATTTTTCTAGTCACCCACTAGTTAAAAGGGTCTCAGACTGTTACCTTTTAAGTCGTAGAGATATGGTGAAATTAACAAGACTTAGGTTGGGGCATTGTGGGTTAAACTATTATTTAAAGATAATAGGAAAACATCCTACTGGATTATGCGACTGTGGTAGTCCAGAGACAGTCCAGCATGTTTTGCTGAGCTGTAATCGATACAAAATTGAAAGAAGCATGTTGTTCAAGAGTCTATCTGGCCTAAATTTATTTTGGTTTTCTATTACATCTTTGTTTGGCCATCAAGAGAATTAACATCTGATTGAAGAGTTTATTATTCAGTTTATACGTGAGACTAGGTTGTATTCAAGAATTTGAGTTCCTTGAAGTTCTATAATTAATTATACATCCTGCAGAGGGAAGAAAAGAAGAGGAGGAGGAGGAGGAGGAGGAGGATGATGATCTCAGTCCTACCCACCCGATCACCATAGCAGGAATTTCATAAAGGTGTCTGAAACTGCCATTGACAAAAGGAAACCATTACCATTATTAATGTCTTTCTGTAATTCTGAATGACAGCAAATATTCTCTCAGGGTCAAATTAGAAAGGAAAAGGTTAGAAACTGCCAGACACTCAAGGCAATATACCTCCATTATTTTAAACCAATTGAGCAAATCTGTAAAAGGAAATAACACATTTTAAAAGATGGTTCAGAAATGTTGCTACAATTTTATGTGACAAGCAGTTTCAATTGAACATCACTTTCTCCCAGCTCGGTGCTCAAACAGGAAAGATTTTTGAATATCTCATTTATTTAAAAGGGTGTTGCTACTGTATCATCGTCTTCTGACAACACTGTCGGAGTTGACAAGTCATTGATTCACCTATCCATTTATGTACATAATTATAAATGGGAAGTTTCCAAGTCACATCTTGATTAGCTGTGAAACTGTAAACTCTGGCATATGACTAGCTTCAAAGATTTAAAGTACATTTACTATCAAAGTATGTATGCAATATATGACCCTGAAATTCGTCTTTCCCACAGACAGTCATGAAACAAAGAAGAACCATGGAACTAGTGCAGATAACTAGGAAAAAAGGAATACGGAGCTTGAGGACTTCCTTACAATAAAAGAAAGGCTCTGAAGAGTCACTTATAAATTAAGAAATGAAGGCAAAGAACTCAATCTTTGCATTGTTTCTGGGGTGGAAAATGACCAGGAGGTGGTCATGAGAATGTGAAACAGTATGAAGTTGAGAGGAATGGAGTGGGGAACAATAGAGAGGGTCAGTAGAAAGGAGGGGAGCAGCAGGAGTGGGTGAAGCAGCTGAAGGGGGAAGACAGGAACAAGGGGGAGAGCAGAACAGGTGGTACAGGAAAGGGAAGCAGCAGAGGATCAGGAAACATAAAAAGGATTGCATAAAGTAGAAGTGAAAGAAAGAAAGCAGATACTGCAAAGACATGATCAGCATTTAAGATGACCAGTAGTTATAAAGGTACTGGATTACTAGGGCTCTGTTGTAGATCTGTCCAGGATCTGAATAATGTCTCAGGTGGGCTACTGACTATTTGTCTGCTATTGACAAGGTATTCTACTCAAAGGAAGCCACTTTGATGCCATTGGCCTGTAACAATTCCAATTCCTTAGCTTTTTTGTACCAGCAAGCAGCCTTCAGAGGAATTGGTTAGGTGATAAAGGTGATTCCTTCCAACTCAGGTGAAGACATCCATGATGAGCTGAATCAATATCACTCAGAAATGATGCAGTGGCAGCTGGTGGGTTACTGAGCAAGACGCAATACACCAAACAGGTGCTACAGGGACACACAAAGCTGCTGAGACCTGTGGTAAACCATATATATGTTGTAACTGAGTTAACTGTCTGGACACGCCCCTCTGCTGACTGCCCCTGTGGCTCCTCCCACAGAATCCTGTATAAAGGTGTTTCGCCTTGCCCCTCCCCCTCAGTCCGGGGGCAGACACTCACCATGGAGGTCTTATTGTACAGTGAATAAAAGCCTTTCAGTATTTTACGCAACTTCAGTCTTTTGGAGTTATTGAAGGTGCTTTAATTTTATTCGCTGTGAATTTTAAAGCATGGAACATGTTCTGAGACCCAACAAGTTAGACCTCGATCCGCAAACGCCTGAAGCTGGAAACGCTTCCGAACTCTGCCTGGCCTGCTTCGAAGCAGGAGATTAAAGCAACTGACCCCGTAGCGAAGCACAGAGTTCTACTCTCCAGAGTCAGTCCACAGGTCTATTCGCTGATCAGAGACCAGCCGAACTACGACGGCACGATGAGTGCCCTCAAAGGCCAATACCTGCAGCCGATAAACAGCGTCTATGCTCGACATCACTTAGCAACACGGCAACAACGCCCCGGGGAATCAAGTGCTGAGTTCACCCGAGCCCTACAGACACTCGTGCGGGCCTGCAATTGCCAGGAGCTGACGGCGGTGCAGCATGCAGAACTCCTTGTGAGAGATGTCTTCGTCACGGGGACCAGGTCAGTGTACGTGCGCCAGCGGCTGCTGGAAAAAGCCGATCTTACCTTAAGTTCGGCGATCGAGCTGGCCGACACGCTGGAGGCCGCTCTGCACAACTCTGAGGCTCTCCAGGCACATGATCCCCAGATGGCCTCGTGGGCGCCGCAGACCCCGCAACCCACCGGCGAATCGACCTCGGCTGCCGCCAGTCACAAGTCCGCGAAATGCTACTTCTGCGGACTCGAAAAGCACCCCTGGAAACTCTGCCCGGCTCGACAAGCTACCCGCTCCAGCTGCGGAAAGAAGGGCCACTTCGCCAAGGTCTGTAAGTCCAAACCGCGAGCGGGATCGAGCAGCGCCCCGTGCGAGACATGGGGGCGGTCATCTTGGTCGGCCCCCCTCCCACCACCTACGACCAATGGGTGCTCATGGGGCACCCCACCACGCCGGACCAAGACAGCGACTCAACCCTGGCCTCTGTGACCCTCGAGCAAAACGCTCCCCACCAGCTCGCAAGGTCAATGATGGACATCCTGGTGGAAGGGCACAGGACAAGCTGCCTCTTTGACACAGGCAGCACGGAGAGTTTTATCCACCCAGCCACGGTGCAGCATTGTGGACTCATGATACGGCCGGTAAGTCAGAGGGTCACCATGGCCTCCAGGTCGCATACAACAGACATCCGGGGGGGTTGTGTAGCGATGCTAGTGGTGCAGGGAACAGAATATTGAGACTTTACTGGTCGTGCCTCAACTGTGTGCCCCTGTGCTACCTGAAAAGCGTGACAATGAAGTATGATGGGGTCCTCCCACCAACTACTGTCGGAAATCCTCAGTTTTGTAGGAATACGTCACATACCCCGCTACTGACCACACACACACACACACCGACCCGCACATCCCACCCAACACCATGCCAACTGCCGCACCACCGACGCCACTTGCGGCCTCTCCACCCTCAGGATCCCTCCCCCACCGCTGTTCGCCAACCTGACCCCCGACTGTAAACCCGTGGCAACTGAAAGCAGGAGGTACAGCGCGGGGGACAGAGTCTTCATTAAGTCGGAGGTGCAGCGGCTGCTCAGGGAGGGGGTCATTGAGGCAAGCACAAGTCCTTGGAGGGCGCAGGTGGTGGTTGTTCGGAACGGGGAGAAGAATAGGATGGTCGTGGACTATAGCCAGACCATCAATAGGTTCACGCAGCTCGACGCGTACCCTCTACCCCGCATCGCGGATATGGTCAATCAGATAGCACAGTACAAGGTGTACTCGACCATAGACCTAAAATCCACTTACCATCAGCTTCCCATCTGCGGGAGGACCGCCCTTACACTGCCTTCGAAGCGGACGGCAGGCTTTATCAATTCCTGCGCGTCCCCTTCGGTGTCACGAATGGTGTATCTGTCTTCCAGAGGGCAATGGACCAGATGGTGGACCAGTGCCAACTGAAGGCCACATTCCCATATTTGGATAACATCACCATCTGCAGTCATGACTGGCAGGATCACGACAACAACCTTCAAAAATTTCTCCAAGCGGCCAAAGCTTTCAATCTCACCTATAACAAGGACAAGTGTGTATTCGGGACCACCCGACTCGCTATCCTTGGGTGTGTCATGGAGAATGGAATCATTGGCCCTGACCCCGACCGTATGTGCCCCCTGTTGGAACTCCCTCTTCCCAAAACCCTCAGAGCCCTCAAAAGGTGCCTGGGCTTCTTTTCATATTACGCCCAATGGGTCTCTAACTACGCAGACAAGGCCCGCCCCTTGGTCAAGTCTATCACATTTCCCCTCTCAGCTGAGGCCCACGCGGCCTTCAGCCACATAAAAGGGGATGTTGCCAAAGCAGCAATGCATGCGGTGGATGAGGCCATTCCCTTCCAAGTAGAGAGTGACGCCTCCGACTTTGCGCTGGCTGCTACCCTCAACCAGGCAGGAAGACCAGTGGCGTTCTTCTCCCGTACCCTTCAAGGCCCTGAACTTCAGCACTCCGCGGTGGAGAAAGAGGCCCAGGCCACAGTGGAAGCTATTAGGCACTGGAGGCACTATCTCGCCGGCAAAAGGTTTACCCTGCTGACTGACCAGCGCTCAGTCGCATTCATGTTTAGTAACCAACAGCGGGGCAAAATCAAAAATGATAAAATTCTGAGGTGGAGAATCGAACTCTACACCTACAACTATGACATCATGTACAGGCCTGGGAAGCTCAACGAGCTCTCCGATGCCCTATCCCGGGGAAAGTGCGCCAGCGCGCGGTTCGACCAGCTATACACCCTACATGTAGATCTTTGCCACCCGGGGGTCACCCGGCTTTTCCACCGTGAAAGCCCAGAACCTGCCTTACTCCCTTGAGGAGATCAGGATGATGACCAGGGACTGCCAAGTCTGCGCAGAGTGCAAACCGCACTTCTACCGACCCAAAAAGGCACAACTCATCAAGGCCACCCGCCCCTTTGAATGACTGAGTGTTGACTTTAAGGGCCACCCTTCCCTCCACCGACCGCAATGTGTACTTTCTTAACGTAATTGACGAGTACTGGCGATTCCCCTTCGCCATCCCCGGCCCTGACACCACTACCACGTCAGTTATAAAAGCCCTGCGCAAGCTGTTCACTCTGTTCGGATACCCATGCTATATCCGCAGTGACAGAGGGTCCTCGTTTATGAGTGACGAGCTGCGCCAATATCTACTGGCTAGGGGTATTGCAACCAGTAGGACCACGAGCTATAATCCCCGGGGGAATGGACAGGTGGAGAAGGAGAATGGCACAGTGTGGAAAGCCACACTCTTAGCCCTCAGGTCAAAGGGACTGCCGGTCTCCCGCTGGCAGGAGGTCCTTCCCGAGGCACTCCACTCCATCCGCTCTCTGTTATGCACATCCACCAATGCCACCCCCCATGAGCGGCTCTTTTCATTTCCCAGAAAGTCGACCACTGGGACCACCCTACCAACTTGGCTGATGTCCCCAGGGCCAGTGCTGCTCCGGAAACATGCGAGGAGCAATAAATACTCCCCGATGGTTGAGAGGGTTCACTTACTTCATACGAACCCCCAGTATGCCTATGTGGTTTTACCTGATGGGTGGGAGGACACGGTCTCCATCCGCGACCTGGCGCCCGCAGGAGCACTGGGCCCCTACCCTGAACACTCCGTGGTGACTATTGACCCCGTACCCACCAATGTATGTACCTACAAGACACCGTGCACCTAAACCCTACACAGACACCACACGACACTCCCATACCAGGCGCGACGCACACGCACGAGAGATTATCGACGCCTAACGTGCTGACACCTCACGTCAGGCCGGAGCCAGCACAACCGCCGTCGCCGGTGCTACGTAGATCACAGCGACGGACTCGACCGCCTGATAGACTTGACCTGTAAATATACTTGTTTTAAATATTGTCGGTCACTTCACCCCGCGGGACAAGACCCTTCAGTACGAACCAGCTGTCTAGGCCAGAATTGCTACCAGGTGCAACAAACACCAAATGCTACAGGTTTCCGGCTTTTTATATCCCTGCCAAGAATGTCAACTCTTTATTCTCCTCCGTAGATGCTGCCTGACTTGCTGGGTTCCTCCAGCATTTTGTATGCTTTGCTCAAGATTTCCAGTAATTTTATATTCTACAGAATCTGAATTGGTACCATGTGCCGCATTCTCTACAACATTCCATGCCAGCAAGAACTGGTCCAACCATGGTTAAATCCATAGAGGGGGATGGAGAGGGATATGAAGACAAGTGCTCTTCAGGAGGCAACAGCTCCCCGGAATTTCATAGATTCCCTTTAGCACAACCACTGACTGAAATAACAGGTATATCCCATTACACATATTTCTGGGTCTCCTCTCTAAAGAATATTTCAGTATAAGATTTAGATTCCTGCAAAGCTTGTTTTAATTTTCAATACCTCTGAATCAATTGTTTTCAGAAATACTTCTACCATTTTCCATATGAAATATCTCATTTACTAGTTTTACATTGTTATGTTAAACTGTGGCATGAGAAGCAAGTTGTGAGTTTGATTTCCCCCTGCTGGCAGACAGACATAAATACCATTTATTCAAAAGGCCCATGCAACTACATTACACTCCTTCGGTTCCATTAAAAAAACAAGACTTTATCGGTAATAGTTAATCATAATTGAAAGCTAGTACAATAGCAAACTCCAAAATCCCCAGCTTTGCCTGCTGCTGGCAACTGAGGCTGAGGTTGAAGCGTTCGGATAGAGGTGGTGCTCGGTACTCGGTGACGGAGGGCTGATCAGAGCTCGAAGTTTTCGGACGACTCAGAGTTGGACTGTGGTCGGGCATGGCAGGGAGGGTTTTCTTCCTTCCCCTGTCTGCATGAGATGTGGGACTTTTGGGAGACTTTGAACTTTTTTACTGTGTCATGGCCTGTTCTTCATCAAGTTATGGTATTGTTGCACTGTTGTAACTATATGTTATAATTATGTGGTTTTGTTATTTTTTCGGTCTTGGTCTGTCCTGTGTTTCTGTGATATCATACCAGAGGAATATTGTATCATTTCTTGATGCATTACTAAATGACAATAAAAGAGGACTGGGTGTCCTCATAATCTAATCTAATCTAAACTCCATTATAAATCAGGGCCTGCATCAATATGAAAGTGTCATAGTTTTTAAAAGATTAGTTTGGAACAGGAGTAAGTCATTCAAGGCTGTTCACAAAGATCATTTCATCCTTTTGCAAACCTGATCATCAGTATTTAAAACAGCAGTTGAATAGGAACTCTCGAGCTACCTGTAGAACACAATTGAATACAAATACAGCAATGAAGTGAGTCTAATCCATGGTTGGGGTATAACTTGCATTACCAATTGGTGGAAATGCAAGCGAATGATAGTTTAGTGGGGCAACAATGACATCCAAGATGTCAGTGAGAGATGATACCACGCAGGTAGGTGTTAACCAAAGAGATTCAAAGATAAGAAAGAAATAGAAGCTTAAGGGGGAGGGGAAAATAAAATTAAATTAATTTAAAAAGAGAAAGAAAAGTTAAGGGAGGAAATGACAGTAATCATTAAGAATCTTGCCTTTGATCCTTGATCCATTGCAGACCACTTCTTGTTTTCCTTCTGCCCCCCTTTTTTCTTCCACTTTTGATGACAGTCTCTCTCTACAAACACTGACTAATCTACCATGTGTTTCTAACATATTCTGCTTTAATTCAGATTTGAAGCCTCAATTATTTTTTAAACTTTCGAAACTTGTGGTATTAGCTGTGCAATGAAAAGCACTAATATCGTTAAATGAAAATCAGAAAAAAATGCAGCTGGGCCTGACAGGTGATAATAAATTCAACTATAAATTGTTTCTCTTAATTTTCAGTTGTGATGAAGAATCCCAGACCTAGAGTTTTAGCTATTTCACTTCACAATGTTGCCTGGCCTGCTGTGCATTTCCTGGATTTGCAGTTTATGATGTAAATACCAGTTGATCATTCAACACACACTCAGTGGCCACTTCATTAGGTACATCTGCTCGTCAATGCAAATATCATCGGCCAATCATGTGGCAATAACTCAATGCACACAGACATGGTCAAGAGGTTCAGTTGTTCAAACCAAACTGCAGAATGGGGAAGAAATATGATATAAGTGTCTTTAACTGTGGAATGATTGTTGGTGCCAAATGGGGTGACTTGAGTATAACAGCTGAACTTCTAGGATTTTCACACACAACTGTCTCAAGAGATTATAGAGAATTGTGTGAAAATCAAAAATATCCTATGAGCAGCACCTCCGTTGGTAATGAGAGGTCAGAGGAGAATGGCCAGACTGGTTCAAGCTGACAGGAAGGTGACAGTAACTCAAATAATCACACATTCCAACAGTGGTGTGTGGAAGAGCATCTCTGAATGCACAACATGTCAAATCTTGATGTAGATGGATTACAGCAACAGAAGAGCATGAACATACACTCAGTAGCCACTTCATTATGTACAAGAGGTACTTAATCTTCAGTTCAGGGGCATTCAGTGACTACTTTATTATGTTTGCACAGTCCTGGATTACCCCTAATGATCTCTGTGCTGAAGAAATATTTGAAGTATGCCACTTGGTATTTGAAGAGATTTAAAGTAATTGAATTAGCAATTATCATTTATTAAGATACTGTACTTGCATTGTTATAAGTTGTAACTTTCAGCTGCATTTAAGTCAATTAATATGAAAATTGTGCCTTAAAATATCTCTATGTACAAACGTTTGTAGATCAGTTGTTTTGCAATACATATTTAGGAAAAATGACATGTGATAGGAATCGTGAGAGTTCACGTCAAGCGTGGGCTGAGCCCACTATATCAGCAGTGCTAGTTGAAGGAACAGTACATCTCATTAAGAGCTAGTAAATTCCAACACATGCCAGATTAATGGAATTTTGCTGTACAAATAAAAGCTTCCAACCTACTCATAATGCTGAATGTAAGTTGGTCTTAAGCACAGTGAAGACATACACTGTACAAATAGATTAATGGAAATTGTAGGCATATAATTCTTTAGTGCTGGGCAACTGCTTTGATCGGATGCACTGATCAATATCCCTGACGTTGCATCTGAAAATGTTAGATCACAAGTTCAACTGCTACCTCAACAGGCTGTAATTGCATGGTACAACTTCCATATAGGCACGGCGCTCTCAGTTTCTAAATGTGCAGTCATCCCACCTTAATAATGATAAGTCAGATTCACAATATGTCAGGGGTCATTTGCAGAGCTGTAACCTTGCCAGCAATTGTTATTGTTGTGTCTCACAACGCGCTGGAAGAACTCAGCAGGTCGGGCAGCATCCGTGGAAAAGATCGGTTGACGTTTCGGGCCGGAACCCTTCGTCAGGACGCTGTGAGGATTGCTTTGACCCCAACATCTGCAGATTATTTTGTGTTTATTGTTGTGTCTTACACCATCTTAAGCCGTTCCCTGGGTTTGAGGACAATTTGTCTCTACTCAAGCTTTGTGTGTTCTGAGGTGGTTAATGAGGCCAATATGGAAACTGCAGACCTTTCAGTTTTGCGATGGCCCATTTTTTTCTGCACATACTCAAGGCTTTGTTATGCTGTCGATATTTGTCACAGTTCACAATATTATACTCAATATTTATCTGCCATTTTGAGCAGTCATGGACCAGGGATTTCAAAGAGCCAGTGGGGATTCTGCAGTTCTGAGGATTAGAGCAAATTCTTGAATCTTTTCCTGATGCAGGGTCTCAGTCCAAGAAGTCAGAAATTTATCTCTCCCCACTAATGGCTGGATAGTTGAACTACTGAAGAGTACAACAGTAATCCTTCTAGAATGAGCACAATGAAAAAGCAAGGGCACTGGTTATTTACTTTATTATTTAGAGCTACATCACAGTATCAGGCCCATCTAGCCCAAGGTGCTCAAGCAGCCCCATTCCACCCACGTGACTAATTAACTTACTAACCTGTACATCTTTAGAATGTGGAAGAAATGTGCTAATTAAATTTGCCAACGACACATTGATTGGCCTTATCTCAAATGATAACAAGGTGGCCTACAGGGAAGAAGTCATCTCTCTGACACAGTGGTGTCAAGAAAACAACCTCTCCATCAATGTCACAAAAACAAAGGAGTTGGTTGTGGGTTACAGGAGAAATGGAGACAGGCTAACCCCTATTGACATGAATGGATCTGGGGTTGAGAGGGCAAACTGCTTCAAGTTCCTCGACATCCACATCACCAAGAACCTCACGTGGTCTGCACACACCAGCTGTGAGGTGAAAAAGGCACAACAGTACCTCTTTCAACTCAAGACGGTTGAGGAAGTTTGGTATGGACCCCCACATCTTATGAACTTTCTACAGGGGCAAAATTGAGAGCATCCTGACTGGCTGCATCACTGCCTGGTATGGGAACTGTACCTCCCTTAATGACAGGATTCTGCAGCAAGTGGAGTGAACAACCCAGCACACCTGTAGTTGTGAACTTCCCATATTTCAGGACATTTATAAGGACAGGTGTGTAAAAAGGGCCTTTAGGATCATTAATGACCCAAGTTATCCCAACCACAATCTACTCCAGCTGCTACCATCTGGGAAGCAGTACCCCAGCCTAAAAGCCAGGACCAACAGGATCCAGGACAGCTTCTTCCACCAGGCCATCAGACTGATGAACTCACGCTGATTTGAGTGTATTCTATATTACATTGACTGTTCTATTTATTACAAATTATTATAAATTACTATGATTGCACATGGCACATTTACATGGAGGTGTAACATAAAGATTTTTACTCATGTAAGTGAAGGATGTAAGAAATAAAGTCAATTCAATTTGGAAGCTGGAGCAGGCAGAGGAAAATCACGTGGCCAAGGAGAGAACATACAAACTCCTTACAGACAGCAGCAGGAAATGCAAGCAAAGCTATTATAGTATTCCACAAGGATCAGAAAATAAATATTTTAAAATTTAAAATATTCATCATTTATATATTAACTTAAAAATCATTTATGTTTGTAGTGAGAATACCTTTAAATCCATTGCTCCTGTGATTATTTTGAGTGCATCGAGTGAAAATCAGTCTTGGGCAGACACATAAAAAAGTCAATAATGCATAGACAGACTTGCTCTACGCTCTCCCTGATCTTTTTCTAACGATGCCTATTTTGCTGCTACAAGTTCTTATTTATGATTGCAAGCAAGTTGTATATTGATTGTAAACACAAGAGATTCTGCAGATGCTGGAAATTCAGAGCCACACAGCAAATGCTGGCAGAACTCAGCAAGTCGGACCACATCCATGCAGGGGACAGGGGAGAAGAGAGAATGAGCTGAGGTGGTAAAGCAATGGTCCTTCACTAGGTTGATTGTTCTCTCACAACAGCAGAAATTGTAGACTTTAATGGAAGGGAAGCTGGTTTACATGATGGACTGGGCCACTTTCACAAAACTCTGCAATTTCTTGTGCTGTAGGGTAGAGCAGTTGCCAGAATCAAGTTGTTATGTATCCAGACAGGATATTTTCTCCGGTATCTCTGTAAAAATTGATGAGTTAAAGAGTTCGATGCAAGTTTATAATCAAAGTACAAACATGTCACCATATACTACCCTGAGATTCATTTTCTTGCAGGCCTTCACAGTAAATACAAAGAAACACAATAGTATCAATGAAAACCCACACACAAGTAATGTGCAATAGACAACAATCTGCAATAAATCAAGACCGTGAGATGAAGTGTCCTTAAAAGTGAGTCTATAGGTTTATAGTTCATAGAGTCAGAGTGCATGACAAATTTCCTTAACCTTCTGAAGCAGCAGAAGCATTGATGTGCTTTCTTGGCCATAGCGCCCAAATGGCTGGATCAGGATAAACTGTTGGTCACATTCACGCTGAGAAACTTGAAGCTCTCAATCATCTACACCTCATCATAATTATTATTTTAATACATTGACTACAAGCAGTGACTTAATTTTAAGTCGTAACATCAGCTTCACGCAGTGCTAGAGATAAGAGAAAGCCACAGGAGCATGTGAAGACCCCTGTAATGGAAATATTCTCCTCCAATCATTGAGTTAACAGTGTGAATGAATTTAATCAGTTTTTTTTTTAAGTTGAAAGTGAAGTGTAGGAGCAGGGCAAGAGTAATATTCATGTAAGGATTTATATAGTAACTTTACATATTTATTCTTTAAATGTGAGCAGCTTTGGTGATGTTGTATCTATTATCCATGCTATAAATCCTGCAAAGGGACTGACCAAATATTTCATTAATAATACATTTAGTTTAATTGATGAGGGCAAAAGAATACAAGCTTCAGTTTCCCGTTGTCATAGCAAAGAAACCAGCAAGAATTGGACAACCTCAACAGTGCAAGATTTCTAATTTCTGCTCCTCTGTCCCACACAACACCCACCCCAATTACTCATTTCACAGGAATGAAACCATAAGTCCGTCGTGTAGGATACTGAACCTGAAGCACTGTCAAGAACATCACATCCAAAGTTCTTCTACTCTTTTAGGCATGACAGGAGTTAGGGATGCACTATTCACCATCTCTCTCTAACCGTGCTAGCCACCAGCTCTTGGACTTTCACTGCAATGGAATTAAGAGCGAGATAAAAATAATGACAAGAGTTCAATCAGTGGCAAGTGAATAAGGATTCCATCTCCTGTTCATCTGTAACTAACGATGACGATCCATTCCTCAAATGCCAAATAATTAAATATTCAATGATCACATTTCAGACAAAATCTTGTACTATTGGTAAACATTCTGGTGAGAGTATTTTTGTCTAGAATAAGATGACAACTTCCTCTCTGCAGGACTCTGAATCAATGCATATAATTACAGAATTATTCTAGCACAATAAGAGGCCATTCAGACCGTCGAGTGTATCCCAGCTCCCACCACATCAAGGTACTCAATCCTATTCCTCAGCCTCTCTTTATGGATTTGCAAATAATTTCTCCACGTGTGCATATCCAATTGCGGCTTTGATCCTGTTTCAATGATTAATACTGGTGGCAAGTTCCAGATCACAACTCCATTCATGTTGGCTCCAAATTTCAACTCCACGTCCCCTGTTGATGGAACCACCTGCAAGTGGCAAACCAGTAACCTTCTCATATGCCTTATCAATTCCCTTCTGCTGCAAAGTGAATCACCCCAGTTTCTTCATTATTTAGTGGAAAACCCTTATCCTTAGAACCATTCTGTTAAGTCTCTTCCTCTAATAGCTGACACCATTACTGAAGTATGAGAGGAATAGGGCAACACAATCGACATGGAGGGTATCACTACAACTGTCTCAGTAAAATTCTCTAGATCCTCTGGAAATGTAGGCAAGCAAACATCTGCATTTGCTCCCTCGCCGATACCCCAGCATTTCAGTTCTGCGTACCTTCAACAGCTCTGTAGACACAACACTTCCAGAAAGTGAATTCTACTGAGTTCCAGGAGAGCAGAAACACAGCATCTATAATTCATCCATGAAAAGATGTAAAACTCTGAAGGGAATTCCTAATCTGAGACTACTCAAAATGGAACCCATTTGAAGGGTCCCATTGGAGGATCCCAGACACCATCATGCACATACAACTGTACCAACTGTGCCCACTATTGTCCTCGAGCTGGTATTGTATTGTTCTTTGCTCTTTGATTGGTGTCCTTTTGCATAAGCCAAATGCATTTGCAGGCCTCCCATATTCTCCATCACCAATTCCTCAGCTGAGTGATACCAATACCCTCCTCCTACTAGGCTTCTACTTCAGCCCTACCATTCAGGTTGAGTAAACAACCAACTCACTACAACATTTACAGAGTCTATAATATAACCATTATCAAAAAAAAGTCCAGTTAAAAATCATGCATTAAAATCCCACTTTAGTCCCAGATTATAAAATGATACAGAAAGGAACACAGCCACAATTCTTTGAACAATGCAGATTTAATTGCTTACCATACATTTGGATAACACTTATGTATGCAAGAACATTAAAATTAAAAAGTTATGTATTACATAATTAATGAAATCAAACATTGATGCTAAAATTCTACACTGTAGAGGTGTGGTCTGATGCAAATGAACATACTGGCTACAACTGAATATGAAAACAGAGCAATCACAACGTAATGCTTTGAATTAGCTTGGGTCTGGTCCCACTGAACATCAGTGACCAAAAGTGTCAGAATCCCTTGTGATCTACAATACATGGCTTTCCACTGAAATTATAACATTATAAAGGACAGATGCAAGGAAATTCCCAGAATACTACTATAGCTTATTGTGGTAAATGTACATTTTCTTTAATCTTAACAGGCAGTAAAGTATACATTGATAAATCACAAACTTGTGATATAAAAACATTTTTAAATTAATCTACATTTCAAAAATGACACAAAACATACCATTCTATTAATCATAATGTGCAGCAGGTGAATAACTGCAAGCTCTCAAAGGAACACCAGTGAATCCTCTTCATTCCTGTGGATCCATGCTGAATTTAGGCACATAACTGAACATCAACACTGTCTGCGCAGATCATTTTTAACCTTTCTGATGCACCTGTATGACAAAAGATAACAGAGAATGCATTTTAGTGTGTCTGAGATAGCCAACAGCGTAGAAAGCATTGTGCGCATTTAAAACCTAATTATTCTAAGTAACAGTAAGAGAACTGCAGTTGCAAAAAGATAATTTGGTTGCTTCAGTGGCTATGAATACAATGTGACATGACAACCTATTTCCCTGACTAGAATAGTTTGATTTCTGGTCTCAACTACACTGGATGATGGCAGCAGTCTACTGTAGGGTATTTCAGATTGTTGTGTGATCCTGGGCTCTGCAAGTGCAAAACAGAAAGAGTGAAATTATAAAATTCACCTAA
Organism: Mobula hypostoma; assembly: GCF_963921235.1. Lineage (NCBI taxonomy): Eukaryota > Metazoa > Chordata > Chondrichthyes > Myliobatiformes > Myliobatidae > Mobula > Mobula hypostoma. Next base: position 112,641,457 of record NC_086103.1, on the reverse strand, counting down.
TATCCCAGTGGTATGTGCACACATGTGTTTTGGATATTTTAGCCAAGGTACCACAAGGAAAGGTTCCACCTTTTCCAACCAAGACATTGGCTTCCTAGTATTGGGTTATACTACTCAGTTGAGACACACTCGGGCTATTGGATCCAAGTCTGCCAGAAGCAAGAATCCAGTCTAACGGTGGCAGGGCCAGTGGATATTGTCATTGCTGAATGCAGCCAAGTACAAGAAAATATTCCTATTAGATTTATTCAACTTCAAAATTTAGTTATAAGTAATAAAAGGTAAATAGCTGACTATTATTCAATATTAGATTCTTTGACCACAGCCAACATTTTATTCTGATTTCTATTTTAATCTTCTTCAATTTCTCAACCAACTCCTCTGTGCCATACATTTTTTTTGTTTAACAAAGGAGAAAACAGGTGCAAAACTTACAGCAAGCATCATGACCCCAAATTATATTCTTTTAGGCTCACAGACTAAAGAATTAATTTATTTAAAACTTTTTAAACTTCAAAAATCCTCTGGCAACAACATTAAAAGACACATTTAAAATGATAGCAACACGAGTAAATTAATTTTGTTTCAATCTATGAAAACCTTAATTCATCACAAGCAGGATTCATTCAACACAAAATATGATAAAGCTTCTAAATCTTACCATAATACTCTGGCTAAACTCCATTATTCTGTGGCTCACATCTGCCAAACTCTACCAGGTCCCGCTCCAGAATTTTGCTCGAAGTACATAAAATCCTGAAGAAAAATTGTCAATGTTTACAGTTCAATTGTTACATTACTGGCAATCTTTAGAAAAATTTCAAAGACAGAAACCTTCGTCATTAACATTGCCATTAAAATTCTGTCTAAATAGAGAAGTAGATTACACCACTTTTAATCACAAGTCCACTGTCCAATTACATCAGGGAGAAAACAACACTCAGTGCCTGGGACAAAGCAAGAATACGTGGTTAACAGTGAGATTCCATTCTTCCGAATAAAATCAATGGACCTTGCTTAAATGTACAAGTCTGAATGTCAAGTGATGATGGGATTAGCATGCAAACTGCCATCCAATATCACACAATGCTCACTTAGTTTACCAGTATTATGCATCACTCAAGTGATGGAAGATGAAGGGCTTCAGATACACATGGGATTCAGATCAGTTCTTTCAAAAGGAGAACCTGTGGAGAATGCCTCAAAATGAAATGTCTTCAAAGGCTGGTTAACTAGTGCAATGGAGGGGTTAAATTAATTTGAAGAGTTTAAGCAGTGTTAGAAAGGAGTGCACAAAAGAGGTAAAGCAAAAGAATAAAGACATTAGTGCTTGAGAAATAATGCCAAATAGGCTAAAATGACTATTTGTGCAAGGACACAGATTGCGGTAATTAAAGATGAAAAAAAACTAAGATAATGTATTGATGCTAGTAAATGAAAATAATCAAGCATGGGAAGAAATGTATACTTAATACTCCCAAGGACAGTCTTCAGAAAGTATGAGAGTTGATACTGATGGAAAAAGATATCAAAAGTCAGAGGTCCCTGGACGACCAAAAAAAAATCACAATTTACAGTAGCTTAGGACAAACACAGCATTGAATGCAGTAGTGAAATAAAAAAAGACAAAGATATATTAATAAAATTAGCATGGTATACAGTGGTGCTGAGAAAGTTTGTGAATCCTGTAGAATTCTCTATTTCTGCATAAATTTGACTTAAAACTTGATCAGATCTTGAACACGTGCTAAAACTAGATAAATAACAAAAAAATTATACCTGCTCATTTATTTATTGAGAAAATTGATCCAATATTAAATGTACTTGTTAAAAAAAGTACGTGAATCTGTGTGGTAATGTCTTCTACAAAAGCTATTGGGAGTCAGGTGTTCCAATCAATGAGATGAGATTGGACGTGTGGGTGGTAGAGGTGCCCTGCCCTATAAAAAAAAGACACACAAAGTCAGGTTACTGACAGAGCTTGCTTTTCTCCAGAAAGATCTGTTTATGTGCACCATGCCTCGATCAAAACAACTTTGAGGACATTAGAAGAAAAAGAATTGTAGAGATGCATGAAGCTGGAAAAGGCAACGAAAGCATTTCTCAAGACCTGAGTGTTTATCAGTACACGGTAAGAGAAATTGTCTACAATGGGGGAAACTCAGTACTGTTGCTACTCTCCCTAAGAGTGGGGCCCCTGCAGTGATCACACCAAGAGCACAACACGCAATGCTGAAGGAGGTGAAAAAGAACCCAAGGGTAACAGCAAAAGACCTGCAGAAATCTCTAGAACTTGCTAAAGTCTTTGTTCATGTGTCCACTATAAGAAAAAACACTGAACAAGATTGGTGTTCATGGAAGAATACCACAGAGGAAACTGCTGCTCTCCAAAAAAAAAATCATGGCTGCCCATCTCAAGTTTGCAAATGACCACATGGATGTTCTACAATGCTTCTGGAACAATGTTCTGTGGGCAGATGAGACAGAAGTTAAAGTTTGGTAGAGATGCACATTGCTATGTTTGGAAGAAAAAGGGCACTGCCTGCCAACACCAAAACCTCATCCCAACTGTGAACCATAACGGAAGGAGCATCATGGTTTGGAGCTGCTTTGCTGCCTCAGGGCCTGGTCAGCTTGTAATCGTTGAGGTACCAATTAATTCAAAATTGTATCAAGACATTTTACAGGAGAATGTCAGGATAGCAGTCTATCAACTCAAGCTTACTAGAAGTTGGATAATGCAACAAGACAATGATCCAAAACACAAGAGTAAATCAACAGAATGGTTTAAAATGAAGAAAACTCATGTTTTACAATAGCCAAGTCAAAGTCCTGACCTTAATCCCTTAGAAATGTTGTTAAGAACCTGAAGCAAGCAATTCATGCAAGGAAGCCCACCAACAGTTTTGTAAGGAAGAATGACCTAAAATTCTTCCAAGCCAATGTGCAAGGCTGATCAACATTTACTGGAAAAGTTTGGTTGAAGTTATTGCTGGACAAGGGGGTCACACCAGTTACTGAAAGCAAAGGTTCACACACTTTTTTTCAACAAATATGTAATATTGATAATTTTTCTTAATAAGTAAATGAACAAGTATAATGTTTTTGTGTTATTTATTTAATTGGGTTCTCTATCTAGTTTTAGGACTTGCCTGAAGATCAGTTTACTTATTATGTCATATTTATGCAGAAATTGAGAAAATTCTACAGCATTCACAAACCTTCTAGCACTACAATATATGAGGAAATACCAAAGTTTCAAGAGTGGAAAATTAGTTGTCAGGTGAAGAACTGGGATCTGAGTGGAAAAAAGTCGTCGCAGTCCATAAACATGTTTTCCATCACATATCATAATGGGAAATTAAATGACAGGATTATTAAAGTGAATCATACTTGATGACTGTTTTAATGTAACAGAGAGGCTTGATAAGAATGAGGATTGTGCAATTTTGCCAACAGGCTTTCAAAAGGCATTTGATAGACAACCACATAAATCAGTGGAAAATTGAACCACATGGAATTAGAAGGCTGTGGTTGACAAATTGAAGGTGAAGGTTTCTGATGGTGAACCACTGCTTTTTATAAACTGAAATGATATGTACAGCCATGAATCCCAGGGAACAATTTTAGTCATGACTATGTCACTTCAAAGTTTGCAGTTAATGATAAGTTTATAAACAACAAAGATAATATCAGAGTTGAACATGGGGAAAATGAGGCAGATAGAATTAAATGCAAAGTTTAAAGTAATTCATCATGATCTGAAGAATGAATAGTAATTTAAATCAAATTTTAAACAGAATGCCCAGAGTCTACTGGGTTCAAGCCATACAAATCCTAAAACAATCACATTTGGCACATAGATTCCAAAGTTCAAAGTAAACTTATTCTCAAACTTGTCTTGCAGGCATACTCAATAAATCCAAAGTGGAGCAATAACTATAATAGAATCAATGAAAGACCACACCATCTTCGATGTTCAACCACTGTGCAAAAGACAACAAACTGTGCAAATACAAAAAGAAAAAAAATCATAAATAAAAAGCAATAAATATCGAGAACATGACGTGAAGAGTCTTGAAAATGAATCCTTTGGTTGTGGGAACATTTCAGTGATGGGGCAAGTGAAGTTAAGTGATGTTATCCTCTCTGGTTCAAGAGCCTGATGGCTGAGGGGTAATAACTGTTCCTGAACCTTGTGGTGAGAGTCCTGAGGCTCCTGTACCTTCTTCCTGATGGCAGCAACGAGAAGAGAGCTAGGGCTTTACTCTTTGGAGAGGAGAAGGATGAGAGGAGACATGATAGAGGTGTACAAGATATTAAGAGGAATAGATAGAGTGGATAGCCAGCGCCTCTTCCCCAGGGCACCACTGCTCAAGAAGACATGGGTTTAAGGTAAGGGGTGGGAAGTTCAAGGGGGATATTAGAGGAAGGTTTTTTACTCAGAGAGTGGTTGGTGCGTGGAATGCACTGCCTGAGTCAGTGGTGGAGGCAGATACACTAGTGAAGTTTAAGAGACTACTAGACAAGTATATGGAGGAATTTAAGGTGGGGGCTTATATGGGAGGCAGGGTTTGAGGGTCGGCACATTGTGGGCCGAAGGGCCTGTACTGTGCTGTACTATTCTATGTTCTATGTCAGGACTAACTGAAAGAAGAGATAGTGGGGGTCCCTGATGATGGATTTTATTCTGCTTTCCTGCGACAATCCTACGTTTAGATGTGCTCAGTGGTGAGGAGTGATGGACCGGGCCACATCCATTACTTTTTGTAGAATCTTCCATTCAAGGGCATTGGTGTTTCCATTCCAGGCTAAGATGCAGCCAGTCAATACACTCTCCAAACAACACATCTATAGAAGTTCGTCAAAGTTTAAGATGTCATGCTGGATCTTCGGAAACTCCTAAGGAAGCAGAGGGTCTGTCGTGCTTTCTTCATAATTGTGCTTAAGTGCTGTGCCCAGAACAGGTCCACCAAAATGATAACACTGAGCTATTTAAAGTTTCCGACTCTCTCCATCTCTGATCACCTGAAGAGGACTGGCTCACGGATCTCTAGTTTCCTCCTCCTGAAGTCAATAATCAGCTCCCTGATCTTGCTGACATTAAAAGGTTGTTGTTGTGGCATTACTCAGCCAGATTTTCAATCTCCCTCCCATATGCTGATTCATCACCACCTCTGATTCAGCTAAGGACAGTGGTGTCATCAGCAAAGTTGAATATGGCATTGGAGCTGTGCTCAGCCACACAACCCTCAGTATAAGTGAGTAGATCAGGGGCTGTGCACATAGCCTTGTGCACATGTGCTGATGGAGATTGTGAAGGAAGTTTGTTGCCATTCCGAACTGGGATCTGTAAGGATTCAATTGCACAGGGAGATATTAAGGCCAAGGTCTTGAAGTTTATTGATTAGTTTTGAGGGGATGATGGTATTAAATGCCAAGTTATAGTCGATAAAGAGCATCTTGATGTCTAACGAAGGCAAGACAGCAGCTATATTTCATTAGGAATTTGAAGAGATTTTTGTCAACTAAAGCACTTGAAAACTTCCATAACTGTACTGTGGACAGCATTCTGACAGTCCACATCACTTTCTGGTAATGGAGGGCGGGGGTGCAACTGCACAAGACTGAAAGCTACAGAAGGATGTAAAATTAGTCACTTCCACCTAGCCTCCGTAGTACCCAAGACATCTTCAAGGACCAGTACCTCAGAAAGGCAATGTCCATTATTAAGGACCCCCATCACCCAGGACATGCCTTCTTCTCATTGTTACCATCAGGAAGGAGGTACAGAAGCCTGACGGCACACACTCAGTGATTCAGGAACAGTTTCTTCCCCCTGCCACATGATTGTTAAATGGACATTAAACCCATGAACACTACCTCACTTTTTAAAATATATATTATTTCTGTGTGTATATATACACACACACACACACACACACACACACATATATATATATTATATATACATACAGTTGAAGTCAGAAGTTTACATACACCTTAGCCAAATACATTTAAACTCAGGTTTTTCACAATTCCTGACATTTAATCCTAGAAAACATTCCCTGTCGTAGGATCACTACTTTATTTTATGAATGTGAAATATCAGAATAATAGTAGACAGAATGATTTATTTCAGCTTTAAAGGCAATGCTACCAAATACTAACATAGTGTATGTAAACTTCTGACCCACTGGGAAAGTGATGAAAGAAATAAAAGCTGAAATAAATCATTCTCTCTTTACTATTATTCTGACATTTCGCATTCTTAAGATAAAGTAGTGATCCTAATTGACCTAAAACAGGGAAAGTTTTCTAGGATTAAATGCCAGGAATTGTGAAAGACTGAGTTTAAATGTATTTGGCTAAGGTGTATGTAAACTTCTGCCTTCCACTGTACATAGAAGATGGCGGCGCGATGCAGGGCGCAGCGGCCACTCCGGTGATGAAAAAGACTAAGGAGCTGGTGGTAGACCTGAGAGCTAAGGTACCGGTGACCCCTGTTTCCATCCAGGGGGTCAGTGTGGACATGGTAGAGGATTACAAATACCTGGGGATACGAACTGACAATAAACTGGTCAAAGAACACTGAGGCTGTCTACAAGAAGGGTCAGAGCTGTCTCTATTTTCTGAGGAGACTGAGGTCCTTTAACATCTGCCGGGCAATGCTGAGGATGTTCTACAAGTCTGTGGTGGCCAGTGCTATCATGTTTGCTGTTGTGTGCTGGGGCAGCAGGCTGAGTGTAGCAAACACCAACAGAATCAACAAAATCATTCGTAAGGCCAGTGATTTTGTGGGGATGGAACTGGACTCTCTGACGGTGGTGTCTGAAAAGAGGATGCTGTCTAAGTTACATGCCATCTTGGTCAATGTCTCCCATCCACTACATAATGTACTGGTTGGGCACAGGAGTACATTCAGCTAGAGACTCATTCCTCCGAGATGCAGCACAGAGCGTCATAGGAAGTCATTCCTGCCTGTGGCCATCAAACTTTACAACTCCTCCCTTGGAGGGTCAGACACCCTGAGCCGATAGACTGGTCCTGGACTTATTTCATAATTTACTGGCATAATTTATACATTACTATTTAACTATTTATGGTTCTATTACTATTTATTATTTATGGTGCAACTGTAACAAAAACCAATTTCCCCCTGGGATCAATAAAGTATGACTATTACTACTACTATGACTATGAATATCTGTTATCTGATGCAAGGTTAAATGCAGTTCAAATGGCATTAGGAGAACATGCTGAGATTACACTTGGAAGCTGGAAGCATTACTTAGCGTCCTGTCTTTTCTGATGTAGACTGGATTCGAATTCAGATATGCCTCACCGCCACATTCAGCTGCTAGTTAACTTACTTACTAAACACCAGACTAACCAGAAGTTCACATCCTATAGCTATTTAAAGGGATTTATTTTAGGTTGCTGTACACTTTTGGAAACTTGATGCCAATTATAACTCTGGAACGTTCACATTGCCCAAAGAGAGCACGACAGATCCATGCAAGCAGTCAGACTGCTACACCTGCCCTTCACCTCCACCCTCACCTCCATTCAGGGCCCTAAACAGTCCTTCCAGGTGAGGCAACACTTTACACGCACATCTGCTGGGATCCTCTATTGTGTCATCATAAATTGGTGGACTGCTTCATCGAGCACCTCCGCTCCATCCACCAAAAGCAGAACTTCCCAGGAGTGTTGGTCCATTGCCTCCTCTTGAGCTATGATGATGGCATACTCAGGGTGGAGGAGCAGCACCTTATAGTCCATCTGGGTAACCTCCAACCTGAAGGCATGAACATCAATTTCTTCTTCTCGTAAAAACAATTCTCTCCCCTTCTCTTCATCTATTTTATACACAGGCCTCTTACCTCTTCTCACCTGCCTATCACCTCTCCACCGTGCTTGTCCTTCCCTTTCTGCTGTCCTTGCTTTCCAATCAGATTTCTCTCTCCAGCTGTACACCTTTCCTAGCCACATGGTTTCACCTATCACCTTCCAGCTACCCTCCTTCCCCTCCTCACTTTTTTTTTATTCTGGCACCTTCCCCCTTCCATTCCAGTCCTGAAGAAGGATCTCAACCCAAAGTGTCAACTGCTTGTTCATTTCCATGGATGCTGCCTGACGTACTGGGTTCCTCCATCATTCTGTGTGTATTGCTTTACTTGATACATAATTTAACTATAGACAAAATATATTGGGGCTGCCCAATATGGGATGCAAAAGGAAAGCAGAAAGATAAAAAAATATGGTGTGGTATTCTCAGTGGTTATGGATAACAGATTTTTTAAAATTTAGTCATGAATCCCTAAGGATCAGGTTCCCCTCCAAACAGACCTTCTGAGTATAAAATAGAATACATTCCATTAGACGAGGAAAAAAGCACTCAAGCAACATGGAAAGGAGGAAATTCTGGATGAGGGAGTGATTCAGGGAGGGAGGTGCACAACAAGGAGGTGAAAAAACTCAGGGGAATGACAGACATGTAAGAATGGCTGATTGATGATACTGGATTAACTTTCACTGACTCCAATATGACTGGAACAATATTTAAAAAAAGAACAAAGGAGAGGTTGACTTTCTGAATGCCTCAGGTGTTTCTGACCCAATAAGGCAAGAAGCTGTACTGGATAGGTTTTGTGGGGAGAAGAGAAGTGGGGGAAGTGAGCAAATTATCAGTGAGACGGCAGCAATCAGCAGATCATGAGAATTAGGTTAGTAATGGAAAAAACTAAAAGTAGAAACTTTGTTTTACAAGAATACCTGGCAAAGTCAATGTAAGTCTGTAAAGAAACAATTAGAAAACCTGGAAGCAGGCAGCCAGCCAACATCTGATCGAGTGAGTGAGCAAGTCCGCCCAATGGTTCCAGTTCTGTTTGACCAGCCCCCAGTCGTTGTAGCTAGTGGGTTAGGGAAAGAAGGCACATTGAAAATCCCTGCTCCTACCCGGCTGAAAGTATCTACAGTGTGGCTTCCCTAAAAATTATTTATGGACATTTAGAACAGCTTGTTGTTGAGCGCACTAGGGGATCGGCTGTACTGGATTGGGTATTGTGTAATGAACCAAAGGTGATTAGAGAGATTGAGGTGAAGGAACCCTTAGGAGACAATGATCATAACATGATTGAATTCACTATGAAATTTGAAAAAGAGAAGCCGAAATCTGATGTGTCGGTATTTCAGTGGAGTAAAGGAAATTACAGTGGCATGAGAGAGGAACTGGCCAAAGTTGACTGGAAGGGGACACTGGCGGGAAAGACGGCAGAGCAGCAGTGGCTGGAGTTTATGCGAGAAGTGAGGAAGGTGCAAGACAGGTATATTCCAAAAAAGAAATTTCGAATGGAAAAAGGATGCAACCGCGGATGACGAGAAGTCAAAGCCAAAGTTAAAGCAAAGGAGAGGGCATACAAGGAAGCAAAAATTAGTGGGAAGACAGAGGATTGGGAAGTTTTTAAAACCTTACAAAAGGAAACTAAGAAGGTCATTAAGAGGGAAAAGATTAACTATGAAAGGAAGCTAGCAAATAATATCAAAGAGGATACTAAAAGCTTTATCAAGTATATAAAGAGTAAAAGACAGGTGAGAGTAGATATAGGACCGATAGAAAATGATGCTGGAGAAATTGTAATGGGAGATGAGGAGATGGTAGAGGAACTGAACGCATATTTTGCATCAGTCTTCACTGAGGAAGACATCAGCAGTATATCGGACACTAAAGGGTGGCAGGAGAGAGAAGTGTGCGCAGTCACAATTACGAAAGAGAAAGTACTCAGGAAGCTGAATAGTCTAAAGGTAGATAAATCTCCCGGACCAGATGGAATGTACCCTCGTGTTCTGAAGGAAGTAGCTGTGGAGATTGCAGAGGCATTAGCGATGATCTTTCAAAAGTCGATAGATTCTGGCATGGTTCCGGAGGACTGGAAGATTGCAAATGTCACTCCGCTATTTAAGAAGGGGGCAAGGAAGCAAAAAGGAAATTATAGACCTGTTAGCTTGATATCGGTGGTTGGGAAGTTGTTGGAGTCGATTGTCAAGGATGAGGTTACAGAGTACCTGGAGGCATATGACAAGATAGGCAGAACTCAGCATGGATTCCTTAAAGGAAAATCCTACATGACAAACCTATAATAATTTTTTGAGGAAATTACCAGTAGGTAGACAAGGGAGATGCAGTGGATGTTGTATATTTGGATTTTCAGAAGGCCTTTGACAAGGTGCCACACATGAGGCTACTGAAAAAGATAAGAGCCCATGGAATTACGGGAAAGTCACATACGTGGATAGAGTGTTGGCTGATTGGCAGGAAACAGAGAGTGGGAATAAAGGGATCCTATTCTGGTTGGGTGCCAGTTACCAGTGGTGTTCCACAGGGGTCCGTGTTGGGGCCGCTTCTTTTTACATTGTACATCAACGATTTGGATTATGGAATAGATGGCTTTGTGGCTAAGTTTACTGATGATACGAAGATAGGTGGAAGGGCTGGTAGTGCTGAGGAAACAGAGAGCCTGCAGAGAGACTTGGATAGATTGGAAGAATGGGCAAATAAGTGGCAAATGAAATACAATGTTGGAAAGTGTATGGTTATGCATTTTGGCAGAAGAAATAAATGGGCAGACTATTATTTAAATGGGGAAAGAATTCAAAGTTCTGAGATGCAATGGAACTTGGGAGTCCTCGTACAGGATACCCTTAAGGTTAACCTCCAGGTTGAGTCAGTAGTGAAGAAGGCGAATGCAATGTTGGCATTCATTTCTAGAGGAATAGAGTATAGGAGCAGGGATGTGATGTTGAGGCTCTATAAGGCGCTGGTGAGACCTCATTTGGGAGTACTGTGGGCAGTTTTGGTCTCCTTATTTAAGAAGTGATGTGCTGACGTTGGAGAGGGTACAGAGAAGATTCACTAGAATGATTCCGGGAATGAGAGGGTTAACATATGAGGAACGTTTGTCCGCTCTTGGACTGTATTCCTTGGAGTTTAGAAGAATGAGGGGAGACCTCATAGAAACATTTCGAATGTTGAAAGGCATGGACAGAGTGGATGTGGCAAAGTTGTTTCCCATGATGGGGGAGTCTGGTACGAGAGGGCATGACTTAAGGATTGAAGGGTGCCCATTCAGAACAGAAATGCGAAGAAAATTTTTTAGTCAGAGGGTGGTGAATCTATGGAATTTGTTGCCACGGGCAGCAGTGGAGGCCAAGTCATTGGGTGTATTTAAGGCAGAGATTGATAGGTATCTGAATAGCCAGGGCATCAAAGGGTATGGTGAGAAGGCGGGGGAGTGGGACTAAATGGGAGAATGGATCAGCTCATGATAAAATGGTGGAGCAGACTCGATGGGCCGAATGGCCGACTTCTGCTCCTTTGTCTTATGGTCTTATGGACATTGTGTAAGCATGAAGAAGTCAGGCATTCATAACCTAGGAGAGAACCTGTAGTGTGAATGTGTTCTTAGTAGTTTGTGTGGACTGAAGACCTGCTTCTGTGTTCTGTGACTGCAGGAGTATAATAAGAAGGGAAGTGCGAACCAAGATAAAATGAGTAAAGATCAAGGAACAGAATAAGTTCAAATCAAAAATAAACTCTGAAAAAGTTCCCCTTAGTTACGTGGTGGCTGAGACCAACAAAAAGAAAGTTCAATATTTAAACTGAAGACACAACTGAAGTACTAAATGAATACTTTGTATCTCTGTTTTCTGAGAGACAGGATGCTGCCTAGATCTCAGTAGAAGGGGAGGAAGTAGAAATGACTTGTTCAGTGAAAACTGATAATGATAAACAGGCACAGGGGCTGGCTGTGCTTAAAGCAACATCAGTAGACGTGAATGGAATGCATCCTAGTTTGCCTGGTGATGTGCAAATATATACTGCTGCAGATCTTACTATAACTTTCAGTTCCTCCTTGGATGTCGGACGCGGGACATGTGCCAAAGGACTGGAAAGTGGCACATATATCACACTTGTCCTTGCGACCCTTTAAGTACATGAATGGCAACTTCTTGCCATCCAGTTTAATCTCAGTTGTGGCAAAACTTTTCAAAACAATAAATCAGGACAAACAATAACAGTTAGTCGAAAAGATTTGCGTTGATAAAGGAGCGCCAGCACAGTTTTAAGATAAATTGTTTAGCATTAATTTTCTTTTGTTAATGTCACAAAGAGGAAGAAAGGAATTCTGGAGAACATACCTCTGCAGATTTTCAATGAAAAGTTTGATAAAATTTACCCCGAACCTCCGTTTCCCAACAACCTCACATGGCTGGAAATTAAGGGTTACCAGCTGTATTGATAGAAAACTGACTTAAACCAGGTCTACTTGGCAGCAGTGATCCCCACCACTATCCACTGCTGAGCACAACAGGCAGGCATGTCAAGTCTCCAGAAAAACAGCATTCATACACAAAATCCTTAAAATTCACTGGAAGGATAAGGAAAACCACAAGTGTGTCCTCTCCTAGACTGATATCTTATTTTTGATTCCATAATTATACTCAACTGCCAACATGGCTGCATTCCTTTCATGTTCAACACCAGAATCCTGAAACACATGTTATTCAGAGCTCCACCATAGAAAGAGGTTGCAAGACACGGACAGAAAATGACTCAATGATGCACTTAAAAGTTCCCTGAAGCAATGCAACATCACTCATAGCTCTGGGGAATTCCTAGCACATGATCACTTACAGGGGAGGAGGCCCATTTGAGAAGCATTAGGAGTCTCAAGGCCACATACAAGGAGCATAAAGGCCCAGAACAAGCTGCAGAAGTGATCCATCTCATCTTCTCTAACCCCCATCAGTCACCACCTTCCCCATTTGTGAAGGAGTCCCCAGTTACCATACTGGTCTCAATGGCCACCTTGAAACCCACAAAACCAGTGGAAGTAATCATATTTGATCCTGACGGGCCCAGTAAAACTAAGTGGTAACCCAGAGCAGAGAACAATTGTTTTTTCAGACAATAAATGCCGTTCGTTAAGTTTCAGCGCTACACACGAGTATTTTTGAAAGAAAGATTACTCTAATAACTTAGACATGGCCATGAATTAATGGGTGAAATGCAGCTTTGGTGTGTGATAAACAGTGAGGAGAGTCATAATCAGCTGCAAGGCAGCACATATAAACTGGCTGGAAGTGTATTCAAGCACTACATGTAATTTAGCCAGAGTAAACTGAAACACATTGGCAGAAAAAGCAGTAAGAGACAATATATACTGCATGGCAGAGCTTTGTAAGTTGTGCAGGAACAGCAGGACTTGGGTGTACAAGTGTATAAATCCTTTAAATTGACACTTTGAGAAAATGGTTCAAGTATAGGGGATCCTGAGAACCTTAAACAGAAGGCACAGACTACAAAAGCAGAGCAAACATTTTGAGCTAGTGCAGGACGCTGGTATCAGATAGGAAGGATTCTGGTCAATCCCGGAAAGGATGAAGTAAATATTCACCAGTTTGTAATGGATATTAGCTATGCCAGCATGGAGAAACTACACCTATGCTCTGTGAATCAAAGAAGGTTTAAAGGATATTGAATAGAGCCATACAAAATCGCAAACAGTTTAGATAAAAGCTAAATAGAGGGAAGTTTTCCCATAATTATGGACAGAAGATACAAACAGGATGCGAGGATAATTTTTTTTTAAAAACACCATCCGAGTACATCCTGGAGTTTACTATCTCTAAGTGCAGAGTAAAACATTATTGATCTGCACCTTCATAAAAATCTGATGGGTAATTAGGGCGGATATTTTACACAGTTTGGGAGAAACAGTGGTTGGTGGGGGGGTGGGGAGAAGAGAGAAATGTGGCTGATGGGTTTGAGCTATTATACTAGCCCACACAGATGAATGGCCAAGTGGTAACCTCCTGTACTATAACAGGTCTGGAGAAGATTGAAATCATGCAACTTAAATCTACTGACATAGATGCATACTCTCACCCAAAATTACTGACATATCTCATCCCAGAAATATTAGCATTATCAAGCTAAGGGGGATGAATCTCACTCACCACTCCTCCCTCCTCAACTCTTTTGTTATTTCCACTTACCACAAATATGCTTGCTCCAAGGAGAACAGCTTTAATTTTAACATCCAAATCTATAGGAAACTGAATTCCAAAATTATCAGTATCTGCGAAGTATTCACGTACAAGACCTGACCATTGCTTCGATATCTTTCCAACAACAGTGGCCTCATCCGGGCTTACAACCTATGAGGAAACAACAAAATAATTTCATTCCCAATGTAAGAATAACTATCAATTGCTCCCTACCAACATTCATTGATTCTTATGCTGCTGGCATTAAATTGGCAATATCCGATCACAGTTCATATCCTAATGTTGAGAGGTTACAATTACATCCTTGGTTATCAGAGGTAGATACCAGCCAGAGAGCAGGAAAAAAGAAGCACCTCTACAATTTGCAAAAAGGCACTAAAGTTGTCAGTGAAATGAACATCAGGGGAAGTCCTGTGTGCTGGGAGCCAAAGGACAACACAAGAACCTAGAATTCAGTGGCCTAAATAATCTTCAGCAGTGCTAACCCAGCATATTGGAGCAGCACCACAAGACATATAGTAACTTCAAAATATGTCAAGACAAGTGATGAAAGCACAAAAATCACAAACACATATCCCTCTAAATGTAGGATGAGGAACAGGTCCTTCATTCAGCCCTAGACAGCAATAAAGAAATCTGCTTGTAAACACAAGAGATTCTGCAGAGCAAACGCTAATTGCTGGAGGAACTCACCAGGTCAAGCAACATCTATGGAGGGGAATAAACGACTGACATTTCAGGCTGAGGCCATTCACCCAGACAGAAATTGACCCACGTGGCAGAGACCCTTAACTGAAGCACCTCACCTGGCTGGAGACCAACCACTGCTCCAATGGCAGAGGAACCACGAAGGCAGACATCTCAGAGGATATATGAAATCGGTCAGCCACACACATTGTATTTTTCAAGTGCATTTAATATTTCCTTTTGTGAAGAGTATGCATCTTTATTAATCCAAACACTGCTACATTTCCTTGAATATGATTCATATCATACAGTACATGGACCTCCAGTCAGCCTGATCTTGGCAAAGTATTGGGAAAGAACACCCACATCCACCATCCCCCCATTATTTTGTCATCTCCTTTCCATCGGTACAACCAAGAGAAAAATAAGATGGCAGTAAGAGGTCAACAAGGAAGAGGACGGAGTACGGTGTGTTATAATGCCAGAACCCCAAGCACCAATTGGTACAATTACACATTAAAATTAGATTAAAAGTTTGGATGACATGGAGAAAGATACACCAGGCTCCAGCAGTTTATGGTCTGGCATCAGGACTGGGTTTTAAGTGGCACTCACTGTGGACGGTGAAGGACATGGGGGTTCTGTTAGATGTCAGACTTTATTGCAAGTAGTACAAAAGATAGATACTTTGATGCAACTGTACAGGAATCTAGAATGAAAGCATAACTAGAATACTGCACACAGTTTTGGTCACCCTATTTAAGGATATACTTGCATTGGAAACATTGTAGAGAAGATTCAGAAGCTAAGTTCTGGATGAAGGGTTGGTGATTGAAGGTTGAGATAGTTGAACATATCCTCATTAAAGGAACAAGAAGGGATCTTATACAGTACATGAACTTACTTCAAAGTTTACATCACCAAAACAACTCATTGTCAAGCAGGGACCTCTAATTTTCAATACTGTTTCACGCCTTTCATTCAGGACGCTCATTTTGGGTATAAAAGGATGCCATTCCTGGACAATGTAGCCAATAGCTTTTCCTGGTGGTGCTTGAACCTCCATCTGCAAGAGAAAATATCACTTAATCACTGTTGAATATTAAAATATTAATTATGCAGTACAAAGATTAATAAACTTAATACCAAAAACAAATGTTCTCATGGCCCATGATAAGATGCAACTACATTAGCACCGATTAAATACTCAAATTTACAGTCCATCTTCTCTGGTTATTTCCAACCATTATCTGACTCAGCTCTGAGTTCTACTGATATTATAACATTTCCTTGAAACTCCATCTGAGCTCCAAATATCCCAACCAATTTTCCACCTTGTTGCTCATGCTGAACACATATTAGAATCATTTCTTTGTCAAGAGTAGGAATTCTCAATTTCCTCGATCTTTCTTCAGACAAATTACTGTATTTGTTTATGCAAATTACAAAGAAATAATGAGAAGCTTCAGTTCACAAAACATTATTCCAAATATTAATTTTATTAAATATTTAATAATATTGAATACGTTGATAGCATATTGCTTCTGAAGTCTGCAGTCTTTTGCATGCATCAAAATAAGTAGGAAGCTCTGGGATGTAGAACAGAAACACTACTTCCCAAAAACTTATCACAAGGACTCCGAAAATGTGACACACTGAGAACAGATGCTTTCAGTTGTACATTGTCTAGCACATCTACAAACATGTGGGATTTTCGGTCACTGCGATACACCCATGGAGTCACTCCTCATACCTAGCCAGGTAACACCAACATTTATTATTTGGTATTCTGCAGCTCTTGCGAACTGAGTCACCTGACTCAATTCTCACATGTTTAAACTACTGACCAATGGTTTCAGCATCCTACACATTGACTCCTTTATCCCTCCCTCTGCCTAGCACCCTTCCTATTTTGATGCCCAAGGACTACCCTCAAATTTATTTTGTTTTGTTAGGAGTCTATGAAAGTGGTACAGTCATCCAGCAACTTTAAACATGCAGTTTACTGGGCGACTTGCAGTGGTTACTTAGGCATAATTAGCTGGGAGTAGAAAATCCCATTCTTATACGCGAGTTGCCATTCCCTCAGAATGAAGAGCATTTTGAAAATGCTATTTAAATTTATGTTTTTTTAGCTTTCAACTCAATCCCATGTAGTTATCTCATTCTTTATTTCATGATGGTAATTTTTCTCTGATGGTCCCTTTTCTCATTGTTACCAGAGAAGAGGTACAGGAGCTGGAAGGCACACACTCAATGAATCAAGAACACCTTCTTCCCCTCTGCCAGCCAATTTCCGAATGGACAATTGAACCCATGAACACTAATCACTATTTTTTTGAATTTTTGCACTACTTATTTAACTATGTTATATATAGTTACTGTAATTCGCAGATTTTTTTCTCTATTATTACGTATTACATTGTACTGCAGCTGCAAAGACAACAAATTTCACAGCCTGATTCTGATTCTAAGCTCAGTGCAGGTGAGACCATTACAATTTCCAGGTCTTATTTCAGTTTGTAGGTGACAAGTCCATTTTCATTAAACAGCGTGACTGACTAATTGCAAGTATTTTTTTAAATAAGTTTTATTTAATCTTAAGCACTCTAATGAGACACTGCCACCATGAGAAATGATAGTCTAAGCATCCCATGTTCTGGAATCCATATTATTGATCTAGTTCAGGGGTTCCCAACTAGCTTAATAGTATTGGTCCATGGCATAGAAAAGGTTGGGAACCCCTGATCTAGATGAAGATGAAGGGGGAAACTGGCCACCAGGCAAAATTCAAGCAATTGTTTCCTTCTGTTCATAATAAGCATCAATTCCAGAATGTCATCCAAAACATTTAGACATTGAAATCTGTCTGTCCTTAATAAGCATCATTCTATCTGGTCCATCCGTGTTCCCAGAAGAGCAATCACAGCAGTCCCATTTCCTCTTTATTTCCCAAGGACACTATCTCTTCCCTTTCCTGTGCCTATCAACTCCCGTCCGGTTCTTTTACGACTTCCCTCCACTTGCTTAGCCAATTAACCCAGCTCTTGTCCATGGGATGTTGCAGGCCTTTCCTCAGATCATTTGATCCTTCATCGAAATGAAGGACATTTGCCCATTGAGCTCTGGAACAGGTTTCCAAACAATAATGAAGATCACAATTCTGTTTCAGGAAAGAGGTGGATGACTGCCTGGTTTTGGTTGTTATTTTTTTTAAACTGAATTTCAGACACAACAGAGAGAGAGGTGGGGGAACTGCAACACTGACAGGGGAACATCACAGCTTAGTGAGGACATCCCAGAGAAGTCAACCAGTGTAGCAATATTGGTAAGAGGTCAGAAGCAAGAAAGGTGCAATCAGAAAGATGGGATTACATCGCTACACGCCACACAACAGTCAGCAAGAGCTAGTGAAATAATTATGTAGGAAGATCAGGGAAAGATGTAAAGATCAACAGGATTATTGCAGTGGGCAACTTTAATGTCATAGCATCA